>NW_004524714.1:6163381-6168350 GCF_000260255.1 Octodon degus
GGCCACACACACACACACACACACACACAATAAATAAATAAATTTAAAAAAATAAAATAAAGAATAAAAAAGATAAAAGAGGGCCTGGGAGGTGGTTCAGTGGGATAAGCGCTTCCCTGGCAAGTGCAATAGCCTGAGTTCAATCCCCGGTTCCACCAAAAAAATAAAATAAAATAAAATAAAATAAATAAAAAGGTAAAAGAATATAAATAAAAAGCGTTGGGGGTATAGCACAGTACTAAAGTGCCCCTGGCTTATTTCCCAGTACAAGGCAAAAAGGAAAACATATTCAATGTAATGGGATACACCATTTAGTTTGGAAAGATTTTCAACCAAAATGATTATAAGATTTCATTGTTTAAGAATGTAGATCGTGGGGCTGGTGGGATGGCTTGGTGGTCTGAAGCACCTACTTAGAGCAGACTGAGCAAAGCACAGGGACCGCGGTTCAATCCCCTAGCACCACATGCCAGCCAGCCCCGCCCCCTGGTGGGCTGAGCTGGCCACACACACGCGAGCACACACACACACACACACACACACACAAATAAATAAATTTAAAAAAAAAGAATGTAGATCCTGGCCAGGTATAATGGCACATGCCTGTAATCTAAGCACTTGGGAGGCTGAAGCAGGAGGATTGTTGGCAGTTTGAGACCAATTTGGGCCACAAAGTGAGCTCAAGGCCAGCCTGAACTGCATAGTGAGACGCTGTCTCAAAAAGAGAGAGAGGAAAAAACCCTAGATCTTCAGCTTTCTTCAAGGCTGTTCTCCCAGCAGTGTAGATGATGGTGGTGTTCTTGTCATACTTCTGCTTCTTCAGTCACCTCTTCTTCGAGCCTTCATTTCAGGTATGGCGCTGTGCTAGACTGTACAGAGCACAGCGTTAACTTTATAAAACAGGAACTTGTCCTCATGGTTTAAATGCTTAGAAGACTTAAAACACTTAGGGCATTATAGTCTAGCATTTGAACTTTTTTGGTATTATTTCACAACACATTTTGCATATCCTTGTTTATGTTACATTGAAAACAAGCAGTGTACTGGAAGGCTTTCATTAGAAAAAGAAAGCTTTACTGAAGATAGCACCATGAGCTTACTTTGCTGGAGAAGGAGACTTTAATAAGTTGCTCCAGGAGACTTTAATAAGTTGCTCAACTTAGAGTTTTGCTTTTTTAAATGTGTTTTTAGACATTAGAAGTTTCTACTATAACAGAACCCTATTTGAAGAGAGTATAGGTGCAGATTAATTGCTGTCTAGATTATAACAATGTCATTAAGTAACTTTGGGAATAACTAGTAATAAAAATAATAAATGGCATTATAAAGTCTGTGAAATCAGACTTAGTTCAAATTTCTGCCCCTATTTGACCTTGGGAAAGTTAGTTAAATTGAATTCTATGTTGCTAATTGTTTAAGTGGGATTTATATCTGCTTTAGTTTGTTTTGTACATTACAGATAATATATATAAAAATCTCTACCAGGAACTGGTACAGACTAGATATTCTTTTAGTGACTAAATTTAGCATCATGCTGAAGTGAAAAACAAAGACTCATGTCTCAAATCAAAAACAAACAACAAAACTTCCTGTAATTGTGATGTCATCAAGAAAATAAATTGGCTTTTCTGATTAAATTGTTTAAATTCTTTTTATTTTTTTTATTATTTTTTATCTTTTACCATTTTATTTTTTTTCTCTTACATTTTTTTATGAGAAAAATTTCTTAAATTCTTTTTAATACTAGAATTTTAATACTAGGATTCAAATACTAGAATAATAATCATTATATGAAAGATATGAAAACATTCTTGATAATAAAACTGCCTGACTTGGCCAATTTTATTTTATTTTTTTTACCAATTTTCTTTTTTAGAGAATGTGGGATTTGAGTTGTTCTCAAAAAAATATACTTTGTGCCCACAGATAATTTAAAATGATCACCTTGTATAGTTTTTCTTCCACTTGTATGTTAGTTAAACTTTAACAAGAACCCAGTGATCAGTCCTTAGTAACCAGGGTTTTTATTTAAACTGTGTACTTGCGAGAAGATCCCAGATGCCAAGAAAATAAGCTATTATTCAAGACTTATTAAATCAGCCCATTTCTGGAATACAGCCTTAATTAATATATATATTTAGCAGGAATGATCACTGATATTTAGAACCATAGAATTAGTTTCCTAATTTCAAAGGAAATTTCTGTTAGTTAATTGGTTGTACTTATCATAAAAGAAAAAGTGACAAAAGTTTTTAGGAAAAAAAATATATATATATTTACAAAGACTGAAGTGAAAAACACTGTATTTTCTTTTTCTTTCTTTCTTTCTTTCTTTTTTTTTTTTTCTTGGTGGAACCAGGGATTGAACTCAGGCCCTTGTGCCTGCAAGGCAAGTGCTTATTCTACTGAGCCGTCTCTCCAGCCCCCGTATTTTCTTTTTAGGGAAGGGTTTACAGGGTGTTCAGGGTCTTACTAAAAGATCAGACTCATAGTGATCCACCTGTTTACAGCCTCCCAAGAGCTGGGATTACAGGCACGCACCACCATGCCCAATCTTAATTGTCATCTCAGTGAACTCCCAGAGTGGGGCTGGCACGGCAGGCCTGGGGATCGAACCCCTGGCCTCTGTACCTGCTTGCAGATGCTTTAATCTGCTAAGCTATTTGGCCAGCCCTGAAAAACACTGTATTTTCATCGTGGCCCTCAATAAAGTTGAAAATCAGCTAAGCAGATCATTTAATTTATTCCATTTTTCCTTGGAATAAATTAGAAGATGCAGAAACAATTTCAGACATACTCAGCAACCTTATCTTGGACAAAGGTGCCAAACACATTCCCTGGAAGAAAGATAGCCTCTTTAGTAAATGGTGCTGTAAAACTAGCTCTGCATGTGCCAAAAATTAAAATTAGGCCCATATCTTTCACCATGCACTAAGCTAAATTCAAAATGGATCAAAGATCTAACTATTAAAACAGAAACATTAAATCTGTTGGAAGATAGAATAGGTAAAACCCTTGAATATATTGGAGTAGGCAGACACTTCATGAATAAAATCCTGATTGTGCAGGAACTATCGCAAAGAGCAACTGAGATCTCGGTTTTTAAAAAGGCTTTTGTACAGCAAGAGAAACCACCAGCAGAGAGAAGAGACAGCCCACAGCCAGCTGTTGCTCAGACAAAGGATTACTATCAAGAACATACAAAGGGGCTGGAGAGATGGCTCAGTGGAATAAATGCTTCCCTGGCAAGCACAAGGGCCTGAGTTCAATCCCCGGTTCCAGAAAAAAAATAAATAAAAAAAAATAAAAATAAAGAACTCAAAATCAAACCTCCAAAATTTAAAGTTCAAATCCAAAAATGGGCATCTGAGATGAATGCACACTTCTCAGGTGAAGAAATGCAAACAGCAAATAAATATATGAGAAAGTATTCAATAACACTGATCATTTGAGAGATGCAAAAAAACAAAACAACAACAACAAGAAAACAGATTCCATTCTACCCCAGAAAGAATGGCTATTATCAAAAAAAAAAAAAAAAAAAACAATAACAAATACTAGCAGGGTTATAGGGGAAAAAGAGCCGTTCTCCACTGTCGGTGGGATCATAGATTATTGAAACCCTTGTGGAAATCAGTGTTGAGATTCCTCAACTAGGATTGGTGGTCTCATTTGACCCAGCTATTCCCTTTCTGGATATCTTCCAAGGAGAATAAAGAACATTATACCACAGCAATATATGTATGCACATATTTATAGCTGCACAATTTGTAATAGCTAGATCTTGGAAGCAACCCAGATGCCCATCAACTGAGGAATGGATAAAAATGATGTGGTCTTTTTGTACAATGAAATACTACTAAGCTATAAAGAAAGATAAACTGGAGGCTTTTATAGGTAAATGGATGCAACTTGAGACCATACTCACAAGGAAAACAAACCAGATGCACATGTGTAAACATCATATTGTCTCCCTAGTGTGAGAAGCTGAAAGAGTAAATAAGATTCAAAATGTACAGTAGACATTATAAAATGGAAAGAAACTTCCAAAGGAAAGAGAAGGGGGGGAAAAAAAGGAAAAAGTGGTACTTTTTTTCAGGCTCCCGGTGCAGCAGAGAAACAGGCAGAAGGAAAAAGGGAAAGGGGCTTTATTATCTTTGAAGACATGGAAAGAATCTGGGGAAGATGAAGGATTCTCTCAGTTGAAACAAAGGGAGACTAAGGTATTTATGGCCTTTTGGCAGGAGTGGAGCTTGAAGGAGATGTTTAGATGTACCTGAGGAAGCTGACTGGGGGTCTTCCTTGAGGAGGCAGGAAGGGTGCAAGGAAATTGCACCCTGGGCTGAGCTGGAGAAGCAGAGGGGAGGTGGTCTTGGGAAGATGGGCTTTTGTTTTAAGGACTTCATCCATATTAGATGACCACCATAATGATTTAGCAATTTATACTAGGGCCAGAACCTATCAAAAAGTTTAAAAAAAAAAAAGTGTATATATATGATAGTTAAGATAGTTATTCTAATTTCTTATAGTTCATTGAAAAGAAATGTTTGTGATAATGTTGTTTGGCCAATTTAATGCCTATATCTTGTACTCTGAGTATAAAGATAACAATATGCAATTTTTTTTTTTTTTTTTTTTTGCAGAACTGGGGATTGAACTCAGGCCCTTGGGCTTGCCACGGAAGCGCTTATTCCACTGAGCCATCTCCCCAGCCCCTTTACTTTTTCTTTTTTTAACAGTATGAAATTTTATTAACCATTATTACTCGCCTTTTGAAATTTTGTTTTACTTTATCTCTTTAAAATAGTTTAAAAAATAAAATAAAAATTTCATTCGATTTTCTTATTAAAGATTTTGGTTAATAGAAACATACCCCTCCTCCCTACAGAGATCACCTCAAAACACAATTAAGAAAATCTGTTTGAAAAAATGATTTCTAGGGCTGGGGAGATGGCTCAGTGGAATAAGC
>NW_004524714.1:6168450-6175911 GCF_000260255.1 Octodon degus
AAAAAAAAAAAAAAAATTGTTTAAACATGCTTAATATGATTATCAGAATATTTCTACAAATTCTAACTTAACAGAGCTCTACTTTGAATTTCAAGGTACATTATCCAACAACGCAGTATACATCCATTTTATGGAAGAAAAACTTAAAAAAAAAAAAAAAAAAAAAAAGAAATAAAAAAATGATTTCTAGACTCAAATTATCTGGGTTCAAATTCGAGCTTTCTCATTGAGGACATAACCTGTGTGAAAATGGGCAAATTACTAACTGCCTCCTTGTCTTAGTTCCCTAAGCTGTAAAATGGGAGTAACGGTGATGATGGCGTCTCCTAGTAATGGGGGGAAAAACTTAAAAAAATATGTGCAGGAAATGGCACAGTACCTCTCATTAAAGACAAACAAGTTGAATTTGCTTTGAGCCTGCAAGTTGAGGATCACTAGAAGTCTAAACCAGGATGGGGTATGAAGGCAGTTCTAGGCCCAGGGCCTTCTAGAAGGCTTCACTAGGTTTCCTTTTTGACTCTTGACCCTTCAGCAAATTCACTTTAGGCTTTTAAAAAGTTTGTAATCCCTGGGGCAGACCCTGGAACAAACTGACCTAATTTCTCTTGTGTTTGCTGATTGGCCATTCGGTTTTATTTGGGTTTCTCTGGGCCTGCTGCAGGATCAAAGCTCAGGTTTAGACCCAGTTTAAGCTGAGATGTAGCCCTAACCACTGCTATGTTTTTCCCTTCTTGCTCTGAAAAAAAATTGTTTTAATGTCATATTTCATTCATTTAAAGATACTTATTATAAGGCTGCTGTGTGACAGGGGCTGTATATGGAGGGAGGACCATCCTATCAGGAAGAAGCATTTGCAGAACCCTGGTGGAGTACTTGTTTTTGTTAGTCAAAAATAATGACTTTTGGTCAAATTCTGCTTAGCTTGAATGGAATGACCCTGTGTGATCATGTCCTAGGAGTGTCAGCGCCACAGTGGCACAAGGCTTTGCTTTTTAGGGTTCCCTGATGTTCCCCTAGCACTGGAACAGTACCTGGTACACAGTGGGCATTTAGTATGTTTTTGGGGCCAGTCGTGAGAGTCCACAGCAGTCCAGCCTATACAGAGAAGAATGTTGAAATTTTGGTAAATTTTTGCAGTTTTATTGTTGAAAAAAAATCTCATTTCCCATGGGTTTAATGTTTGCTATATTTTCTTTTTTAATGGAAATTCGAGTGTAGGTATAGAGGGAAAGCAGTTATATTAGAGGTGGGAGTTCTGTTGCCATTTTCTCTCCAGCGATTTTTCTGGAAGATGTTGTTCTGTCTTTTTCTATGAGCAGATGTGCGCAGGATAAAAAGTTGAAAAGGAAGGCGTGCTCGCATTTGTTTCACCAGGCGAGGAATGCCTTTTCCTCCCCATTTAGTAGGTGTCCATCAGCCTTCTCAGAGTACAATGAGGCATTTACCCCCAGGCCTCTGCAGCAGCCTTTACTTTTTGCATTTTAGGCTTTTTCTGCCACCCCTGGGAAACTGCCTGGTGGTCTGGCATCATGGGAATTTGTGTTGCTAAAAGCTGTTTCCCCACCTTCTCCTTGAGCTGAAGTAGTGGGTGTAGTGGGAAGAGTTTAGGATTTGGGTCTAAATTATGGCTGTACTGTGGTTATTAGTGGTGTGATCTTGGAGACTTGTTCATCTTTTTTTTTTTTTTGTTGAACTTTCTCCTTTGCAATGATGTTTGATAATGCTTAATTTTTAAGGGTTGCTGTGAGGATTAAAAAATACTAGTTATAAAATAATAGTGCTTAATTGTCCTTCTTATCCTGTGTCACAGTCATCGTTTCCATCTCTTTCAGCTCCTGACACAAGAGGACAGCTGTATTATTTTGCCTAGCTTGTGGCTTTAAAACTTTTTTTTTTTTTTTTTTTTTGTTGTTGTTGTTGTTGTTATTGTTAGGCAACAGAGTTTTGTTAATGTATCTCCAACAACATGGAAAAGCTACTTAAAAAACTCGTGTACTTAATTTAAAAGTTTTGCAGATTATAAAGTTAAAATAAGAGTTTTTGAAGATCTTATTCCCAAACAGAGAAAAAGAGAAACGTGTGGTGAAAGAGATATTTTAGTTTGCTTTTGTAACTTTAGTTTTGCTGTGCAATGTGCCAAAAGTTATTTCTCTCTAGGGAATGCCTCTTTCAACAGTTTGCGAAGGCAGCATAAATTCTCACTTGGTGTTCAAGGAAGATGGTAATACAATTTAGTACAACCAAAGTATTCTTTTTAACTTGTTAGAAACCAAAATGTGATTGCAGTGGCAAAGTTGTCAGCACACTCGAGTTTAACAAGTGTTGGAAGGATTAGTAAAGGAAATGTAGTTTACTCTGCAGCTTTTATGACAAAGAATTTAAAAGGTTTTGCTCTAAGCCCCACCATGTGTTTCTTCCTTTTCTCCAAAACATACCTCTAAGTTGAAAAGAGAGATGAACCTCTTAGGGAGAAACTATTAACTCGGAGGGAGTTTATCATTGTTTGAGAGGAAGCAGAGCATTTACATTTGAATCAACTCTGAGTGTAGATTGACCCCTAATCTCGTTCCTCCTAGAAGTTGGTGAGGAGTTTTAAGTACTTCCTACTTTATGTTCTGGTCCTTGTAGTACCATCTTAATTTTCTTGGGGATCATAGATTTTGTAATTCAAAGTAAGCAAACATTTGAGATGCTACACCTTGGTTATGCACAAAAATATTTTCTATAATTATTGAGGTCCTTTAAGTGGGACCTTTGGCAGAACACACTAAAAGATATGAAAGGCAAAGTGTTGTAGAAAAGAAAGTTTCAAAAAGAATATAATCAAAGTTTGATTTCTTAGATGCAGTTAATGAACTGCTTAAATGAGAAAAATGACCTTAATATTTATCATAAATACTTTTTTCACTTTTCAATGGCTAGATTCAGAATTTCATGGTTTGATCAATCCTCTCATGTTGCACATGCAAATTCAGCACCTTTTGAAACAAGCTAAATTAATGTAAGTCTCAGTTTGTGTACTTTGATGGACAAATGTTTGGTATTACCTAATTTGGCGGGCGGGATGCAGAAAAAAAGGAAGAGAAGTGTGCATCATGCCTGTATTATAGACGAAAGTGTCTTTTCTAAGTACAAAAATGTATAAGAAACTTTAATGTGAGCCATTTTTAGTGGAAAAAAAAGTGTATCAACTGACTATATTAGTATTTTGCTGTACAATGAATTAAAGTACAATTATCTTAAAGAAGTTACATTTTAGAGATGTGTGGGTTGCTTTTACTGCTTGCCTCTGATACGGTTATGTTTTACTTTTTATTTTACTTAAGGAACATTTCTGCTGATGGAGGATTTAGTTCATATTAGCCTAAAGAGAGTAGGAACCATATACCTAAAGACTTGTTGACAGGAGACATTCTTTGTATTAGCTGTCATGTTTTTCTAGACAGCTGTGGTCAGGACCCAGAGCTGGACTTTGTTTTTGTAGGAGCTGTGAAATCCTCACCTAACAAACATAAAATGTTCCTGGAGAAAGTTTGTTTCTGTGGCTAGGGACTGGTATTGAAACTCTCTCTTAAGGAGACAGGGTGTGAATAATACTTCATGGGTATCAGATGAAGAGAAATTGTTGGAACTGTGGTATTATTAAGCCCAGGGGTCTTTTAAATTGTTTTAAAAAAAAATTCTTGTACTATGGTTTGAGGAGGTAGCCTATGTTTTTGCTCCTAGGGAGTCAGTACAAGATTTTTGCTTTTGCTGAGCGAGCCTGTGAAGTTTGGTACTTGCTTGATAACGATTTGCCTGGCGTTTGCATTGGGCATGTTTGGAAGGAAAGCCTCCCTAAATTGTGTGCTTAAAAAGTGTTTGTAAGTATGCTTAGAAAACGGCAGCATTTGCTGATCTTGGCTGTCAATGTCTGCTACTCCTGACTGTGTTTAACCAGAAAGGAAAACTCAGAGTAGAAAAAGTCTCACTCCCAAGACTTTACAAGAAAACCCCTCTTTGTTGATTTATATATATATATTTTAAAGGAGCTTGACATCTTCATCAAGTTCACAGTGGGCTTGCTTTGTTTGCTTTCTCTTGAATGCTTGATAAGATTTTTCTTCTATTGTTTTGTGCAGCAAGAACAGATCTTTCCATGGCTGGGGTGGGTTTTTTGTAAATCCACAATATGGTCATTGTCTGGTGGTGAATAATTGTGGCTGCTTTTTGTACAACCAGAACTAAGGCTTTGGCTGTGAACAGATTCCTTCTTAGCGTGAAAAGGGACTAATCCATGTAAATACAGCCCCAAAATAAAGCTTTACAGAAAAAGGGGAAGGCCGCTAAGCAGGAGGGCACAGGTCAGCAATTTAACCTTTAACCTAACAAATAAGAAGCATGAAAGTTCCAGAATTGGTTTACAAAAGAAAGCTCCTGTGATCTGTCAGTTTTTCTTTTCAGGAGGGAACTGGGTGAGAGATCTGACTGACAGCTAGTGCCTTTTAACTGCAGACTGAAATTAACTGCCAAATTGAAACTTGAATATTTGAGGGAGAGTTTTTCTTAAATAAATGGAGGTGGCAGAATAGGTTGTATAGGCATTGGTCAGAGTCTCATGGGTTTATTGCCCTGGAGGTGGGGAGATAGGCCTCAGACAGGACTATCTTTAGGATTCTTTCCAAGTTTGATAGTCTGAGTTCTGACTTTCACCAATCAAACTACTTTGCAGTTTAAGGCCAGATGAAACTCTTTCCCCACTTCTGTTACTATTAGTGATACCCTTTGTTGATTTTTCATGGCTCTGTAAGTTAATTCCATTTTAAAATAAAGTTTAAGAGTTGTTCGTATATGTAATTAAATGTTTTCCACAGAAGAGCCATCTTAGGTTTTACCTTATATACAAGGTAATATGAGCCGGATGCATTATCAGAAACGATGTAGTGTAATGAAGAGTACTCTAGGGCAGAGGATGCAGACCCACTTTCATACGCTGCTGTTCATTCCACATGCTTAGACGTTATTAGCAAATAGCAATTGAATAAGCCTAAGTGGCAGAAAGTGAAGTATAGGTGTTTATTAGGCAATGCGCTGGGGAAATGGGAAGCTGTGCAAAATGAGGGATTGCTCTATCTCCCGCATGTACTAGAAGAAGGAAGAAAATAAGATTTTTGCCATATAGTAAGTTTTATACCGTTGCACTCATTTACAAACTTTGCAAACAGTTTATATTTATTTAATCACAACAGGTAATCTTGTTAATGAGTGTTAGTTTTTGCTTAAAGCATAATGCATCTGAAGTCAGCTGTTCTATTTCACTATGGAGAATTCTGTAACTGATAAAAACTTTAATTACTGAGAGTCATTCAGATTAAAAAGAAACAATGAACTAATGACTTTAAAGTAGGCTCCCTGTAGATTGGTAAGAATAGTAATTATACTGTGTAACTCCATTGTGGAAATAAAGTCCCAGGGATGATACTGATTTAGTTGTTCAATTATCCTTAGAGCATTGGTATAGGTGGCTTAAAAGTCATTCTTTCTGGGGCTTTTTGGACTGGCTCAGTTTCCCCAAGGTCTATAGACATGAGAGACAACATAAAGCTACAGGTTAAGTGTACACATTTTCTTTTCTTGTTGATTATCATAGCTTCCTATCTGGTCCTTGTACTTGCTTTCACATCTGTATTTAATGTTGTCATCTTAGTGATTTTTTTTTTTTAAACAGCGGAGGCCACAGTGTTCACTTCCTTAACACCTTTCTGTGGTCCTCTATCATCCCATTCCAAAGTCAAGCTTATTAGTAGGGCAAGTTTTCTGCAATCCATTCTTTGCCTATCCAACTTCATCTTAGCTATCTCTGCTCCTTCTATTTTTTTTTTCCAGAACCGGGGATTGAACTCAGGCCCTTTCACTTGCCAGGGAAGCGCTTCTTCCACTGAGCCATCTCTCCGCCCCCTGCTCCTTCTAAATACTTTCTCCAATGTGTCCCAACCAGATTTCATGCATGTTTTCTATTTCCTTAGTGTAGGAAGGGCTACTACCTTTAACACAGGGAATATAATGATGTTGTGAAAATTGCTAACATTTATATAGGCTTTGTATTTTGTAAGTATTCCTATGTTCTCTTTATTTAACCTCCAGCATAGCAATGCAGAATGGGCAGTGTTTTCAGAGAGGCGTTCAACAAGTATTTTTTTTTTCTTTTTTAAAATTTTTTTTTCAATAAGTATTTAAATTGATGGATAAATGAATGACTGTGGAGTCAGCAAGCTGGAGTTCTTGTCCCAGTTCTTCTACTGAGTCATTTAGTTTTTGATAAGTAACCTCTCTGAACCTGGTTTTTTTTTTTTCCAGAACCGGGGATTGAACTCAGGCCCTTGCGCTTGCCAGACAAGTGCTTATTCTATTGAGCCATCTCACTAGCCCCCTGAACCTGTTTTCTAATCTGTAAAATTAAGTCTGTACCAGCCCTACTTATCATACAGGATGATATGAGGACTGAATGAAATAATATATAGTAAATAAAAACATGTTTCAGATTGTAATCTCTTGCAAACATTACTACTGTTAAGGTTCTGAATTCCAGGTCTTGTAAGTGAAGAGCAAACATTCGTAGATACCTTTTTTTTGGAGGGTGGTGGTAGAAATACTAGGACTTGACCCCAGCACTTGTGCTTGCTCTACTTCTAAGCTACATTGCCATCTTCATCCCTGGTTTCATTTTTTATTTTGAGATAAGATCTGTCTTAAGTTCCCAGGCCAACCTCAATCCTTCTGCTTCAGCCTTCTGAGTGGCTATGGGGTTAATATGCCTGTGCTGTTGCATCTGGTTAGGATTATGTTTTAGTTATTAAACAGATATGAGAACTGTTTCATTTATATAATGTTGAGGTGTACCCCTATCCTGATAGAACACAGGAAACAGCATGTCCTTGTTTTCTTCAATAAAGAAAATGTCAGGTTCATGCTGTTAGTAAATGCTGGGAAAGAAGCACACAGTATATAGGAGATAGATGTTCAAATGCAGTGTTTTAACAACAGACAAACAAACCAGATGCACTGTTTTGAAGCTCTGCTTCAGTATACATTCATTCTCCTTGTTGGCTATCGGAAACCGTAGGCCCGTGTTTGCCTTTTAGTTAGGTCTGTGGGCTATCAGTGACTCTGCTGTTATTTTTGTGTACATTTTTTATATGCTATTATTTCTAATGCTATTTTTCCTTTCATTTTATTGTGGTTATCTAGGAGGATCACTTTGCAACAAAAATGTATCTGTTGAAGGATGAGATCAGCCACTTACTCTGAAATGGAGTAGGCACGTTCTGGGGGCCTTTGTAGTATAATTTCAAGTTTTCTGTAACTTTGAAATTGTTTTAAAACCTTTTTAAAAACTTTGAAAAGAATACTTCAGTTTAAACAGACATAGGGTAAGGCTCTGTGTGACTTTCAGGTTCCTTCTTCCCTTGGTTTACATTAAAA
>NW_004524714.1:6176011-6177396 GCF_000260255.1 Octodon degus
TATATGTAGTTTTACAACTCTAGTTGTTTATGGGATATGGCATAGTCTTAACTCTCCCAGTGTGATCTTTACTGCCTCTTATTTTCTAGTCACCTCCTGACTCATAGTTTGTGTCTTTAACCTAGACTTGTGAATACTAGACTTAGACTCTCAGCTCTTTCAGCAGCTCAGCGGCTGCTTCTGGATGGCCCACAGGCATCTCAGATTGAATTTAACACCCCCCCCCCCCATACACCTCCAGCCGGACTTCATCCTTCTTCCTTTGCTAGTCACTCAGCCTCCCAGCCTCCCAGCAAAAAACATGTGAAGAGCCAGCCCTAAACTTGTTTCCTAGTCTAGGTCTTATTGAACAGTATGATTACCCATTTACTTCTTGTACCAGAAACCTGAAAGTCACGCAGAGTCTCACCCTTTGTCTGTTTAAACTGAAGTATTCTTTTCAAAGTTTTTAAAAAGGTTTAAAAACATTTAAAACAATTTCAAAGTTACAGAAAACTTGAAATTACACTACAAAGGCCCCCAGCAAATGCCTACTCCATTTCAGAGTAAGTTGCTGACCTCACCCTTCAATAACAGATACATTTTTGTTGCAAAGTGATCCTCCGATATAAACACAATACAATCATCAAAATGAAGAAATTAATATTAACATAGTACTGTCATGTACTTCTGAGTTTTGCAGTTGTCCTAATGTTTTGTATGAGATTGGCACTTATAAGACTTGATTTTTTGGCAACAGTTTTCTGTTGATTTCTCCATGGTGGTGTCATCTTCAACAGTGACCAGGATCTTCTTGCTCACTAGACTAAAGATGTTTCCAGGAGGCTAGCCTTTGGGCTCGTTAAGCATGTCGTGTGTTAGAGTGGTGGCTTTTGGAATTTTCACTGTGGTCCACACAGACTTGCCCAGCTTTAATTTGGGGCCAGCAGCAGACAGGCTCCCCTAGAATAAAAGATGACAACGTTCTCCAAGCGTGGTGTTTGACTAGACAGCATGCAGCAGATGAGTGGCATCTGCACAGTGGCAGGGCACTAGGTTCTGTAATTTAGGGGCAGAAAGATCCAGGACACAGCTTCCAAGAAGCCTAGGAGGTCAGTGCACCAGGCAGTGGGTCTCAGCCTTACCATCCTGTCTGAAGGCCAACACAGCCCATGGCAACGTTGCTTCCAACGTTCTTTAAGCAGGATTTGGCACAGAATCTCAAATTGCAGGGCCAGTCAAATAGCTCAGTGGATTGGTTTGATCTCCAGGCCTGCCATGCTGGCCCCACCCTGGGGGTGTGCTAAGATGGCAGTTGAGACTGGGCATGGTGGCATGCACCTGTAATCCCAGCACTTGGGCAGCTGTAAACAGGAGAATCACTATGAGTCTGATCTAGTAGTGAG
>NW_004524714.1:6177496-6185791 GCF_000260255.1 Octodon degus
TACATAATAATTACATTTGTCTTGAGGAATTGGTACATATGTATCACATTTTAATCATTGTTATTTTCCTTTCCCCATCAGCCTCCTCTTTCTGCCCTTTCTCAGATCTCTTTCCCATCTCCACAAGTCTTTCATTTTGCTCTTCAAATAATTTATATTTTGGGATTGTCATATAAGAGAAATCATGCAATACTTAACCTTCGTTGTCTGATTTATTTCATTCAGCATTTTGGTACATTTAGTTTCCTGTCTCTTCAGTCTCCCTGAGGCAGCAACATCAGTCTTTCCTTGATGCTCATGACCTTGACATTTGAAGTTTTCAGGCCTCAACTTGGGCTTGTCTGGTGTTTTATTAACATTAGATTTAGGTTAAGCATCTCTGAATGGAATACTGCAGACGTGACCCTGTGCTTTTCTCATCATATCATATCATATATTTTATCAGATAATGCACAATTTCAGTTTGTCCCATTGATGATATGATCATTTGGTTACTTGGTTAAAGTAGTGCTTGCCAGCCTTATCTATTGAAAGGTTTTATTTACCCCTTTGTAATTGATAAGTGTTTCAGGGAAATTATGTAAATATGCTAATCCTTGTTAAACTTTCATTTTATTTATTTGTTTGACTTTGGACTCGTTTCCTTTTTAATTCAAGGCTATTATTGAATTCAAATTACAGTATTCAGTTTTGATCAGTAGGAGCAAGTTGAAGGGACTCATTTTCTTTTCATCTGTTCTAATCATTGTTTTGAGTACTTCTTTGCTTTTTGGCATATTATGTTCTATCCTCATCTTTGCTTGGTCCTGAAATCTACCATTTCTCCAAGGAGCCCTCGTTCTTTTTATGGAGAATGCAGTTTAAAGGCCAAAATCTGGATGCTAGAATGCGTGCATTACTGTGGTGATCTTGTTTCTTTTAGGCCTTCTCAGAGGTGGAGAGATACACACACTTATATCTGTGTTTTCTTTTATAAGAATTATTTATTTATTTATTTATTTGGTACAGGGTCTCACAACACAGCTTGGACTCATAGTGGTCCTCCTGTCTCAGCCTTCCCAATGCTGGGATTACAGGCGTGCGCTACCACATCCGGTTTTATTGGTTGTCACAGCGCACCTGGGACTTGCACGGCCATACCGAGGATTGAACCCAGGTCCTTGCACTTGCCAGGCAGGTGCTTAGACCACTGAACTATCTCCCCAGCCCTGTATTTGCTTGTTCTGTGTATATTGAAAAGCTTGAGGGGCTGGCGAGATAGCTTGTGGACTAAAGCACCTGCTTCAGCAAGTTTAGTAAAATGCAAGGACCACGGTTAGATCCCCCATACCACATGCCACGCCAGCCCTTCCCCCAGGGCAGGCTGAGCCAGCCACAGAGTCCCGGCATAGTGGTGTAGTGGCATATGCCTGTAATCCCAGTGCTGAGGAGGCTGAAAACTGGAAGATCACTATGAGTCCGAGCTGCATAGTGAGACTCTGTAACAACCAAATACATTAAAAAAAAAAAAAAGCTTGGGTTCATACTAACATAATTTCAGTCACTACCACAACATTCATTCTAGCTTTCTCTTTCACTATTTGTAACTTTCCTTTCAAGCAGTAATAAGCTACATTTCCATTATCCCTAATAATGTCCACTTATTTGATTTACTGTCTTATACATGACAAATCTCTCATTGCCTTCAGTACTCCCTGCCTATTCTGAATGCCTTTCTTACCCCACTAGGGCTCTGATATATTATGTGGCTCTGCCCTTCCTATACAAGTGCCTCGTCCAACTTAGGTTTTGGCAAATCATGCTAGGCCAGTCTTTCTGTGTGCCTGCCTTCTTACTTTGGGTTTTGATACCCTTGCATGGCTGCCACCCTCTTCCAAATTATTCTGTGCTTCATCTTGCTTAGGATCTGATACCCTATAATAAGTGGTCCTTGCATAAAAAGCTCTCCTACTTTTCTCTGATTTCTTGATCTTTTTCATATCTTTTTCTTCTTTGACATTCAGCTTCATTGGTTTTTGCCTAGTTCTGGCTCTCTTTATTTTTCCTTGGTTAACTGCCATTTCTTTGGTCTCTTTGGCTAGACCCATCTTCTCTCCTTCAGAGTGGTATGTGTGTTAACAGGTATAATCATTCCAGTCTTGTGCCTAAGCCTGGTAATGCTTTCCCATGACCTACAGCATGAAGCAAAACCCCTTAGCACAGAGCTCAAGACTCTTCATGACCTGCCTGACTTCTCCTCTCATCTCTCCCTACTGTTGCTTGTTGACTTTGTGCTCTAGCTGATTGCCTTTAGTCTTGTTGCCTTTACCTCTTAGCACCTGGTCTTTTCCTTTCCTGTGACATTCTTATTTTGGTTGGAGTTTACAAGGGAATAGATTTAATACAGGACACATAGCTTATAGGGTTATTTTATAATATTCATCCAAAGAATCAAATGAAGAAGTGTGGGAGATTTGCCCATATACTAGAGACTCAGAGAATCCAACTGAGGGCCTGGATCCCATGGCAATGTCCTGTACAAGTCCAGCTGGAGGCCTAGAACTGACCACAGTATTTCTTGCAAGTCTGTATTAAGAACGTGCTCGGGGAAGGCCCAAGGTCAGTGTGTATTGGTGAAATGAAGGATCTGTGCCAGCAGGCTGAGGGATCAGCACTGGAGCCAGGAAGCAATGCTCAAGGTTAGGAACAGAGCTACCCCAAAAGAACTTCAGCCATCCTCAGTGATAGTGAGAACTTTCATAATAAGAACTGCTGACTTCATATCAGGAGAACCAGTGTAACAAGCTTCTCTAGGAGAATCAACAGCACACCATCTTTCCTTCCTGTTCTCTTTTTTTGCCGTTGGCAGCAATCCTCAAGTGGGCCCTCCACATCTAGCACCATACCGATTCAGTTAACTGGGTGTTCCAGGTTGATCATTAGTTAATCCACCTCAGTTTTCTTTCTCCTTATTACCCCGATTCTATTCTCATGAGATGCTACCTCTGTTAAAAGTTTAAAAATCTTCACTTTACTATCCACCTTACACTTACTACTCCTTGTCTGCTGTCTCTTGCATGCTTAGTTAGATGCTTTTCCTACTGCCCCCCCCCGCATATCCTTATCATAGCTGTCTTTTCTATTTTTATTTATTTATTTAGTACAGGGTCTACAGGGTCTCACTGCACAGATCAGACTCATAGTGATCCTCATGTTTTCAGCCTCCATGCACTGGGATTACAGGTGCGCATGTGCCACCACACCCAGTCTCAATCACCATCTCTGTGTGCCCCAGGTGTGGGGCCAGCATGGGGCACCGGGGATCTGGCTGGCCCTTTTTCTATTATTCTTGAGAGTAGGAACCTTGTAGCTTAAATTCTTCACCAGAGGATAGTCCAATATATTCAATAGGTAGCAAGCCAAATCAAGAGAAATTAAAAAAAAATTACATATATAGTTTTAGAAAAGTTCTCATAACTGGAATTTGTTGTGTCCAAATGAGCAAGGTTGTCAAACTTTTGAAATAGTTCAACTTACAGAGAACTGAATGTTATAGAGTATGGTTTTACCTATGGTTATATTTACTTCCAGAGTATTCAGGGGCTTATCCTTGTTTTCTTAATTAGAAAGTAGAATTTAGAATTTAGCATATAATAAAGATTAGCTCAATATCTTCTGTTTTCCATCCACTGCAATTATTACCACAGTGAATGAAGTAGGATATGGCAGTGTTTGATACTATCAAGTTAGCTGGTAAGAGAAAGGTATGCTTGACCAAGACAAAGAAGAGATGCCTAGATAGTTAACTGCTCAGGTGGGATTAAATCAGTGTAAATTCATTGATTGTTTTGTTTTGCTTTCTTGGGCAGTTTGAATTTTATTATATTTTTAAAGATCTGAGATATAGTATGAAGCCTGTGGGTTCTGTAATATGCAGTGGTTCTCTACAAACATTGTGATTTAGGTCAAGGAACAGTATTGGGCTCCTGGGCAGAAGAATTGGCTAAGAGCTGGAAGGAATGTTCACTATTTGCTGTCTGTTAGAGGAGACCAGGAGGGTTGATTTTTCTTTCAATGATAAGAATGATCATGCTCAAATTGAGATAGTGTAACTAATTAAAAGTTAGGTTCTAAGCTGTTTCATTTATATCAGTTGTTGCTACTCAGTATTCATCCAAAGTTTCTTTTCTTGAAAAGTATATGGACCTAGACAATGAATGACTTTCTAAAGTTGATTGTACTAGAGATAGCTAAACTAGGTAGAACTATTATAGGCAGCAGATAGGGCTAAGCCCTTGAGGGAGTCAGTGCTGAGGATGAGAACACATTACAACAGTGGCTGGAGGCACATTCATTGAAGGCCAGGTCTCAAGATAAAGATAGAATGACCAGACCTACGCACCTCCCCAGTGAATAAGATAATTGATGTCATCTGGTCCAATAAAGTCTAGATAGACATCAGTCATCCTGGAGAATGACCAGGACACCCACCTCCCATCTATCCCTTCCTAAAGAATGTCTCTGTTCTTTCCATATACACTTCCTATGTGACCTGCTTCCCCATTGGATCAATGTTACCTAAAGGACTGTACTTGTAATCTTATTGTTTGATCATAGTTTTGACCCATGTTGTACCCACCTTGTGATTTTGCTCTATAAAACTTCATTTGAGAAGTGGTCTCCCCAGCACTTGGGAGGCTGAGGTAGGAGGATCATTGTCAGTTTGAGACTGGCCTGTGCTACAAAGTGAGCTCAGGGTCAGCCTGAACTGCATAGTAAGACCCTTTCTCAAAAAAGAAAAAAAATAAATAAAAGGCATTGACAACCCACTTTTTTTTTTTTTTCAGAACCAGGGATTGAACTCAGGCCCTTGTGCTTGCCAGGGAAGTGCTTATTCTACTGAGCCATCTCCCTGGCCCCCAACAACCCACTTTCTTGTCTCTCTCAATTTGTGCTTTTCTACTCTTAATCTTCATTGTTCCCTACAATTCATTCTTCAGTTTTGAGGAACATGAACTTGGCATATCTGACATCTGGTAGTTGTGAGTTACATTATTTCCCCTCTATCAATTATATAATTTTTTTTTTGGCAGAACTGGGGATTGAACTCAGACCTTGCACTTACCAGGGGAGGGCTTATTCCACTGAGCCATTTCCCCGACTCTATCAATTATATATACTTAATTTTTTTCCTTGAAAAATAGCTTAGAAGTAACTTATGTAGATATATAATAATTTTCTAAAAAGAGGTGCTTATTAGTCAGAGAATGTTCCAGCCCAATGAGAGGAACAATAGGCTTTTTGAGAAGCTGGTATCTTACAGAAAGATGTATCCACGCGCTACCCTAGTGTGATCTTGTAGGCCATTGAACCCTCATTTTGTCAAAAGAGGACATCTCTATGAAACCCTCACAGAAAGAAACATCCCTAAAACCTGAGTGTTAGCAAGCTGAATTAGTGAGGGCTCAGAATTTTAGGGCCTTTCTTTTAAGGTTTTGTTTTTATAAAAGCATTATTTAAAGTGAAATCTTTTCTCCTCACCTTCTGTTTTGCACAGCAGCTGAGAAGTCAATTCTACTCTCCTATTGATTACCTATGTCATTGGTTCTTTATAATGAAATTTAAATGAAAAAAATCCATTTGGAAGGTTTTCTGTTTTTTTTTTTTTTTTTTTTTTTTTTTTTTTTTTTTTTTTTTTTGCAGTACCAGGGATTGAACTGAGGACCTGCGCTTGCCAGGCAAGCACTGGAAGGTTTTTTCTTGTTTCACTTTATTAGTCAATGCTTTTGAACTGTGTTAGGCACTTACAGTATGGGTTTATAGAGTGAAGCTTTGAAGGTATTCTCAGGGATTAGTTTTGAGTCTCTTTCTAGGTACTGCTGTGGTTTTTGAAGTGAATATTCTTGTTTTTAATTTCTTAGCATTGCTAAGTGTTTAACTGAGGGCTATTCTGTCAGTGACCTTGGAATGTGGTATTATATCCATCTGTATAGATTTGGATGTGTCTATGACAAGTGGGGCTTTTTTCATATACATATTCACTGTCTTACTTTTCTCATTGTTGACACAAACTATCTCACACCCAAAAGTTAAAGGAGGAAAGGTTTATTTAGATCACAGTTTATAGAGGTTTCAATCCATAATTGGCTGGCTCCAAAGCAGGGTGGCCTGGTAGACAGGTATCACAGAAGAGAGACAATTCATGGTAGGCAGAAGATAGCAAAACAAATAAGGAAGAGCCTGACCAGTGGTTTTCTGTCCATTTTATGTTGTATCTAGGCTACTTAGGGCAGGTAGCAGTCACACTTTTAATATTAGGGCCCTTGATCCTACCATTGCACCATGAATCTATCCCAGCATTGATCTGTACATTCTAGATCCAGCAACCTCTGAAAAAGTCCAGCCTATGACTGAATGAGGCTTTGGGAGGACATCTGAACACAAGCTGTAACATTTGTGAAATCAAACAGGATTTCAAGGAATCACTTGTCTTAGTCTGTTTTCTATTGCTATGACACAGTACATGAAGCTGAGAACTTAATAAGAAAAGAGGCTTATTTAGCTTGTAGTTTTGGAGGCTAGAAGTCCAGGATCAGCGGGGTCCATCTGTTTGTCCTCCTGTGAGGATTTTATGGATTATGGCATCACTGTGGTGAGTGCATGTTTGGAAAGAGATCACACAGTGAAACAGGAAGCTATACAGACTCGGGAACAACTCATGCTTGCAGGTACTCTGAGAGACCAGCACTAATCACCTCTAAGGGCAGAGTCCCCATGACCTAATTATTTTGCTTTGGGCCCCACCTCTTAAAGATTTATTATTACCTCCTAATATTGCCACCCTGGGGACCAGGCATACAACCCAGGACCCACCCAAACCATATTCAAATCATAGCACCATTCATTCAGACCACTGTTCTTACCGAGTTTAAATGCTTAGTTAAAAAAAAAGTAAACTAGTAAGTATAAATATTTGGGATAGCTATATTATGGAGCTCATAAGAGCAGGGAGCAAACAATTTTGTACCAGTCACAATGAAAGAATGTACAGTACACATAGCCTCTTCCAGAGCCAGCAAAAGTTTCATCTCATTTTATGTTGTCAGCCTAGAGTGTTCAACTCCTAGATGATGAAGCAGTGCAGTTAAGAACAGGCTTCTCAAAATTCAAAGTGTGCTTTCCACTAAATGTGCATCATTTGCAGTGTGTTGTAAAGTTGAAAAATCATTAACTAGAACCATCATTAGTTGGAAATCAGCTATATGCAATTTCTCTGAGAAATTTTAGCATGCTTATGCTACTTAAAAGTTAATTGGCATCGTTATCCTCTTCCTGAACCATAGAAAGACCTTACATGGTTTTGACTTTAATCACTCCTCTCCTGGTTTATGTGTCTTCATTGCTGAGTATTTTAAATTTGTAAGATACTATTTTTTAAAGATAGTCTGTGTTGGGTTAGATTTATTTATGTATTTTCTATTATCTTTACTTTTCATGTCTCCATGCATGTCAGAATTTTTCCATCTTGGATAGTCTGCATGCTTGAATAGCATCCATTTGTTAATAGAAAATACCTCCACTTTTCCTTATTTGAAATGTGTTTATTTTACCCTCATTTTTGAAAGCTTTTCTCCCTTGGATTGGTAAAGCATATTGGAGTTGTCATTTGATTGTTTGCTGGTTTCTGTTGTTGCTGTTAAGAAATCCCTTTCTATTCTAGTTATCATTTTAATGTAATCTGTTTAAGCTTAGCAGTGCAGTTTTCTTATGTAGCAAATATTTGAAAATCTTTCTTTATATTTCTTTTTGTTTCTCTCCTTATTCCTTTTCTTCTGGAACTTTGGTTAGATCTATATTAGACTTTCTTTTTTACTTGTCCTTCAGAATTTTTATAACCATTTTTTTTGTTTTGTTTTCAATCTCTGCATTTAGTACCTTCTTCACAACTTCCAGTTTACTACCCTATCTTCAGCTACTTCTAATTGCTGTTAAAACCATCAGTTAAATGTTTTATTTTCAACAGATGTATTGAGATGTAATTCATATGCTACACAATTTTTCTGTTTGGAGAATACAAGCTAATGGTTTGGCCTATTACATTAATTTAAACTGTGTAGATATGTTTGTGTACGTATCTCACAGAATTTGCCTTTTTAACCATTCTCAAGTGTATAACTCAGTGGCATTAATAATATTTACAGTGTTAAGTAACCGTCACTACTTTGTATTACCAAAGCCTTTTTATTACCCCAAACAGAAATTTTTTAACAATTAAGCAGTAACTCCTGATTTTCTCTCCCACCTCAGCACCTGGTA
>NW_004524714.1:6185931-6207080 GCF_000260255.1 Octodon degus
TAGGTTCTTGATATAAGTGAAATAATACCATATTTGTCCTTTTTGTGTATGGCTTATTTCATTTAACCTAATGTTTTCAAGTTTTAACCATACAGCATGCATCAGAACTTTATTCCTTTTTATGGCCAAATAGTACCCCACTTTCTCTGTTTTTTATTTTTATTTTTTTAGTCTATTCATCTGTTGGTGAATACTTCAGTTGTGTCCACTGTTGGCAATTGCTAATAATGCTTCAGTAAACACAATATAATTTGGGGATTTTTGGAATTTGCTTTGAATTCTTTTGATTCTTTTGGGTATCTATCTAGGAGCTGAACTGCTAGATCATATAGTAGTTCTGTTTTTAGTGTAAGATACTGCAAGGCTGTTTTCCACAGCAGCCACACCATTTTACATTCTTCCAACACTAGCTGTTGTCCTTGTTTTCTGTTATATCCACCTTAGTAGTATTTCATTATGATTGTGATTTGCATTTCTCTAGTGACTAATGATGTAGAGCATTTTTCTATGTACTTATTGGGCATTTGTAAGTCTTTGGCGGAACACGAGGATCTTTTAGGACACTTTTCCAGTGTATTGAGTGGGTCATTTTACAGAGTTTTAGGAGTTCTTTAAATATTCAGTGTATAAGTCTTTCGTCAGATAAATGGTTTGTAAATGCTTTCTTTTATTTTGTAGGTTAACTTTTCCCTTAATGATAACAATGTCATTTGAAGCACAAAATTTTTAAATTTTAATGAGGTTCTGGTTTTTTGTTTGGCTTTGTTTTAGTGAAACCATTTCACATTCTAAACTTATGAAAATGTACTGTTATATTTTTGCTGAAGATTTTTGTAATTGTAGTTCTTCATTTGTGTCATGATCCATTTGGAAATGATTTTATTTATTTATTTATTTGGCGGAACCGGGGATTGAACTCAGGCCCTTGAGCTTGCCTGGGAAGCGCTTATTCCACTGAGCCATCTCTCCAGCCCCTGGAAATGATTTTAGAGTGTACTTTTTTTTTTTTTTTTTTAAATTTAGTGTGTATGTGTGTGTGTGTGTGTCCAGCTCAGCCCACCAGGGGGCGGGGCTGGCTGGCATGTGGTGCTGGGGGATTGAACCGTCCCTGTGCTTTGATAAGCTTGTTTTAAGTAGGTGCTTTAGACCACTGAGCCATTTCACCAGCCCCAGAGTGTACTTTTAAAAAAGGAGTCTAACTTTTTTTCTTGCATGTGGATGTCCAATTACTTTAACACTATTTGTTGAAAAGGCTATTCTCCATTGGATTGTTTTGGCCCTTTGTTAAAAATGAGTCGATATTTTATTTTGTTTTGTTTATTTATTTATTGGTGGTACCAGGGATTAAACTCAGTTGATATTTTATTTATTTAAAAATTTAGATTTTATTTGAAACAGGATTTCCCTATGTAGTTCAGGCTGGCCTTGAGCTCACTATGTAGCCTAGGCTGGCCTCAAACTCACAGCAATCCTCCTGCCTCAGTTTCTCTAATGCTGGGATTACAGGTGTGCATCGCTACACCCAAGTAGTCGGTAGTTATGATTGACAGTTATCAGTATTTATTTCTGGGCTCTTAGTCCTATTCATATCCTTATGTTAGTGCTATACTGCCTTGACTGCTGTAGCATCATAATAAATTTGGAATTGAGTTGTATGAATCCTCCAATTTCATTCTTTCAACATTGTTTGACTGCTTCCATATGAATTTTAGGATCAACTTGTCAATTTCTGCAAAAAGGCCATCTGGGATGTGGATAGGGTTAATTGAATGTGCAGATCAGTTTGGGAGCATTGTATCTTAAGTGTACGAAATCTAATCTATGAGCACAGGATCACTCCATTTGTTTGGTATTCTCAAGTTTTTTTTTTTTTTTTTTTTTTGGCGGAACCAGGGATTGAACTCAGATTCTTGTGTTTGCCAGTCAAGTGCTTATCCTACTGAGCCATCTCCCTGGCCCCAATTATAATAGTTTTAAAGCAGATTTTTTGGAGTTTCTTTATATAAAATCATGTTATCTACTCTTTATTTCTTTTTTTCTATTTTGGGTAACTTTTCTTTTTCTTGCCTGTTTACCTTGGGTAGAACTTCAAGTGCAATACTGAGTAGAAGTGATAGAAGTAAATACTTTGCCTTTTTCCTCTTCTTAAAGGGAATCACTCATTCTTTCACCATCAAGTGTGGTATTAGCTATATGCTTTTGTAGATGTCTTTCATCAGATTGGTGAAGTTCCTTCTTATGCCTATTTTGTTCATAGATTTTTATTATAAAAAGATGTTAGGCTTTATCAAATGCTTTTTAAAAATATCTATTGAGATGGTTATGTGCTTTTGTTTATTCTCTTGATATGACTTATTATATTAATGTATTTTTGGGTATTAAAACAACCTTGCATTCTTAGGATAAGTCCTAACTAGTCATGGTATGTAATTTGTATGTGTTGCTAGGTTTGGTTTGTTAATATATTGTTGAGAACTTTGTCTGTCTGTCTTTCTTTCTTTCTTTCTTTCTTTCTTTTTCTTTTTTTCTTTCTTTCTTTTTTTTTTTGTGGAACCAGAGATTGAACTCAGGCCCCTGCGCTTGCCAGGGAAGCGTTTATTTTACTGAGCCATCTTCCTGGCCCCAAATTCTTGCATTTCTTTTTTTTTTTTTTTTTTTTTTTTTTTTTTTGGCGGAACTGGGGATTGAACTCAGGCCCTTGTGCTTGCCAGGCAAGCGCTTATTCTACTGAGCCATCTCCCCGGCCCCCCAAATTCTTGCATTTCTGAAGCTAACTTGGGATATGTTAATTTTTTTGGTATCAATATAATACTGCTGGTTTTGGGCTGACCAGAGAACTCAGTGTACTAAAGCACCTCCTTAAGCAGGCACAGGGACCAGGGTTTGATCCCCAGTTTGCCATGCTGGCCTCGCTCAAAGGATGCGCTGAGATGATGACTGAGACTGGGATTGGTGGTGTGTGCCTGTAATCCCAGCATTTGGGAAGCTGCAAACAGGAGGATCACTGGGAGTCTGATCTGTGTAGTGAGACCCTGTAGACCCTGTACTAAATACATTAAAAAACCAAAACAAACAAACAAAAAAACCCTGCTGGTCTCATTGAATGAGTTGAAGTTTTTCTTTCTATTCTGTTTTGATAGAGATGACAGAATTGGTATTCATTGTTTGATAGAATTCACTAGTGAGCTCATCTGTTATGTTTTGTGGGATATTTTATTTTATTTTTGGCACAACTGGGGATTGAATTCAGGCACTTGCGCTTGCCAGGGAGGAAATTTTAAAAACTAATAATTCAATCCTTCTTGTTATAGGTCTATTGATATTTTCATTTCTCCTTGAGGCAGTTTTTGTAGTTTGTATTTTTCTAGGATTTGTCCAGCTTAAGTTTTCTCATTTTTGTGATACATTTGTTTTTAAGATTTTCTTATAATCGTTTATTTATGGAAATTTTGTCCTCATGGTTTCTTTTACAGCTCATTCATATACTTAGTACATGAGGCCATTGCAAGCTAAGTGGTATTTTCAGATGTTTTTTGGTCTAAAATGCTTTTTCTGTTGGTTTATTTCACAAGTTGCCATTTATTTTCAAAATAATTTCCTTTACTTACTCTTTCTTGCTTATCTAAGCAGACTATCTCTTCTTCCTTTGAATTCCAGTGAACATCTACACTTCCATCATTGTACGTATTTTTTAGAAAGGCAGCTCAGCATTTTGTTTGTCTCTTTTTCCTTGATGAGGAGCATGAGGTCTGGTACAAAATATTTTTTTGTTTTTGAAATTGTATGTTGAACAAATGAATGAGTTATGAAACAGTTTTCTTCTCTCTACCTATTTGGATGTTTCAGAGGCATTCAAAAATGCAAAATATTTATACTTCTTAACTCCAGCGAACGACTCCTTTATAGCATCTTTACATTTTAAAAAACTTCATTATGCAGTCTAAAGCCTATTGTCTTTATCCTGGTTGCCTACCTTTCCACTTCAGTTTATTTACTCTAATATATTTAAAAACTAGATATTTCTTTCTATCTCAAGTATCACCACCTTAAAGTTCTTTTCTACCTTTTCATTTTTTTCTCCAGTTGTTCCATTCCTTCAGATCTCATCTTAGACATACCCTCCAGGCAACCTTTTTAGATCCCCAAAGTAAACTTGTTTTTATGTCATTTGTATTTATAGCACTTATCATAGCTTCTAATTAAGTTACTTGTATAGTTACTAGTTTGTCTGAGCTTCTTTACTAGACTTTAAAGTCTGTGAGGGTAGGGAACTCCTATTTACCATGGTATGTAACCCATGCTGAATATTAAGATTATTTGATGAATATTTATGAAATGAATGAACCAGTGAAAATGAGTTGATTTATATGGAAATACTTTTTAAATGGAAATTAAAAAAACCCTTATTCTGATGTCTTAACTTTGCAATAATTGATTATTAAATTTTAAAAAATTGGGTACAGAAACATTCGATATTCTTGTGACATTTAAGTATTGGATAGTATTGGATAGATCTGCTTATTGTTGATTAGGCTTTGTTTACTAGGATTGTGGACTTGGCATAACAATAACAAATGTAGGGAAAAGTCTTTGTGAAAGCACTGTAATGCTTCCAAAATGACACCTTCTTAGTAATTATCACATTTTGTTTAAGATTTCACTTAGCACAAAATGGGTTTCAGAAAGCCAAGTCCTTGTATATAGTCTAGTAAAGGTGATGACTTTCTTCACAATAGAGCTGAGATGAAATACCTCCCACATTTGTTATTCTGAATGGAGCCTTGGGATGAAATTCCAAGCAGCAGAATGCCACTTAACATTCTGCATGCTATTTTACTCTTTAGTAATATAATTGTAAAATGAGGCAATAAAACCGGAGAGGATATAATATTTATACCTGTGCAGACACTTCATATGATAAAATGTCACTCGGGACTGTTTACTCCATGCTGGTTATTTGGATAATGCCCCACTTGCCTAGTGACAGGAGGTGCTGAGTCTTGCATAAATCTTGGAAAGGTGGTGAGGGTTAATACAGTGAATTTTTCAGTAGGAAAAAAAGAAAAGGTTCATATGTGGTAATAACAGTGACTACTCATTGAGTATTGTTTTTGTATTGGTACTGTGCTAGGCCTGGGAAGGACAAAAAGGGAGAGAATATTAGTACTTTCTACACATCAGTTTTTCTGATATACTTTACTTACAATCTATCTAAATCTTATAACAGCTCTGCCAGGTAGGTGGTGTTATCACCATATATATATATGACTGATTCTTGTTTATCTCATGAAAAAATTCTAATAACCTCACTGGAGTTCTCTTATAATTATCATGTTTAAACTTTGGTGCTTTTTTTAAAGTCTTTTTTTGAGACCAAAAAAATTAATGAGAAGAGACAAAGAAACATCAAAGAGCTTTTTCCTCTGATTGCTATGTTAGAACTTTTGCCTGAAAATAGGTTACATTCCTTCTGTTTTCAGCTGAATCCTCATTAACTTTACATTTTAATGATGTCCAGGGCAAATTACACCATTTATGGTCAGTGCCTTAAAGGGATGCTTAAGGAAAATTTAATTTTTTTTTTCTTGAATGGTGGATGTATTTACTCCGGGAATATAAATTAATCCAGGATTATTAAAAAATAAAAATAAATATGAAGGAAAAACCCTTAAAACATGAGTCTGATTTTTCCATGTCTGTTACAACAACTTAATTCAGAGAAATTATTTTCAGCTTTAAATAAATTATTGTTGAACAGCATATTTATAATATTGGGGAGTATTAACTATAGAACCAAAGTCCTACATTTATTTTTGAAAATAGTTTCCATTTCTCATTAACTTGGATTTAAATTCAATTTTACTGCTTAGCCTCAGAAATAATTCATAGGTGGTAGATGCTCAATAGGAATAAATGAAGACAGCTTCTCCCAGTTATGAAAAAAGCAAGGGTGATTGAAATGCTAATATGTTGATAGACAGATTATATTTGCACAAGAATGAGGGAATACACTGTAAGGTGGAAATCTTCACATGATTCTAAATTATTTGATTTTTAAAAACTATGAACTGCAAGGGCTTTCTTTTTTTCCCCCAGAGCTGTTGTTTCACCTTAAGCTTTGAATGCTTAATTATTACTGGATGATAAGGTAGAATAAAGTATCTTGTGTCAGACACTGTTTATTTCCTTAACAGTTATTTGATAAGTAGATAAAAGGAAATTTGGTCTGTCTGTTGATGGACGTGTAACTAAGGGAATGCCCATCTAATACCGAGTATTTTATAAGGTTTGTATTACTGCTTTTGATTTCTAATGTGTTTGGTTGAATCTCTTCTGTGTGGCAGGCAATGGGCTTAAGGCTGTTGTGAATAGGAGTGGAGGTGGAACGTTCTGTTGTACAGTGAAACACAGGAAGGAAAATGCAGCTAGGCTTCATGAGGGCAAAGTGGAACTGGAAATTCATGGGCAAGGATGACTCTATCTTTTTTTATTGTGGCTTTTCTCATTTTCCTTTTTCTCCACTGGCTTTTTTTCTCTAAAAATTCTTATCTTGGTAATGGTTCCAAGTGGTCTTATGTGATCTTTTAGACTTGGATTCCCACCACTGAAGAGAAGAAGGCTAACTCCAGCATGTGGCCCAGCCTAGGCCTGGTTGATCTCTTTGATCACCTAGGTATTATGGGCATAATTATGCACTTAAAAAGATAATTTTTACAGTATGTGCTAAGAACTTCCCATTAATAAACATGTATGTCAATCTGCAGCATTTGGAAACTGAAGAAATGCTGGGAAGGTGTGGGTGCTGCCATGGAGGGGAGTTGGCATGATTTTATTTTGGAATAAGATTTTTTTTTTTCTTTTTAGACAATGTCTTGCCATGTAGTCCAGGCTTGCCTTGAACTCCCAGTGATCCTCATGTCTCAGCTGGGATTACAAGCATGCACCACCACACCCAGTTTGGAATGGCATTTCAGCAGTAAAGCTCTTTAATGATCTAAATCCATAATTGAATCTTGCTTACAACTATGTAAGGAAGCTGAATTTAGAAAGAAAAAGAAGTGTTACTATTTGAGTATTCTTTCCTGGTAACATGCTGAGTGATTGGAGAAATAAATATTTGATGTAGTTGAAAGCCTTTTTTCCCCTTTCACAATTTTTGGATTTGATCCATTGTGGCTCTTTCTTTGTTAGCATTTACATTTTTTTTTTTTTTATTAACAGTTAAAGTGCTAGCCATCTGCAGCTGCTCCTCAGGTATCATAATCAACAACATCATTTTTGTTATGATTGAATACATTTTTATCCCCTTATCTACAATTTTACTTTCTAGGGTTTCAGTTACCTACTCAGAACTGTGGTCTGAGAATATTAATATTTGTCATGCTTTCAAGTGACAAAGATTGCATTTGCCTAAATTTTGTAGGACGCTGTCACTATGGACTTTTAGTTATTGTTAATCTCCAACTGTGCTTCATTTACCTTTATCACAGGTAACTTTTAATTGTAGGTATGCGTGTATGAGAAAGAACAGGGCAAACGCATAGGGTTTCATATTATCTGGTTTCAGCTACCTAGTAAGAGTCTTAGGAAGTCACCTATCTGGATAAGGAACGACTACTGTATTAAAATGAGTCAAGTTTCAAGAAATACATGAGAGCACAGGTATAACTTAACATTTGTGGAGCTATTTGAGTAGTAATACACATTCACATATGCAAAGTGAACATGTATAAATGTATACACACACATACCCGTGCATATACGTGTAGTTGTGTATGTTTTCTTTTTCTTGGAGACTATTAGAGGTGAATTATTGTTTCTGTTTTACAGGTGGTACAAACCAAAGTGCATACATTAAGTAACTCACTTTAAGATGATACAGCTATTAAGTAGTAGATTATTGATTTGATTCTAGCCTATATCATGCTGCCTCCAAGAGAATATCTCTATTTATGTATCTCTGTCTTTTTCTTTGTTCAAGGTTAGTAGCTCAGTTGTGTTTTTGGAATGCTCAACTTCACTGCTGGAAGAAGGATTTGCTTCATTGTGGTTTGGTGAAAAGCATATATTGTAGTTCAGGCATTGCTATTCATAAACTTTGTGGTGATAGATTGCATAAGTTAGCATGTTAGAGACATGACATAGAGATAGAAGAGATCATACAGTCTTACCACAACATGTGTTTCTGTGATATGAATTAGCTCAGGCACTTGATAAAGAGAAGTGATGTCAGAGCACTGTAGAAGTTGCATTTGTGTATGTGCTAAATGCCTCCATCTTGTGAGGTTACCTGAGGTCAAAGTAGACATTGTTTTACTTGATCTTTACATCTGAGCAAGGTTTCAACATTAAGTTTTGCTTTTTCTTTAGAAAGAGAGGTTCTCACTTTGAGATTCAGGATGAAATTGCCTTAGAGGTAGGACTCCCAAATTGTGCTTCCAGCTTTAAGTACTTTTGAATAGTAATTTAAAAATAGTGTAATTTTTTAGTTTTCAGAGAAACTGTGTATGGATAAAGTTAGTATTCATATTTTCCCCCAGATAACAGTATCTTCTTACTTCTAGGTTATGCTGATGGCAATAACATTATTTTGAAGTTGTGTTTTCTCCTTTAAATTAATTTGGTTTGTTGAAAGATGCTTGTGTTTTTAGGAACAGTCAGGACTAGGGGAGATTGTGGAGTATCATTGTTGAGTGATGAGATAGGTACTGTTGTCCATGACTATAGGGAAGTGGTATAGCCTTTTAGTTACAAAGAATACAGGAAAGCAAAATATGTAGTATAAAAAGCACAGTATTTATGTTTGATTAACTGTTTAAATCCTCGCCTTTGGTGATGGTCAGTAAACTGACTTGGGGATCTCTTTTTTCACCATAGATGGAATTACTTCTACTTACTTTATACTTTGAGAGTTTAATAGCATAAGAAATGTGATAATATGAAGTATTAAAAGTGCCTTACTCATATATTCAATAAATGTTTAATAAGGGAACTGTAAAGCATACCAGAAATACCATTGTAGCCTGTTTTATGCAATAAATATTCCAAAACATTTCATATTATCATTTATTTTTTATAAATCAGCCAGTGTTAAGTCAAACAGAAAGGAAATGTCTTTCAAAAAACATGGAGCATTTTATAATACAAATAAATTTCTTTTTTATTTGGAAGACAGATTTTAAATTAACTATACCTGTGTAAAAATTTGTTATATGGAGTAGTACTTTAGTATCTCTTCAAATTTGAAATGAATAGTGTGTGATATTGTCACTTAAAAATCCTGTAATGAAAAAATAAAAATAAAAATCCGGTAATGTAAAGTATTACAAACTTAGGCTAACTATAATACCTTTTTACCTAATGACTTTTTGGGCTAATTTTCTTTTGGTATTTTATTAAATGTACCCTATTCTATTCAAAAAGTATATTAACACTTTTAAAGCGTATTTTTCCTCTCTGTAAATAGTTTTATTTTTTTATTTTTTATGTATTTAGTTCAGGGTCTACAGGGTTTTACTACATAGATCAGACTTGCAGTGATTCTCCTGTTTTCAGCCTCCCAGGCTTTGGAGTTACAGGCAGGTGCCACCATGCCCAGTCTCAATCACCATCTCAGCGCACCCCAGGGGAGGGATTAGCACAGCACGCAGAGGATCGAACCGGCCGCTGCGCATTGCCTAAGCAGGTGCTTTAGTCTGCTGAGCTATCTGGCCAGCCCTATAAATAATTTTATTTGAAAAAATAATTATGTAAGTTTTTCCTACCTCTTACAGGCAGCTAAATCCTGTAAATGAAGCATCAGTAGTCAGGGCATGTATATGGGTTTCAGTGCACAGTTCACTCCCTCAGTTTCTTTAGTTTTGTTAATTTTTTATGAACCCATTGGTATTATTGCCTGTTTGCTTTTCTTATTTTGGGAAGATGCACAGTAGATGTGAGTGTTGTACACACCTTGGAGATTTAGTCCCTTGACATACTGAGGTAAATTTTGTGCAGGATCAACGTATAATACCCTATTGTAATCTGCGTGTGACTTATTTATACAGTTGCATACCACACATCCAGATGCATTGTGAAGTAACAGTGACTGTGGAACATGCAGTGTGTATCAGATGCTCTGCTGGGTACTTTGTACATAGAAACTTTAATCCTCAGTTTGGTGTATTCATTTCAGCAGCGGAGGCTGAGGAAACTGCCTTAGCCTCATTGCTCTGCCAGGCTTGGTGGCCAAACTTCTTCCCTATTTTATACCCCACATTCACAGCAACACCAATACAGTTAGAGAAATCAGAATGTATCATGATGGGCAGTTAGCGATGCCCTTGTAGTTACTTGCACCCGTGTGCCCTCCCTGCATTGGAGTAAGTGAAGCCTAGAGGAGGAATGTTGTTTTGTAGAGGACCAGCATTTTGCAAGGTTTCTCTGTACTTAGACTTTCTCTAATCTCTTATGTAAGAGGAAAAAAATTCAATGATACCAAGATAAAGAAAAAGGAAATTAGTAATTTTGGGGCAGTGTATAGGGTAACTGGACATTTGGAAGGACCCTCTAGTTTTCTTTTTAAATTTAGTTGACAAATTAATTGACAATGCCTGTATATATTGATGGGCATAGTGTGTTTCAGTGTCTGTGTACATTGTGGAATGATCAATCAAGCTAATAAATATATTCATCACTGTAAGTGTTTATCATTTCTTTTCAGTGAGAGGTTTTTAAAAGTTCAGTTTTCTAGCTATTTTGAAGTACTCTGTGTGTGTGTGCCCGTGTGTGTGTGGTACTGTGGATTGAACTCAGGATCTTGCCTTCCCAGGCAGGTGCTTATTCTACTGAGCTATCTCCTCAGCCCCATAATATCATTAATTGTAATCACCATGCAGTACAACAGATGAAAAGAACTTACTTCCTTTATTTTGCTGAAACTTTTTACCCTGTGTCTACCATTCCTCTTTCTTGATCCCTCTCCTTTTCTCTAGCCTTTAATAACTACCATTCTTGTCTGTATTTCTATGAGTTTGACTCTTTTAAAAAAAGACTTCATGTTGTCTCTCTGTACTTGACTTATTTCATTTAGCATAATGTTGTGTACATTCACCTGTGCTGTTGTTTGTTTGTTTATTGGCAGAACCAGGGATTGAGCTTATTCAACTGAGCCATCTCCCTGGCCCCCACACCGGTGCTGTTGTAAATGATGGACTGTAAGGCTGAATCATGTTCCACTGGATACATATGCCTTCTTTCCCCCTGCAGTTCTGGGGATTAAATTTAAGGAGATATACACTCACTAAATTACCCAGACTGACCTTGAATTTTTTTTTGACCTTGAATTTTTGATGCTCCTATCTCAGCTGCTCAAGAGCATAGTCTCATAGCCTGGCTGTGCTACACTTTTAATCTAATCACCCATTGATGGCCACTTTGGTGGTTTCCATGTTTTGGCTGTACGTACTGGTTTCAGTTCCTTTGCGTGTGTGCATCCGTCCGTCCTTCTGTCCTTCCGTCCTTCCTTCCTTCTGGGATCAAACTCAGGACCTTGCGCTTGCCAGGCAGGCACTTATGCCGCTGAGATATCTTCCTGGCCCCCTTCCTTCCTTTTTTCCTTCTTCCTTTCCTTTCCTTCTTCCTTCCTTTTGTTCGTTTTCTTTATTGGTATGTTTGAGGCACATAGTGTTTAATTACTTATGGAGTTTGGTACATGTATTTTTGGGTTTGGTAACGCCATCTGAATTCCATTTTCATTTTCACTTTTCCTTTCCTCCTTCTCCCATCTCTGTCTTGATCCCCTTCCTTTTTTTGTCCATGTTTTCAGTAAAAAAAATTTCACAAAATGGCTGTAGTATTTTACAGTACCACTAACAGTATAAGGGTCCTTTTTTTCTCCTTTGATTTTTGAGTTTATTCTTGGGTGTGTGTGTGGTGGTGGAGTTCTGATGGAAGTTTTTGACTATCATGAAACTACACTGTATTAGAGATAACGACAGATTCCCCCCTCCCTACCCTAACTCTTATTATTGTATTGTTGGAGCTTTCTTTTATCATTTTGCTGCCATCCATATTTGTTAAAAAAAAAATCAGTCACATTGTAAAATTCTTACTTCCTGGAAACCAGAAATCTATTCAGCAATGTCCCTATACTGACAACTTCCTCTTCGTTATTTCTAAATGATACTGCTGTTCCTGTAGCATTCCAGGCATTCATCTATCTAGGATTCCTTTTTCTCATTTGCTGTTTGGTGCATTTTATTTTGTTTCTTTGTCCTGATTAATTCATCAAATATAATAGCAGAGACATTTGCTCCCCCCCCCCCAGCAAGTTATTTTAGATGGAGAGTTTACCAGTGATAAGAGCTGTTTATGTCCCAAGCAATTGATTTGTAATTAATTTTGCCTGGGCTCTCGCATGCTGGCAGAATTGGTAACAGCTTGAAGTATATTTTTTAAATTCTCTTTTCTTTTTGGTATTTTGACAATGTCATTCATATCTCATGAAAAAGTACCTCAGACAGGTTAAATGTGTTAAAACATGGAATGAAAAGGATGGAAAGAGACCCAGCGCTGCCTAGAAACCTTGATCTTTTGCCAAAGTATTTAAACAATTTAGTGTTTTGGTTTCCTAGCTCCAAGCTGCTTCTCAAATCCCTTGCTAATTAATCCAGTTAATGCTTTGTAGACTTACTATATGCAGTGCCTTGGCTTGCTCGGCTATCATTGAGGAGTCCGTTTTGTTTTTTGGAGCAAACCTAAGCTGTGTCCTGGTGCTGTGCTGCACTGGGGGCTTGTGGCTGTGTGGAGCTTGAAAACCTTAATATGTGTGTCTGTTCCCTGCACTTCATGGTTTTTAGGTTCGAACTGTAAGTTTAAAAAAATGACATAAAATAGAAATCTGATCTTTCACACCAAATCAGAGAACTGATTAAATACCTCTTCCATGTAAATGTATGGATTATACAAATTATTTGTCTTCTCTAAACTTTAGTTTCCTCAAGTGTAAAATACGGAAAACAACCTTGTCTTTCTCATAGTGTTGTTGTGAGGATAAAGTGAGTTTCTTAACACTTTAATAAGTGCCCAGCACACAGTAAAATTCAGTAAATGATGACTGCTTTATTACTCTGTTGAGATCTTTATGTATTGAATAAATTAACTTCTTTTGGTGCTTGCTAAGTTTTGGAGTAGGTAATGAATTTATTTTTCTCTTAGCGAAAGAGCTTCAAATATCTCAATTTATGTTAAAGATACAAAAATCAAGTGCTTATTCTTTTAACAGCAGTGATAAAAAACCAAACATCTGTATTCTGCTTGAGTGTGGTTTTAAGAACCATTGATGTGAGTTATTAATACAAATAATCTTTTTAAAGTTTGAAAAGAGAGTTTCTTTTATATGCTTACTTGAAAGCTAAGAGACAGAAAACTACATAGGCTGTAACCCCAGCATTCTGGAGGCTGAGGCAGGAGAATCGTTGTAAGTTCAAGGTCAGCCTGGGCTACATAAGTGAGTTCAAGGCCAGCATGCACTACAAAGTGACCTTGTCTCAAAAGACCCAAATTAAAAAAAGAGAATTGCATGGACCAGTTAAATAGTTAAATCAAACATGGAAGAAAATTCAGCATATTCACTTCTAGTAAAGCTGATGGTGATGTTTTGTGCCAACCTATTTCTGAAAACCATATATTATGCTTTTAAGCTCAGAGAATGTCCTGATGATTAGGAATTAACAGGGTCCTCATTTGATCATTAAAGGAAGTTTCACATTTCCCCCCCAAGGAATTGATGGAGGAGAAAATTGGCTGCCAAAACATGTAGAATCCTAATTTTCTCCAGCTAATCATCTTTGTTTTTTTGCTTAGAAAAACTTTTAACAACATAAATCAGAAAAAAAGACAGGAAATGTACAGATATAAATTAATAGCTTGATATCACAAAATTAAAACATCCACAGAATCCTGCCTGGGCCAGGCGATACAGAACTGCTGAACGTCTTAGAAGCCTTTCCTCTGTCCCCTTCCAGTCATCACTCCCTTATTTTTTCCCTAAAGAGAACCATTACTTTGATTTTGAATATACATAAATGGAATTATATAAATGGTATTATATAAATGAAGTCATGATTATATTTAATTTTTTACTTGGTTTCTTTTGCTCACCATTAAGTTTTGTGAGATTATTCTTGTGTGAACCTGTAGTTTGCTCATTTTCATTGCTATATAGAAATGATGGCAAACTTTTCAGAGCTTTCACTGACACTGACAGCCCGCTGCAGCATGCGTGCTGCAGGTTCACCACTGCTGCTATATAGTATTTTGTTAAATAACTATGCCCCAGTGATGCATCGTACTGTCTTTGGACATTTACATTTTCCCCTTGGTTTTATGTGTTTCCAGTAGTGTAGCTATAATATTGTGAATATATCTCGTGTGTATACACTCCTGTATCAGCTAGGTATATAATTAGGAGTGAAGTTGTCAGGTCATAGTTTATGTGCATGTTTAACTTTAGCATAAAACTCTAACATCTTTTCCAGTGTGGTTGGTTCAGTGTTCATTCATATCTGCTTTGTGTGAGGGCTTCTCCAGCTCCATATCTTCACCAATATTTAGTAGTAAAAACTTTTCAGGACAGTGGTCTATCTTAATGGTACAGGACTTTGCTAGCATGCATGAGACCCTGGGCCTGATCCCAGCAGTGGAAAAAAAAAAGTCTTTTTAATTCTGGGTGATTATGTACTGTTTTTCATCTTGGTTTTAATTTTCCTTTTTCTAATTACTAATGAAATTGAACATCTTTTAATGTACTTAGTATTTGGATGTCTTGTTATTTTTAAGGAATTCTTTATCTTGGGTACAAGTCCTTTGTATGTCACAGTTATCATCTACTTTGGTTTATCTTTCCACACTTTTAAATTTAATGTTATTTATATTTTCTGTATGGTAGTGCCTTTTTTTTGTATTCATTCTAAAAAATCTTGCTCTATGTCAGAGATTTTAAAAGATTTTCTCTTATGTTATCCTCTATAAGTTTTGAAATTTAATTTTGCCTTTCACATGCTACTTCATAATGGACTTGTAATTGATTTTTTTGGTATGGTTTAAAGAATAAGGCTCAGTATTGTTTTGCCGTATGGATCTTCAGTAGACATGCGCTATTCATTGAAAAGATCATCCTTTCAGGGGCTGGGGCGATGGCTCAGTGGAATAAGCACTTCCCTGGCAAGCGCAAGGGTCCGAGTTCAATCCCTGGTTCCGCCAAAAGAAAAGAAAAGATCATCCTTTTTATACTTTTTTGCAGTGTCACTTTTCATTAATCAAGTGTCAGTATATGCATGCGTCCCTTCCTGATCTGTTTTCTATCTTTATATCAATAGGAGCTCAGTTGAACTGCCAAAGCTTTATCTGTTTTGGTATCTAGTAATGTTCTCCTATGTTGTTACTATTATTTTTTTCTTGTTATGGTTTGTAATTTCATATAATTTTTTGAATTGGGTTGTTATTTTTAAAAATTCTGCTAAGATTTTGATTGGAGCATCACTGAGCTATAAAATACATGAGATTTGATTATTTACATTTAGTTTTCACATACATGACACATTCCATGATTTAATCTAGGTCTCTTGTCACTTTCAGTTATTGTATCTCTAGACTGTGTTATTTTCATTAGATTTGTCCTGGATATTTAATGTTTTCTGCTGTTTTGAATGGCATTTAAAAAAATTCTATATTCTAAAATAAGAATCCAGTTAAAATTTAAATTTGACTTCATATCTAACAAATTAGCTAAGGTAACTTTTTTTTTTAGTGTATTTTGTGAGGGTCTCACCACATAACTCAGACTCAGGTTATCCTCTTGTTTTCAACCTCCCCAGTGCTGGTATTACAGGCATGCACCACCATGCCCTGGGGGTAGGGATGGGGCCAGGACTAGTGTAGCATGTGGTGCTGGGGATTGAACTTCTGTCCCTGCACTTGCCTGAGCAGGCACTTAGTCTGCTGGGCTATCTCGCCAGCCCTAAGGTAGCTTACTGATTCTAATAAATTATCTGTAGTTTGCTGTGTGCCCCCCTGCCCCCCGGGCTCCTTCCTGTGATTGAACTAGGGACACAGTACCACTAAGCTATAACCTCTGTCCTTTTACAAAATTTTGAGACAGTGCTTGCTAAGTTGTCCACCCTAGTGCTGGGATTATGGCTGTGTGCCACTGTGCCCAGGTTGTTTGATATTTTTTGGTACACACAAACATGTTGTCTGCACATAAGAATTTTATTTTTCCCTTTAATATTTAAGCCTTCCTTGTTTTATTATTACTATATTGGCTGGGACAAGCAGTATAATGTAGATTGGGATTAATAATAACAGGAATTCCTACCTTTGTCTCTATTTTTTTTTTTTTTTTTTTTGCGGAACTGGGGATTGAACTCAGGCCCCTGCACTTGCCAGGCAAGCGCTTATTCCACTGAGTCATCTCCCCGGCCCCTTTTAAAGGCCTTTTTTCTTCTTTCTTTCTTTCTTTCTTTCTTTCTTTCTTTCTTATTTATTTATTTATTCTTTTGTGAAACCAGGGACAGAACTCAGACCCTTGCGCTTGCCAGGCAAGCGCTTATTCTACTGAGCCATCTCCCCTGGCCCTTGTCTCTATTTTGGAGAGAAAATGTTCAGAATTTCAGCATGCATTGTGATTGATTTAACAAGTTTAAAATATTTGAATGTTCAAATTAAGCTCACATAGAATAAAGAAAATTAAAAATACAGACTAAATTCTGAACCATGTATACACCTGTGGACTGAACACCTCACTCAAGATGCAGACCAATTTCCTATGTCCTTTTTCAGACCTTCCTAACCTTCCATATCACATTACATTAGTTTTGCTGTCTTGAATTTTAATTGATTCTATTAGTATATCCTCTTGGTCACAGCTTTCATTCAATACAATTGTTTTGGATGACCTGTATTTCTTTGCACACCAAATTATTACTGTATTTTTTTTTCTTTTTTTACTCTTATTGGTTACAGAGATTAACAGGTTTCATTTTGGCAGATTCCCATAACACAGTTTGATCATTTATACTCCTATCAATTCCCTTATCTCACCCTTTCACCATTCTGTTTTATTTTTAAGGGGCATTCCATTATATAAACATATAATTTATCCATTTAATTGATGAACATTCAGGTGAGGCACAATTTAAAAAGTAGATACCCTTTATGCACTTAAAGAAAGTACCTTGTATTCCTAGTTCAAGTATTTTATCTGGAACGTGCTGAATTCTATGTGTGCTTTATTGAGGTATTTTTTTTTTTTTTTCCTTTTTCAGTTAGTTAATGTATTGAATGGTGTTATACCCTTAGGCCATTTTTATATTTTTGGAATAAACTCAACTTGATTGTAGTATATTATCCTTTTAATATATTCTTGGACTTTTTTCTTTTACTATTAGAATTTTCACGTCAAAATAAATCTGGAATTTAGGCCTGTGCCTTTCCTTACTTGCACTGTGTTTGTCAGTTTTCGGTTATCAGGGTTTTACTGGCCTCATAGCTCTGAAAGTGTTTCCTATTTCTTTTTTTTTCTTTTTTTGCAGAACCAGGGATTGAACTCAGACCCTTGTGCTTGCCAGAGAAGCGCTTATTGCACTGAGCCATCTCCCCGGCCCTCCTATTTCTTTATTCCCTGAAATATTTTGTTAAGATTGGTGTTATTTTTTCTTTAAAAGATGGAAAGATTTCAGCAATAAAGTCATCAAAGCTTGTAATTTTCTTTTTAAGGCATATTTTAATTATGTATTCATTTTTATTAAGTTATATTTATTATTCAGGTTTTTTATTTCTTTCTGTGTCAGTTTTGTTTAGTTATATTTCTCAAAGGATTTGTCAATTACAAATGAATTATTTGCTCTATTGGTGACACATAATTTCCTGCATAATTTTTTTTATTGTCTATAATACTAAAACTATGGTAATCACTTACATGATTTAAAATTTTTCCTCTAGTTTCATTTTAAAAAGGTGAAATTAATTTAGTATTTTATAATAATGTGTTGTTTCTAAAGGGTTATCATCACATAATCATTATAAAAATTTTTTACTGCTGACTTCACACATCTCCTTTCTGTTCTCACTTGCAGACTAGCCATTTTCAGGCTTGTTGCCTAAGTTCTCAATAGCCATGAATGCCTGGTAGCTGTGACACAGCATAGTGTAGGTCTTCAGCATCAGTATGTATGGCTTTACAGCCTTATATTGGTTATTTGTGCATATACTTTTTTCTTGATTAGTTTCATCAGGGATTTATCAATTTATCAACTATTTGTTATGCTTCCCCATTTCATTAATTTGTGCTTTTAAAATTTTTTATTTAAGTTTACTTTGTCATCATGTTTCTTATATTTTGAGATGAGTGCTTCTGTCAGGGCTGTCAAGTTTTTTTCTGTAATGAGCTAGATAATAATTATATTTGGCTTTTGGGTCATTGTGATCTCTGTTGCAACTACTTGCTACCTTTGCTTTTGTGGCAGGAAATCAGTCATAGACACTATGTAGACAAAGGTAGGGCTATGTTCCAATGAAATGTTATTTTCAACAACAGAAGGTAGGCTGGATTTAGTCCTGGGGCTGTAATTTGAGTACTCCTGGCTTACATTGTTGATTTGCAGCCTTTCTTATTTTCTACTCTTTCTCTTATTGAAGGCTATAGTTTTTTCTCTGGTAATTTTGGCTATACCACATAGGATTTATTATTAATTTTTTTATTTTTTAATGGAGCATAGTTTCTCATTTATAGTTTTAAATTTTGACTCACATTGTATTTAGAAGTGTTGCTGAATTACCCATAGGCCGGGCACCAATTTTTATAGGTGAAGTTTTATGGAAATGTAGCCATACCTACTAGTTATGTATTGCCTATGGGTGATTTAATCCTATGGAGAGAAAAACAATGCCCAACTTTGTCTTTCCTCTCTGAGGCCAGCGGTGTGTGATTCCACTGACAGTGGGCACTCTTCCCCTCGTGACCTGAGCATGACCCAGTGCTCACCTGATGCTCCAGTGACTTCTTATAAACTACGTGGTTGCTTTGTTGCCTTGGCTTTTGCAGCTCTGGTAGGACCCATGGTATGGTCAACAGCTGTGAAACTCTATTTTTGCTCCAGGTTACTGCTGCCAGTAGCGGAGGGCCACAATTGACAACTGACAGGCAAAGATTGGGGAGGGACAGGGCCCACTGCCATTATTCCTGAAGTCCCCAAACCCCTGTGGGCCATGATCAGAGCTGACTTTTAAAAGTGGTGACAATCATGACTTCAGCTCTGCCATTTTTGGTGGAAACAGAGGGAACTGTCATTCAAGAGCTGCTTGTCCTGCATTTCACCTAAGCAGTCACCACGACAGCTAAGGCTATTCTAGATGCACCAGAGCTGCCCTGGGAGGTATGTGCCTTAGCTACAACAGGCTTGAAACACAGACCTGTGCCAGATGGTTCTGCTCTTCCGCCATTCCATGTGACCCATCTTACATCCTACTACTCTGAAAGTCCTAAAATAGGGGTGAAATGTAGGAGCCTATATATAAGCAGCATTCCCTCAGTCTTTACATCAGTCTAAAAGGGACTTCCTCTCATGCACTACACTCTTTTGCTGCAGCACAGGCCCCAATAAATCCCTTATTCATGTGGCTCTGTTGCCTACTTGTTAGTTTTATTTCATAGTGGTCTGAGCAGATCATACTAAGAAAGAATTAGTAACAAGAAGAGATACTAGCTCAAAAGCACTCTAGAGAGTGGCAGAGCAGCAAAGAATGGAGACCAGAGAAGACCTGTTTAAGATCTGTGGTGGCCTATATAAATCTATATAGCTCTGAGGTAATCTGTGGTGACTGTAGAGACTTGTGGAGACCAGTGGAAGCACCCTAGAGATGGTGGAAACAGCTAGAAGAGTTCCAGAAAGCTCTAAGGGGCTAGTAGTGCTGCTGCGGAGGAGCTGATAGAGGTGGCTGGGGGCCACTGGGAACTGTAATACTAAGAGCTGTACTACTGATAGCTAAGAGGCAATGGCATTCAAATTTTGGAGGTGTAACACGAAGAGCCAAGAGCCACTGGCCCTCAAAGACTGGGGTCACTCCCATCAAGAGAACTGCACTTTATAGATTTGTGATCTATATTTCATTTGAACAAAACAGCACCGAGCTCATTGGTGACTCTACAAAAGGTGGATAAATAATTATGGAAGAGAATACATAGTCCACATTTAACTTTATGGCTCATTAAGAAAGGAAGAGACTTCTTAGTTGGCCAATTGGACAATTTTTGCAGCTGTTCTACAATACATTAAAATAATGCTTGTTGTTCAAGGTTAATTTCTGTGCTTTTTTGAATTTTTTTACTTTCTATCTCATTTGTCTTCTTGTTCCAGAAAAAATGTATATTAATAATTCACTACATATTTTTGTCATCCTTGTTTTGTCAGGTTTTGCTTTATATATTTTAGGCATTATTATTAGGGGAATATAAAAATTTGGAGTTATTTTTTTCTAGTAATTTGAACCTTTTACCATTGTGTAGTATGATCTTAAATGTAGTAAGTTTTTTTTGTTTGTTTTCTTCTGAGGAGTCAAACCTAGATAGGGCTTCATATACTCTAGACAGGGATCTATCATTGAGCTATATTCCCATCCTATTTGTCATCTTAAGACCTTTTTCACTTGATATTTAAAGAAAATTGAGATAAATTTGCATATATAAAATTCACCATTTTAAAGTATACTATTTAGTGCTTTTCAGTGTATTTTCAAGATTGTACAGTCTTCACCACTCTTTAATTATACAACATTTAATCATTCTCACAAAGAAAGTCTATGCCCATCCAAATCTTAACTCACCTATCCTATCAAACTTATTATTGTGTCCTAGCTTATAGTCATCTCTCTCTCTCTCTCTCTCTCTCTCTCTCTCTCTCTCTCTCTCTTTCTTTCTTTCTTTCTTTCTTTCTTTCTTGCCTAGATAATTTAGTTCAGACTTGGTCATTCAGATCAGATTTTGAGGTATCCCTTTCAATATGCTTTAAACTAGAAGCAAAGATATGCAGACAGATAGTGAGGTTAAGCTTAACAGCCTAAGTTGTATGGTAATAACAATAAGCTTGTCTTCTGGATGGTTAACAACTTAA
>NW_004524714.1:6208505-6212909 GCF_000260255.1 Octodon degus
CTGGCATGTGGTGCTGGGGGATTGAACCGCGGTCCCTGATGCCTTGCCAAGCTTGTTCTAAGTAGGTGCTTTAGACCACTGAGCCATCTCTCCAGCCCCATGGATCTGTTAATTATTAGTAGTAATACTTTTAGAGCTGTTCTTTCTTGTCTACTATTTGTTAACTTGCTCTATTGATAAATGCAGCATAAATATTTTTCTTTACCAGTTTTTATTTTTTATTTTTATTTTTGTTTTTTTGGAAGAACTGGGACTTAAACTCAGGCCCTTGTGCTTGCCAGGCAAGCGCTTATTGTACTGAGCCATCTCCATGCCCCCCCCCCACCTTTACCAGTTTTCAGGTGACAGAATATTTCATATATTCCTGCTGTTACATGTCTGATCATCTTTGAGTAGGTGCCAAACATTGTGAGTTTTATGTGCTTCATATGTTTGAAGTTCTATAAATGTTTTTGAGCTTTGTTCTGGGACATAATTTGCTTGGAAACAGTTTGATCATCTTGAGTCTTGATTTTAAGATTTGTTAATCAGAATCAGAAGAGTTTTTAATCTAGGGCTAATGATCACAGTATTCTCTGTTATTGAGGCATGAGCTTTTTGGTGTTCTGTCCATTGTGCTTTTCCAGTCTAGCTATGAGAAGCAGCTACTGTTCCTGGCCTTGTGTGAGAGCTGAACATATTCCTTCTGATCTTCATGGATTGTTTTTTCTCCAACCTTGGGTAGTTTCTTTACGTACATTTATAGACCAGCACCCCCCCCCTATTCCAGGAGGGTCCACTTTGTATTTCTAGAGTTTTCTGTGCAGCTCTTTCCTCTTCAGGACTCTGTCCTATTTACTCTGACCACCTAGATTTCCCTTGGCTCTGTCAGCTGTGTCCCTTCAGCTAGAGGAGACTGCTTGAAGTTCTCTGTCTTTATTCTTGTCTTGGCTAGGACACTTTCTTTAGGCAGTTAGCTGGTTGTAATCATAGGCTTACAACATTTGTTCTGGGACTACTACGCTGTATTTCCTGATGACTAGTGTCTTTAACTTTTTTTTTTTTTTAATGTTCAAATGGGCTAATTCCTCTTGTTCTGCATTGGGCCACCACCAAGTAATTTTACCTGAGCATGTCTTGGTGTTGACTATCAGAGGTTAATATTATTAGGTAGTCAGTGAATGTTTTGATATATAATTTGAAGTAGTTTTTTCAAATTTAAGAAACTTTCTTGAAATATATATTTCAGATCTTTGTTTTTTGTCACTTGAATTCTTTTTATCTATTTCCTCATTTCATTTTTTAAAAATTTCCTACTTTCTTTTAGAATTTGTCTCCTTTTTATTTCTCTTCAGGTATTAACTTTTGTTGTATGTTTTGGTTTTGGTACTTATGCTTGTTTTAATTGTTTTTCATATTAGACTTTTTCTTATTTAATTCTGATTGTTTCTTAAGCTTATCATCTCTATTGAATATTTTTATAATTTTATCTTATATAATTTTTATTTTTTGTGTTTTCAGAAGACAGTTATGATTTTTGTTTTATCATTTTCTGACATTTTTATTGTCTAGGGATGGGGGTCTAAATCTTTGATTGTTCATATTGCAACGGCACATAGGATTTTACCTTGAGACTCTTATTGTTCATTTATGTCTTGACTACTTTTCAAAAACTTTTAGAAGGTAGAAGGGAGGAGTTAGATAGCTTTTATATTTTATTGAGCTTTCTCTTCTGCTGTTTTCATGAGTTGCTTAACAACATGTAATAATTTGCTACTGAATCTCTCCTAGCTCTGTTTCCTTCTCTCATTCTTATCTGGATGTTTTCTTTTCCTTTGTCTTTATACTGTTCAGTTTTACTCCCAGAAGTGCCCTCTCATTGTAGGATCTGACCCTGGAAGAAAAGGCAATTCAGGGCTTCAAAAACTGCAGCTATCCAGTAACATTTTTCTTTGAATCTCACTTTCATCTTTGGTATTTTCATTTGGTATAGAATTCAGATTTTTACTAAAAATAGAAATTTCTTTTGACCCAGTTCTCCCCCTTCTAGGTATCTTCCCATAAGAACTAAAGTCATATTACAGGGATTTATGCATACGCATGTTTATAGCAGCACTATTTATAATGATTAGATCTTGGAAACAGTGCATATGTCCACCAATAGATGAATCGATAAAGATGATGTGCTATGATACACAATGGAGTACTACTCTGCCGTAAAGAAACTTGATCCATTTATAGGCACATGAATGTAGTTTGTAAGCATAATGTTAAGTAAATTAAATCAGACACAAACTTAAATATCCTGTGGTTTCTCTTATATGAGAAACTAATGCACACACAGATAGCTAGATATAGATGTTTAGATTCTGTTAAAAGATATATATGCACTTTAGGAAAAGAAAAACTTGCATAAATATTTTAGTATTAAATTTATCAAGGTATCGTAAGATTAATACAAGTTCCCTTTGGCCTCTACATTTAGAAGAAGTGCTCAAAGTGGTGGTCCTTTACTTCCCGACATTTACTACTACAGTGAACTGCTGCTGGCTAACTTTGGTCTGTTGAGGATGCTGCACATGCACTTTGAATTTATTCTTTAAGGACTGGCAGTGTAGTGGATTTTCTGTGATATATGGCATATTCTAGGGCCCTTCATAGGATAATACCATCTGTTGAAAAGCCCTTAATGCTAGTTTTCTTTTCTATTTATATAGATATTTATATAAGTTCAAAATAGAAGAGAGATAATTATGAAATAGGGAAAAATTCAAATAATTCCCCAAATTATTTCATTGTTTCAAAAATATTTTAATATACTAATTTGTTTCATTTACACTACTAGTTTCTATTACTTTATTGAAGAAAAAGTTTGTGCTTTTATCCATTGTTTTTTTTTTGTAAGAAAGAGTGTATTTTGTCTATGACTTACATTATGAATAACAGCGTGACTTTTTCTTTCGGAACCAGGTTATTGAACTCAGGCCCTTACACTTACCAGGCAAGCACTTATTCTTCTGAGCTATCTCCCGGCTCTTTGACCATTCTTTTAAGATTATGGTACACAGCATATTAATTATTTTTAGTGTGTATGTTGTTATGAAATTTTGTCTTATTTTTTCATAGAAGTAATTACTTTTTAATATTTTCTTTATTAATATCTGTTTGTATTATATTAATGTAAGAATTCAAGTTTGGCAATTTTTGTCTTTCAAATCTTAAAAATAAGTAGTTGTTTTGACTTCTATTGTTGTTTTAGGGAAAGTCGGCTATAAGTTGTAGAGTTGCTCCTTTGATGGTAATTTTTCTTTTTATTCTCTTTTTTTTTGGCGGAACCAGGGATTGAACTCAGGCCCTTGTGCTTGCCAGGGAAGCACTTATTCCACTGAGCCATCTCCCCGGTCCTCTTTTTATTCTCTTTTAAGGTTTCAGTCTTCATCTTTCATTTTCCGCAGCTGTACTGAGATTTCTCTAGGTGTTTATTTCTTTGTGTTTGTTGTGCTTGAGGTCTAGAATGTTTACTGAATCTGAGATCTGACTTTTATATTAATTTTGTGTACCTCACCATTATTTAGTTCTTTTAACCTTATTTTCTTTTTTCCAGGATACTGCAATTACTTACAAATTTTCTTTTTTCCAGGATACTGCAATTACTTCTCTGTAATTCCTCTCTCTGTCTCTGTCCCCGTCCCTCTCCCATTCACAATAATTCATATATCTCATTTCTTTTTTTTTTAGTCTTCTCTTTTTTTCTTTCTTTTTTAAATGTATTTGCTACAGGGTCTTATTGCCTGCTCAGACATGTAGCGATCCTACTGTTTTCAGCCTGCTCAGCACTGGGATTGCAGGCGTGGGCCTCCATGCCCAGTCTCAATCACTATCTCAGTGCTCCCCGTGGGTAGGGCCAGCACAGCATACTGGGACTCGAACCCCGGCCGTTGCACTCTGTCTAAGCAGGCACGTTAGTCTGCTGAGCTATGAGGTCGACCCTTATGAAAAATTCTTGAACCTCTTCATCCTGTGTCTTCCTCTTCTTCCTCTATGTCCTTTCCTCCCTCCTTACTTCCCATCCTTCTCCCTCTCTCTGTCTCTGTCCCCGTCCCTCTCCCTGTACCTCTCTCTTGTATTTTTCTGGAGAAAAAACATTTTCCCCAATATTTGGTATACATTCCAAGCTCTACATGTATATGTATATTTTTAAATTGATACTGCATGATCAATAATGAGTTTACTAGAGTTGCTTGATTTATTTTCCAGCTTTAAGTTATGAGTCTTTTAATTGTGGAACCGGGGATTGAACTCAGGACCTTGAGCTTGCCAGGGAAGCACTTATTCTATTGAGCCATCTCCCTGGCCCCTCCTTCACCATTTTTTTATTTTTTTCATTTTTTTTTCTTTTATTTATTTATTTATTTATTTTTTTAC
>NW_004524714.1:6214775-6246595 GCF_000260255.1 Octodon degus
AACCCTTAGTGTCTCTTTGGCAAGATGTTCTGCTCCTGAATCAGCTGTGTGGGTCTTGCCTCTAGCCTCCTTGCAGGGAGTTCTGCTGAAGGGTTCCCTGCTGGGCCTGCAGCCTGGGTCAAAAGAGGATCCCCCGGCCCGGGAAGTCTCACTCGTTCCCCGGGCCTGCGCTCCGGGTCTGTTCAGGATCCCGCGGCCTGGGTTGTCTCACTCACTCGCCGGCCTGCGCTCTGGTCTGTTCAGGACCCCGCGGCCTGGGTCGTCCCACTCACTCGCAGGACTGCTCCTTCACCATTTTGAAAGAGGAATTTTTGAAGTATCTTTGGATAGGCCTCCAGGAAAGAGAATCTGATTGGTGTTTGAGCCTCATACCTGATGAGTAGATGAGAGGATTGTCCGCAGGTTTGTGTTGAAGTTGCCGGGTCTTGGGAACATAACAGATGAAACAGTAGAGAACAGAAATAATTGGATAGGAGGACAGGGGATGTTAAACCAAGTATGCAAGTGAAGAACTAGTTTTTTTTTTTGCGGAACTGGGGATTGAACTCAGGCCCTTGGGCTTGCCAGGGAAGCGCTTATTCCACTGAGCATCTCCCTGGCCCCCAAGAACTAGTATTGAGAGCCTTTGCCAGGAGAATCAAGTGTAGCATGGAATATGGTGTGAGGAATGGAGTGAGATGGAGAAAAGGAAAATGTAAGCCACAGTGGTGGCTTGTGAGTAAAGGGCCGTGGGAACATGGCCATGTGAAAATAAGCTTTTAGACTTCATGGAGCTTATTAATACTCTATTAACTTTTCGTGGGTTTTGCTGACTTAAAAATTGATGAAAGGGGGTCCCAGAATCTCAGAAATCTCTGTTGAGAAAAACAAAAGCTTATTACTTTCCTACAGTACATTTTTGTGACAGCTCTGCTCAGGCTTAGCTTTGGCCCTCAGTCAGGGCGTCTATGTTGAAGGAACAGCCCTCCTTTGGTGGTGCCTTTCCTATGGTAGGAGAAAGACATGGTGGAATTGCATGATGGCTTGTAAAGCTTCAGCTCTGAATTGGCTCAAGTCACTTGTATTCACATTTCCTTGGCTTCTGCTTTCATAGAGAAGGGCACTGCAAGTCACATGCCAACAAGAAGGGCATGTAATTCTTTCCAGGAAGGAGGGGTAGAAAGTTGGGCACAGAATTATAATTGGTCATACTTTCTTTTCTAGGTGAGACTTTACATATTATAAGATATACAATTACATGGAACTGGCTAAAGTTGACTGTTCTATTGATTTTTTTTTCTATTGATTTTTATAGCATATCTTGTCCCATAATCAGTTGAAAGTCAAGATGCATCTCATAATAATAAATAGGATCTTATCATCACTGCAAGCCAGGCAGCTGTTGTTATGTCATTCCCTCGGTATGGGCAAACTTGACTGTTAGTCCTGGTAGTGTGATCGGACACCTGCAGCCATTAACATTTCAGGACCATCTGAGAAAGGCATAGCAATCCTGATTTTTAACTGAAAACTTTATGTTAACATCCACAATAAGGTCAGCATCCATTACAGAATGGTGTCAGTAGCTGGAAAAAAAAATCTCAAGAGCAGAAGGCAGTAGTGGAGTTTCTTCAGTATTTTGTTGCTGTTATTAAGAAAAGTTGTATCATCAATGCTCCTGATGGCACAGAGGGGGATAGTGTGTAGAAAAACTTGGGTTGAGGGCTCTGAAAAGTGATCCAGGAGAATTAGTCTTAATCTCTCCCTTCTCCTCTCCCCCTGTCCCTTCTCTACCCCTCCCCTCTTTTTACTTTTCTCGCTTTCATTTTTTCTTTCTTTCTTTTTTTTTGGGTATTTTATGGAAGGGTCTACATGGTGTTCAGAGTCTCACTACTCGATTGGCCTCATAGTGATCCACCTGTTTACAGCCTTCCAAGAGCTGGGATTAGAGGTGTACACCAACACACCCAGGCTCGGTTGCCACCTCAGCGTGCCCCCGAGGTTGGGGCTGGCAAGGAACATTCTGTTTTTTATTCTCTCTCTCCATCTACTTCCTCTCCCCCTTTCTTCTGTGTCTCCCACCCTTTCTCCCTCCCTTTTTCCCTCCGAACCTTTTTTTCTGGCTGCTACTGAGGAAGCACTTTCCCTCCATCATGCCTGTTTTCTACCTTCAAGTCACTTAATCTTATATTTGAATATTTAAATAGCTAAAATCTTGTCTTTTCAAACAAAATACTCCAGTAATTTAGACTAGTATGTTAGGAATGGATGGGAAAATGTACTGGAATCAGAAAAAAATCAGATGAAGCAATTCTTTCCTTCACTTTGTGGCCTTTTCAGTTTTGTTGCTAGCAATGTGTTATAAATTTCAATTAGATATATTATAAAATAAAATGAGTATTAGGGAATTCATTGGTTTCACCTCCCTGTTCCTGGACAAAAGAGCTCACATACACAGTTTAAAAAAGAAAAGGTATATTTCGGTTCACAGTTTCAGAAGTTGTAGTCCATGGTTAGCTCCAAGGCTGAAGCATCATCGTGGAAGAGTGGAGGGCAACAGCTCATCTCTTGGCAGTCAGGAAGCAGAGAGCCCGGAAGACAGCCACAGAAAAAAGAGGCGAGGGAGCAAACCTTGTTGGTAGGGTTTTTTTTTTTTTTTTTTTTTTTTTTTGGTGGAACCGGGGATTGAACTCAGTCCCTTGCACTTGCCAGGCAAGCACTTATTGTACTGAGCCATCTCCCTGGCCGGTAGGTTTTTAATTATATCTTCAATTTCATTCATTGATATTGGTTTATCAGCTTTGATAATTTATATGCATCTAGGAATATGTCTATTTCTCTTGCATTTTCCATTGTATTAGAATAAAGTTTTCCAAGTAGATGTAGATGATTTTATAGATTTCTGAAGGGTCTATTGTGACTTCACTCTTTTCATTCCTAATTGTGTGGATTTGATTCTTGCCTCTCTCTTTGTTGTTAAGGTTGGATAAGACTTTATTTTGATTTTATTTAATCTCTCAAGGAACCCACTCGTGATGCATTGATTCCTAGTATTGTTTTGTTAGTCTCCAATGTGTTAATTTTTGCTCTGTTCTTTATAATTTTCTCCCTTATATGAGTTGGCTTATCCTGTTGTTTTTCTAGAAGGTGATGTTCACCATTACTTGTGCTTGCTCTGTTTTCTTTTCTTTTCTTTTCTTTTTTTTTTTTTTTTTTCAGAACCGGGGATTGAACTCAAGCCCTTGCACTTGCCAGGGAAGTGCTTATTCCACTGAGCCATCTCCCCGGCCCCCCCCTTTTTTTTTTCTGTTTTCTTGATATGGGTATTCAGTGCTATAAATTCCTCTCTAAAGACTGCTTTCCTGTGTCCATAACTACCCATTTGTTGTATCATTGTTATCATTTAGTTGTAGAAACTGTCTAATTTTTCTTTAATTTCATCTGTGACCCATTGATTGTTCAGGAGGGTACTATTTAATTTCTGTGTGTTTATGAAGTTCTTGTAGTTTCTTTGGCCTTTGATTCTGATTTCATTGTACTGTAGTCTGATAATATGCATGGGATAATTTCAGTTCCTTTGCATTTACTTAAGTGTGTTCTGTGAACTAGTGTGTGGTCTGTTTTGGAGAACATCTGTGTGCAGATGAGAAAAATGTATATTCTGATGTTGTGGAGTGGAACACTGTAGACAACTACTGAGTCCATTGGTTCAACAGTTTGCTTCAGTTCTAATATTTCATTGTTGGTTTTTTTGTCTTAATTGATCACTCTTTTGTTTGACAGTGGGGTATTGAAATCCCCCAATACAATTATATTAGTGATCAGATTTTTCATGCCCTTTAGTATTTTATGTAGTTGACTGTACTATATAGGTATTTCTTGCATATATATTTATGATTGGTATCCCTCTTGGATTGTTCTCTTTGCAAGCATTTAGTGACCTTCTTTATCTCTTAATCAGTCTTGGCTTAAAGTTCACTTTGCCTGAGAATAGAATATCTACCCCTACTTTACCCTGGGGTTCCCGTCATATGAAGTATTGTTTTCTATCTTTTGACGTTTAGTCCATGAATTTCCTTTTGAATTAAACTTGTTTCTTGTATGCAGTATAGTGTTGGATCATCTTGATCTATCCTGCCAGTCTGTCTTTTTTTTTTTTTTTTTTTTTGTGGAACCAGGGATTGAACTCAGGCTTTTGTGCTTGTCAAGCAAGCGCTTATTCTACTGAGCTATCTCCCTGGCCCCTAGTCTGTGTCTTTTGATTGGTGAATTGAGACTATTAATATTGATAGTTATAACTGATATGTCTTGACTTATCTCTGTCACGTTATTTTCCTGTTGTTGACTCCCTTCTTTTTTCCCTTTCCCTCTAATTGTTTGCCTTGCCTGGTAGTTCTTATAGTCCTTATTATCTCTTTCTAAAATATCCTTCAAAACATTTTTAAATTAATTAATTAACGAATTAATTAATTTGGTACAGGTTCTTTCTAAGCAGCTCAGATATAGATGTAGTGATCCTCCTTTCTCAGCCTCCCCAGTGCTGAGATTACAGACCTGCGCCACCACACCCTGTTTCAGTGGCCTGCACAGCGCATCCAGGATTCTGGGACCAGCATAGTATGCAGTACTGGGGATTGAACTTGGGTCCTTGTGCTTGCCAGGTGGGCACTTAGACCATGAAGCTATTTCCCCAGCCTCCTTCAAACATTCTTTTTTTTTTTTTTTTTTTCTTTTGGCAGAACTGGGGATTGAATTTAGGCCCTTGCGCTTGCCAGGGAAGTGCTTATTCCACTGAGCCATCTCACCAGCCCCTCCTTCAGACATTTTGAAGTGCTCATTTGGTGGTCATAAATTTCCTTAGATGGTCTTTGTCATGAAAGTATCTTCTTCATCAATTTTTTTTTTTTTTTAATTTTAGGGAAGGGTTTACAGGGTGTTCAGGGTCTCACTACTAGATCAGACTCGTGGTGATCCGCCTGTTTACAGCCTCCTAAGAGCTGGGATTACAAGTGCATGCCACCACGCCCAGTCTCAATTGCTGTCTCCACATGCCCTGGGGGGAGGGGGAGGGCCGGCTTGGCAGGTCCAGGGATCGGACCCCTGGCCCCTGTGCCTGCTTGGAGGTGCTTTAATCTGCTGAGCTATTTGACTGGTCCTTCTCCATCAATTTTGAAAGATAGTTTTGCAGGATCCATCAATCTGGGTTGAAGGTTGTTTTCTTTTAGAACTTGAAATATTCCACTCCAAGCTTTCCTTGACTTGAGGGTTTGTGCTGAGAAGTCAGCTGTGATTCCGATGGGCTTTCCTTTATAGGTGATTTGTTTCTTTTCCCTAATAGCACTTAAGATTCTACTCTGATGTTGGATTTCTGGAATTTTGCAGTTATGTGAGAAATTTGTTTCTCATTTGATTTTTTTTTTTTCCCTAGAGCCTCAATCTGTTGCTTTGTTGTTACTACTTTAGAGAGACCAAGTGGATGGCTTTTGGATTGTCCTACCTCATTGTCCCCTTGTTTGTCTTTGGTGAACTGGATGCTTGGGGTTGAAGTGCCTCTTTTTTTGTATGTATATCTGCTCTAGAGTCATTAAGCATGGTTTTCTTGATTGTGGCTAATTGAAGTTCTATATGCCTCACTTATGTCTATGTCAGATTCAATTCCAGTCTTGGAATATGAGAGAAACAGCAGTTTAGAACAGTTTTGTCACTTTTGGCTACCATCAGCAGTTACAGTAGTATCAGAGTCAACTTAGAAAGTGACAAACTGGGCTGGGGAGATAGCCTGTCAGTCTGAGTCCCTGCCTATCAAGTTCAAGGTCCCGAGTTTGATCCTTAGTACAGCATGCCATGCTAGCCCTGGAACCCTGGGTGTGCTGTCCTGGCCCCTAAACCGGGTATGGTGGTACATGCCTGTAATCCCAGCACTGGGGAGGCTGAGACTGGAGGATCACTATGAGTCTGAGCTGCTTAGTGAGACCCTGTACCAAATAAATAAATAAAAATGTTAAAAATTAAAGAAAGTGACAAACTGAGCTAACCATTGATTTGCTATCTTTAACAATATGAACTAGGTTTGTACTTATATAACAAAATGTAAAACAAACCAGAAAATTACATTACATAAGAAGTAAGTCTGGATTACAAAAGGACATTATACTGACTTTGAGAAACTTGTGTAGAAGACTAGAGAGAAAGAGAGAAGGAAGAAATTAAAAGAAAAAAGAACAGAACAGAACCACAAAGAGGCTAGAAACAACCTTCATACTCATGTAAAAATAATATCAAAGAATGAAAGAAAAAAAAAAAGCAAAAAATAACCCCAACTACAAAAGAAAGTAAAGAGAGAGAGAGAGAGAGAGAGAGAGAGAGAGAGAGACAGACAGACAGACAGACACAGAGACAGACAGAGACAGACAGACAGACAGATGCAGGCAGGCAGGTAATATACAAACAGACGGAATGAGGCTACTTCCAGGTATGTCTGGGCTGTCACTGGTACACAACGTGTGAAGACAGAGTCCCAATCCATGCTGTTCTATCCCAGCAAGCCAGCAGTAGCTTTTTGGTAGGGTAATGCATAATCTTAGCAAGCCTGCATTTTCTGGCTGAGTCCAGACTCATTAGGCCTGTGAACAGTCAGCACACCTTTTGTGGACTTGAGCCCAGCTGGGAGCTGCTAGATGGAGCCCTGCTCTGAGCTTAGCTGGCCCCTTCAAGATGGCCCCTGGCCAGCAGCTCTCTTTCTTGGGATGACTTAGTCCTCAGTGCCAGCTAGTGCAGTCCTTCATGGCCACTATTTCTCTCCACTGCTGTGTCTCTCTATGTAGTCCTCTGGGGTTGCCAGTAGTCATATTGTGTCCATAGGTTTAAACTACTTCTTTTGTTCAGTGAGTCCTGTCTTAGGGAGAAGGTGCTGGTGGCTACTTCCTTCCTTGTTGAAGTTTATCTCTTTACTCTCTTAGTGGACTTCAGGTTGTACCTCAGATCCTTCCTTGGTCCAGGGGACCCACTTACCTCCTTGTCTTCCTCACATTGCTATATTCCAGTATGTGGTTGACAACTCTCAGGCTCTTTTTCTTACTCCATCATTTTGGTGCTTCTCCTCCTCCCAGAGAGCAAACCTTGAAGTTACTTTTTTCTCATACTTTCTTCTCTCTCATATACATACTTAGTCATCCTTCACTTCTAATTGTAATACAAGGAATGCATAAACTGAGAAAAATTTGTTGCAGTAAAAAGGCACATTGCAATTAATCTGCCCAAAGTACTTTCCTTTGCTTGAAACATACATAATGCTGGCCACGTTCTGAAGCTGTTCTGGAAGTCCTTTTTTGTTAGTGTCTTTGCTAGGTGTGATGAAAAATGTGGTGAATGCTGCTGTTGAATACCATTCAATAGGAAGCTGGGCTGTGAAACACATTAAGGTGTGTCCCCATCCACCTTACTCTGGAACAGCAACATGCAACTTCTGGCTCTTTTTCCTCAAACTCAAAATGACTATGAAAGGTAAATATTTTGTATTGATTCAGGACATTGAGGTAGCCATAACCACACAATTGAAGACACTCATGAAAGCAATCTTCCAGAACTGCTTCAGAAAGTGGCACAATATGGAATTAATGTTCAAAGCAAGGGGGATTAATAGCACTGTCTCAATAAATTTAAAATAAAAACCTCGTAGTTTTATTTATTTTTGGCAGAACCAGGGATTGAACTGAGGACCTTGCGCTTGCCAGGGAAGCGCTTATTCCACTGAGCCATCTCCCCAGTCCCTAAAACCTCGTAGTTTTGATCTCATCTTGTATTTGAATTTTTCTAAACTTTTTGTTCATCATTACCATCACTGCATTGAGGTCAGCATTATTCTTCCCTGAGACTATTTTGTCCACCTAACTATTCCTGTATATCCTGTTCCTGATTCCAGCCTGCTTTCCTCAGAATAGCTGGAATATTTGGGAATACAGAAGGTCCTCTTTCTGCCTTCCATAACTTCTTATTTCCTCTTAGCAGCCTGTCTTTGAGCCAGAATAAGCCCAAAGGCCTTTGTGTTCCCAAGGAGCTTGGCTCCAGCCTTCTTCAGCCTCATTCCCACTACTGGCGCCCTGTCCTCTGTGATGGACATACTAGCTTTCTTTGACCTCTTCTGTTTCAGATTTCTCCCTGCCTCAATTCTTCCTCCAGTCATTGCTGTTTCCTCTGCCTATACCATTTCCTTTTCCTTAATTTCTTTGCATCATTGAAGACTGTGTTTATACAATTTCTTTATTGTGTGAAGAAAGGAAACCCTTTCTCAGCCTCAGACAAAGTGGGCTCTCTCTGTCACGCTTTTTGTTTTTTTGTGGCAGAGTCTTGCTATGTAGTTCAGGCTGGCTTCAAACTCAATGATCGTTTCTGCATCAGCCTCCCAACCCTTTGTGTTTATGTCCTATTTAATGTCTTCCTCCTAGGGAATCTAGTTTTGTGAAGCCAAGGATTAAGTGTGTTGTTCATTCACTGCTCATTTATTCCCAGAGTTTATCATAGTAGTAGACACATAGTAAGCACAAGTAGTGAGTACTGAGTAAATATTTGTTGAAAGAATGAATAAATAAATGGACATTGTTTGCCTTAGAGTTGATATGAAAATGCTATCTTATTGCCTATTAAATGGCATGTAGTGATCTTGTGGCAATCACTGTTTTCTTTTTGCTCCTGTACATCCTAAGCATTAAGAAAGGCCTATCAATAGTTCCCAAACTATAGGTTGTGAACCATTAAAGGGTAAAGAAACCAAGTTCAGGGCCGATCAGATAGTTCAGCAGATTAAAGTAACTGCTTAGGCAGATGCAGGGGCTAGAGTTCGATCCCCAGCGTGCCATGCTGGCCCTGCCCCCAGAGCACGCTGAGATGGCATTTGAGACTGGGCATGGTGGCGGACCTATAATCCCAGCACTTGGGAGGCTGAAAACCGGAGGATCACTACGAGTCCAATCTGTGTAGTGAGACCTTGTAGATCCTATACTAAATACAAAACAAATAAATAAAATAAACCAAGTTCATATGTCTTAAAATGAATTTTTAAAAAGAAATTAGTAGAATACCAATTATCTGAGAAACTAATATAGTAAGGATAGGTACTGTTTTCAGAAACTTTTGGTCTGTATGTGTATGTACCAGATAGAAATATATGGTCATTTAATTTGGGTAATAGGTTAAAAAAATGTGAAAGCTGCTGTAGCACCTGCGTGTGTACAAGGTAGTGTACACTCTGGGCAACATTGTATTTAAGTTAATTTAAACAAAGTGAGCACATTTTAAAGAAATGTAATTGTGCCCTTGCTGATTTGTTACAGCATTCAAGGTCCTAAGATCTTCCTTAGTTATAAATACTATCTATAAAACCTTGTTTGGATTATTGAAAAATTTCTCCCTTTTATTGAACGTATATCTATTTCTAACACAGATTTTTAAAAATAATTTTTACTTTTACATGCTCAATACCACAGCTTATTGAGGGGATACTTGGAGTATTCTTAATATTTAATATCTTTCTTACATAAAAGTATATGAGGATGGTATTAATGTTATATCTGTCATAATGAAATTCTCTAATAGCTGAAAATACTGTTCTTACTAAATTTCATTGCCCTAGTTACTTCATGGTCTTTAGTATTACCAGTTTGATAAAATCAAATGTTATGAAAATGTATAAAAACACAGATTATAGATAGGGCCATAGGAAGCCAGACCCGGACAAAAGGAAACCAAAGCATTTAAGGATTAAGGTGATAATAGTTAGGTTTGTAGTAGCTTAGTAAATGATTTCATTTTTCATTAAATTTCTCCTACTGATTTGATAAATATTTGTATAACATAGCTATGATTGTCATCTTTAAGAGCAGTGGTCAGTTCAAAAACCCTTGATGCTGTTGACTTTCTCAGCATTAATCATTGTTTTATAGAACAGTCTCTGAGGATGCATAAATTATGATAATGCAAGTAAAGAAGGGCTGGAGCTGGTGGTTACTGCTGCATTATTGTGTCCACAGGGATGGCATTCCGTTTGCTTGCCCTCTGCATATTGTCAGGCTGCAGAACTGGATCCTGTCCCCCACAAAGCTAGAAAGAACAATGAATTCTAAAAAGCATTTTTCTAAATAGTCTGTTTTGAACTCTTAGTCTTCACAGAACAGAATTATTTGGGGCATCTCATGATAGGTTGTCTCTTTCTTTATAGTTAATCTGCTTTGTAGGATTTAGTAGCAAGTGCTCAAATAATATAAATTGTTACCTCTAATCCACCATAAGGAAACATTGTGGTCCGGTCACAGAGTAGTTTTCCTGTTTTTCTTAATAGTCAGTAAATACTGTTGCAGACATGAAGACCTAACAATTGTTTCTTATTTATTCCATATATAGATTTCACTTTACAGGTTTAATGTTTACATTTGAAAATTTAGAAAATAAACACTTTAAATGTAATATAAACGATTCTAAACATTTAGATACTTCCTGTGATTATATATGTAAGAGAATAGTGAATATATTTTTTTCTGACGAATTTGATATGAAATGAATATTTTTAGATAAAATACGTGCTACCAAAGTTAAGTGAAAAAGAAGTAAAAAATTTTACCTGGAACAGTATTCATGGAAGAATTTGATAAACTTGTAAAAACATTCTTTCTAAAAAGTTGCCAGTTCCAGATGGTTTCATTTGTCAGTATTTACATCTTTGGAGTTAATGCTTGTGAGGTTCAAACTGTTCTAAAATACTTTTCCAATGGTATGCCTTTTAATTTTACTAAATTGTTGAAACCCAATATAAAAATGTTAGGACAGAAAGATAAGAAAGAATAGGCCAATCTTATTTGTGACAAGAGAACATAGATGAATAATGATAGCACTATTATCATTTCAACTTTTTTTTTTACTTCCACAGAGAAAATATTTTTAGTATTTTGTGTGCAAAATAGCGTACCAGTATATTATTCACTGACTGATAAAACTTTGGTCTGACAAAAGACTATTACATGTAGACTATAGGAAATAACAAAAATTTCTTTTAAGTTTTCTATCGATGCCTAAAATATCTACCTTAACCTTAGTTACTTAACACAATAATGATTTATTATTTCTCTTGCTTCCAAAGATTGGTTGTGTGGCCCAGAACAGTTTGGCTCCCTGAGATGTCAGCTGGGGTCAGTCATTCAGCTGAGAGCTGGCATGTCCAAGATGGCTTCACCCACGTGCCTCAGGCTTCACCAAGGGGGCTGGAACAGCAGGATCCTGGCTGGGCCTTTCACCGCCCATGTGGCCTCTCTTCACTCAGAAGTCCAGTTTCAGATCCATAGCAGCCAGATCTTAAAAGGACAAAAGCAGAAGCTGCCAAGTCTGTATAAGGGCCCAGGCCCAAAAGGGGCTCAGAGTAATTTCTGCTGCATTCTGTTGTTCAAAGCAAGCCAGGAAGTCAGCTATTGAAAAGGCAAGCAGGCTTCTTAGCCTGATGGGGAGGAGTGGCATATGCCACTGGGATGAGACTGGTTGTTGGTGACATCTTGAAGGCACTCTACCTCACTGGCTTACAGAGAACATCACTACACCTTTAAGTCCCCGCATGCCCCTTCTCATCCTCCTTTTATCCCTTGTTTCCACTGCTAAATAATCAGTGTCAGCTTTCTTGCTTCTCATGATCATTTTATCACATACAGAGATCTCTTTAAACAGTGTTATCTAATTCTGCATGACTGATAGGAATTTTCTTAAAATCTTTTGTTTAGGTTTGAAATAATGATTATTTGATGACTTTTTCCATACAACTCAGGAAATTAAAAAGAAAAAAATAATTAAAATAGTTTCTAATCCCAATCCCTAGGTATAATTATTCATACTATTCTGTGATATGTTAATACACATGTGCACATTTCCCAAATTTGTCTCAAGTATCTTCTGTTCTCTGATTCTCATATTCCTTTAATTTGAGTTTGAAGAGCTGCTGTATTATCTGAATCTGTAGTGTTTAGTTTCTGCCTCTTGGATTATAAATAATGGGAATTTGGGTTTGTGAGGGATTTATGAAATTTTTTTTTTTTTTATTCAGAAGAGTGAGAATTTGGGTAGGGAAGGACATTTCTATGTGTGAGAAAACACATGTATGTATGTATGTATATGTGTTTTTATGATATCTGATTTTAAGAAAAGGAGGTGAAGGATTGTACAAAATATTTCATTTTAAAATTTGGAATGGAGAAATGGTCTTGGTAGGTGGCTGTTAAAACTTTAGTTATACATAACTACTTGTAGAGCTTGTTAAAGTACAGCTTATTGAATCCCATGTCAAATTTACATAGCTTTGGTATGAATCTAAGAATTTATATATTTAACAAGTTTTTGGGTGATACTGATTCTTTTGGCATAGAGACCAGAATTTGAGAACTTCTGTTATGCAGTATGATTTTTAATGGGTATATCATAGTTCTTCATATAAATGCACCATTATTTAGTCAATTCCTTATAAGACACTTAGGTTGTATAATTAGTTTTCCTATTGTAAACAGTATTGTAATGCCCATCATTACGCACATTTATTAACATTTCATTATAGCATATTTCTAGAAATTGATTTTCTGGTCAAAGCCTTGGTATTCTTTAGACCTTTAGTATGTTATACCTAATCATATTCCAGAGGTTCTACTTATTACATTTTGACAAGGAAAATGTGAGATAGTAAGTCAGCACTGTACAGTCTCTGAGAGAAGTTTCTAAGGGGAATTCCTAATATAATTTAACATTGAAATAAGTGTATTGACTGATTAAAATCTGTTGTGAGACTAAGTTTCATTTGCATGTGAATTTTCTAATATGTTAAAAAGCTAGCCAATTCACATCTTGTACATTGGATGATTAGCAATAAGTATATCCCTTCAGATTAAGTAATCTATTCCTCAAACCTCCTAACATGTGAAACAACATTGTTGTTTATTATTTATTGTCTCCCACAATGGAATCCTACTATAATTTTACATTTGCTTTGTATTTGGCAATAAGATTATCTTCCATAAGGATCAAAGGAGCTCTGGAGATGGATATAATCTTTCATTATAAGGGCCAGACGGGTATGAATCTTGTTCCTGACACTTGTTTTGTGTCATCTTAAATGTCATCTAATCTCTGAAATGATAATAGTAACCTAGTGCTTATAGAGAAAGGTTGAGTGTTGCTGAAACAGAATATTACCCTCTTGATGGATTCCATGGAATACTGAAAGGAATGACCACTCCCTCCATATTTGAGGGAGGACCATAGGTGACAGGCCATTTAGCTGCCAGTAGCTCTTCTCATCCCAAGGGCCATATTTTTGCCCTGGAGAAGGTAAGGGGATGGAGTTATTCCTAGGTGCTAATCTGTTTTTATTTTCCTCTTTTAGCTGTCTACTATATTCCTTTAACTTTTTCACTGGGTTTTGGCGTAAGCTTTTATGAGTTCTAAAGCATGTAGAAACTTTGAAAGCTGTAGTGTTTTGTGAACTCCAAATAGCATGTTGACTTTATTTAAGAGTCCAAGGCAATGAATTACTCAGTGGCCTCAAGTCTAGAGTTAGAGGGACAGGTAATTATTTATATTCCTTCAGATTGTTTTCTCATATTTGTTAGTAAATCTCAGGTTTTTGATATATCTGAATTCTCTGGAAAGGTTCACGTTATACAAGTTTGTGAAACAGTATTTGAAACTTGAGTTATACATTACCTTGGAAATGACTTTATTTATGACATTCAGCTTTTTAAGCTAGTCCATAAATCTATTTCACCCAGGTTTTTTTGAGGGGAGCCACAGCTTGGTGCAGAACAAGGTCTGGACTTTGGAGTCATGTAAACCTGAAGTTTAGTCATGGCTCTGTACTTAAAGCTGCCTAACTGTGGGGAAGTTAGTTAACGCCTAAGATTTGGTTTCTTAATCTGTATATTAAGGAAGACAGTGTTAAAGTGTTAGGATTGTTATGAAGATTACAAAGAAAAATGTTAATCCACTTAGGGGCCCAGGGCCACAAGGTCTTTTATAATGGTTTTTGATGTTTTTTTCCTTAACTTCTTTGAACATAGTGCTGTAACTCCCCCCCTCCCCCAAGGGACTAAGTATTTCAGGTTGGCCTTAATTTTACTGAGTAACTATGGCTTTAGAGGCTGGCTTTAAACTCATGATCCTCCTTCCTCAGCCTCCCAAGTGCTGGCTTTCCTATTCTTTTGAGTTACTGTAGCAATTTGGTTGATTTTTGTTCAGATTGCTAGAGTTATCACAAGAGACTAAATTATAGAAATATATTAGTCTCCTTGTATTATAGGATGTTATATGGTGAATAAAGTCAATATAGAAAATTACACCATGGGCTGGCCTGATAGCTCAGCGGACTGAAGCACCTGCTGAGGCAGAGCACAGCAGTCAAGGTTCGACCCCAGTGTGCTGTGCTGGTCCTGCCCCCAGGGCGTGCTGACAGGGCGATTGGACTGACCGTGATGGCATGTACCTGTAATTCCAGCACTTGGGAGCCTGGAAACAGGAGAATCACTATGAGTCCGATTTATGTGGTGAGACCCTGTAGACCCTGTAGGGCCTGACTTAAATACAGTAAAAAAAAATTACATCTTAACAATATGTATGTTTATGAATTCTTTTTGGAAATATGATCTTAATACAAACTACCCTCCCTTTTATGAGCAGCGAATTGGCAGTTCTTCTGCAGCATGTTAGCTGTTTGGAATAATTAATTTTTTGTTCTTTTTGAATTAGATTTGTACAAGGGGTTACAGTTGTTTGTAGTCATATACATTTATCACTGAGATCCATATGTGGTCAAATGTCTATGGAAGAGTAGCATTAGGTTTTCCCAATTTTCTGATTATCTAGTTGGGAATGCTGCTTATAAATGTCAGTGATTCTGCTGATTTGAAAACAGAAGATACATTTGTGGACAGTGCTTGGATTGTATAAAATCAGTTGCATTAGCATCTAACACTGCAGGAAAGCAAATTTTTTTATTATTATTTTTTTTTTTTGTTTTTGCGGAACCGGGGATTAAACTCAGGCCCTTGTGCTTGCCAGGGAAGCACTTATTCCACTGAGCTGTCTCCCCGGCCCCTCAGGAAAGCAAATTATGTCTTGAACAAGTAATGTTTTTAAAATATAGCTGTTTGTGATGGCTTTGTTATGCAAGTACTGTTTTATTTCTACCCTTAGTTTGAATATGATTTAAATTCTTGCCTAACCTCATCACTTTTTTTTTTCTAGTAGGATTTGGACCTTATGGGTTGTTTTGGTGTTGTTTTTTAATGAAAAAAAAAATGTCAGCGTTAGGAATTCCTTTAAAGAATTTGAATTTGTGTGCTCAAGAAAGTTGGAATCATTGCTACACTTATAAAACTATTGTTCAGTGAATATCTAAGTGACCAATTTTTAAAATGTTATCTTAATGTTATTCCAATTATTGCATCTTTAGATTTTTTTGTTTAAAAAATCTTTTTAGTAATATTACCGGGATACAGAAAACTGGTGTATATTGTTCTATTAATAAAGACGTGGTGGTTCTTTGATTTGATTGTTTGAATCGTGTGAATTGGGGAGTAATTTTTTTTTTAGTGTAACACTTCGCGAACTGCTCTTGGTTAGGATACTTTTGTTCCTAGGTCTCTTTGAATCAGTTCCTATTAAAAGTGAAATGTGACAACCTGTATAGTAATGAAAATATTTAAACAATACAATACTTGTATGGCTTTGAGGAAAACCTCATACTGTGTCTAATTGAATTTATTATGCTTAATGAATTTTTAAAGCAAGAGTACCTTTTTATTTGACCGTGTAGTTTGTTTTAAGTATATGTAAAATGCACTATCATATATATAGAATGCTGAAAATTTGCAGTCTGAAAGGTAATTATACTGCAGTTGCACTGTAACATTTGCAAAGAAAGAATGTTAAAAATGATTTTCTCAGTAAGTTAGATTTTTAATAAATGGCTAGAGAAGGAATAAAATATTAAAAATATTAAATTAACAGTTTGCTTTCATTAACAGTTCCTGTGAATTTTAATAATAGAATTGATTCCAGAGAATTTATTTGGTAAATTATCACTGTCTATGTTACAGTCCTCTTTAAGAATGCCTTATGGTATCATATTCAGAAACATATCATTAATTTAAAATGGTGTTCTTTTTCTTTTACAACAGCACAAAGAATTCAAATTTAGCTGCTTGATACTAGTTATATTATGTAAATTATTATGGTAAATGTAACATTATGTAAAAATCTCTTAAGTAGTTACACAAAAATTTGTAACTGTAAAATAATTTCTGTTAGTTTATGCAAGAACATCACTATGAATCAAAGCTTAGCAATGATTGCAATAATATCAAACCAGGCATTTCTTTTCTCTTTACACTGACTATTGAGAAAGTATTTACCTAAGTGGCCCCTTTCTAAATACAAGCTTTGGAAAGGAGTGGAAAGCTAGTACATACGATTGTGAATTTTGAAGGATCAGCAAAAGTTGTTTTGTGTCCCTGTTGAAGACTGTTAAAACTTGATATTTCATAAATATAAAAGAAAGTTGGCAGAAATGTCTGGCCTTTTTGTGTTTGCTCTTTTAAACTTTTATGATCCAATATCTGTTTGAAATCACTGTCTTTTTATTGTTGTAGTTGTATAACGATGAATATTTTCCCTTTTTTTGGCAGAACCGGGGATTGAGCTCAGGCCCTTGCACTTGCCAGGGAGGCACTTATTCCACTGAGCCATCTCCCCGGCCCCTATATTCCTTTTTTAGGTCTGAGAAAAATTAACCCAGTACATTTTGTTGTACAAAATGCCATTAGCTATAACTTGTCATATTTAAAACATGATAAATATTTAATATTTAATATTTATTTTTGATGAGAAAGACTTTGCCAGCTGCCCTTAAGAGTTTGAAGTCAAAGGGCCTGCCAAATAGCTCAATGGATTAAAGTGCCTGCAAGCATGCACAGCAGTTGGGGTTTGATCCCCAGGCCTGCCATGCTGGCCCCACCCCCAGGGCACGCTGAGACAGCAATTAAGACTGGGCATGGTGACACACGCCTGTAATCCCAGCCCATGAGAGGCTGAAAGCAGGCAGGTCACTACGAGTGCTGAGACTCTGAACACCCTGTAGACTCTTCCTAAAATACAGAGATGGGGCTGGAGAGATGGCTCAGTGGTCTAAAGCACCTACTTGAAACAAGCTTGGCAAAGCACAGGGCCCGCGGTTCGATCCCCAGCACCACATGCCAGCCAGACCCGCCCCCTGGTGGGCTGAGCTGGCCACACACACACACAATAAATAAATGTAATAAATAAAAATAAATAAATATTAAAAAAAGTGTTCTTAAAAAAAAAAAGAAATTATTTATCTAAAATACAGAGAGAGAGAGAGAGAGAAAGAGAGAGAGAGAGAGAGAGAGAGAACAGACAGGCAGACAGGGTGTAGTGTGCACCTGTAATCCCAGCTCTTGGGAGGCTGTAAACAGGCAGATCACTACAAGTCCGATCTAGTAGTGAGACCCTGAGCACCCTGTAGACTCTTCCCCCGCCCCTGCCAAAAAAAAAAAAAAGTTTAGAGTAAAAGGCTACATATGACCAGGCAGTTCTGCTAGTTAAGAGACAATGTGAAAATACATTTAAGTAAAAAAATCCTGCCCAAATACTTCATAAAAATAAATTACATTTGACTTAAAGAACAAAAGAAAATGTGAAAATATTTTGGATTTTTTTGATATAAAGAAGTACTAGAGGTGGGGTGTAGCTCAACAATAGAGTGCTTGCTTAACATTTGCCAACACCCTGCATTCAATCGTCAGCTCTGAGGGGACTGTGATTGGAACAAAACTTACATTTGACTACACAAAATTTAAAAGGTTAGAATGGCAAAAGAAGCTACAAAGAAAATAAAATCATCAGAGTGAGCCAAGTGTGGTGGTACATACCTGGGATCCCAGCACTCTGGGTGGCTGAGGCAGGAGGATAACAAGTTTGGATTCATTCTGGACAAATAGTGACTTAGTGAGACCCTATCTAAAAATAAAAGAGAAGAGAAAAAAAAAAAAAAAAAAGAAAAAAAAAAAAAAAAAGAAAAGGGGTGGAAATGTATCTTAGTGAGCTCAAATTCCAGTGCTAGGGGCAGGGATAGGGAGTAAAAGAAGTTTTCTAAGGCTTATCATCCAGAATACATAAGGAACTTGAGAAAAATTAATTTCAAAAATATTTTTAAGGGGCTGGGGAGATAGCTCTGTGGTCTGAGTGCCTGCCTGGCAAGCACAAGGACCTGGGTTCAATCCCCAGTATAGTATGCTATGCCTGTTCTAGAACCCGGGGTGGGCACAGTCCACCCCGAAGCCAGGCGTGGTGGCACATGCCTGTAATCCCAGCACTGGAGAGACTAAGACAGGAAGATCACTATGAGTCTGAGCTGTGTAGCAAGACCCTGTACCAAATAACTAAATACAAGATTTTTAAAAGTTTCTAAAAAATGTAATTTTAAAAATTAAAAAAGTTCAAGTGACAAAAGAAATCCTATAGTTAATAATGATATGGAAAGATTATATCACTAAAAATCATGGAAATAAAAATTAAAACCATGAGATACTCATTTTATATATGAGAGCAGTAGAAAAATAGAAGTGTGAAAAATTAATCTTACTGTTCATTAGTAAGTAGACCAAATGTGGTATATCCACACAACAGAATGCTATTCTAATAGAACAAACAATTAGCTGGGCCTGTTAGCATGAGCCATGATCCCACATACACTAGAGCCTAAGGCAGGAGGATCCCAAGCCCAGCCTTGGTATTTTGTAGGTAACCTGTCTCAGAAACAACAATCCAAAACCATATAGTTAAGACTTGTGTCTAGATGTTCCTCCAAAGCCACATGTGATCATAAGTGGGGCCTGTCCAGAGGTGGCTAGATCTAGAATGTATGACGCTGGGTTTGATTCATGGTGCAATGCTAGGAACAGGAGCACTAGGATTAAGCACATAAGTGCTACCTGCCCTAAGCCTGAATAAGATATCAGGGCTACAAAGACCTGTGGTCATCCTTTTGCTTGTTTTGCTACCTTCTGCCATGACATGACTTTTTTCTCTGCAGTGCCAATCTGCTATGCTACCCTGCCTTGTAGCCAGCCGATTATGGACGAAAAACAACGAGCTAAATAAATCTTTCTTCCTTTAACTTCAGATGTCTGATATATTGTCTCAGCAATGAGAAAAGTAAGACACTACTTATAAATTCCTCCACTTGGGTAAACTTCAGAAATGTTATACAAAGTGAAAGAAGCAAGACACGGAGGGCACATATGATATGATTGTGTGTAGTTACATGTCTAGGAAAAGCAAACTAGAGAGATAGCAGATGAATGGTTGCTTGTTGTAGGAGTAGGAAAATGGATTATTAACAGTACAGGGACATGAAAGGCTTTGTTGGGGTGGTGAATATATTCTAAAATGGATTAATTGGGGGCTGATTAACTGGATAATTTACCGAAAATCACTGAGTTGTTCACTTGAAATGAGTGAATTATGTGAATGTATAAAATATGCTAAAATGAAATTGTAAAAATGTTTGTTAAATCAGAGCAGTAAATATAAGTGTTTCAGAGGTCCAGTTATAAAAAAGGATATTTATGAGCATATGTGAGTTGCATTTGCCCTTCTTCCTGTGTACTCTTAATGACTGTAAAAGTCTATTGCGTGGATTTGCCATACTTTATATAACTATTGCATTGATTGATACTTAGTTTCATAGTTTCACTGTTACTAGTAACATTGTAATGTACATCTTGTTAACAGTGACCTTCATGAGTTCCACAGATACTTTCATAGAAGTAAAATTGGTGGATTAAAAGGCATCAACATTTAAAATGGATTCTATTGGGCTGTAGAAAAATTGTGTTAAATTTCTGTCCAACCACAGTCTTTGTCAGATATATGACAGTATTTCTGTCTCCAGATCCTTCAGTCTCTTAGCTGTTTTCCACACTTTTAACTTTTGCTTTTAACCTTTGATAGGAGAAAATGATAGGAGTCCGGGGATTATAAAAACTTCAGTACTTGTTTGCATCCCTTTTCTAGCATCATTCTGATGGTAAAGTGCAGTGTCTGGTGTAACATCTCCTTTGGAAGTACTTTAGCTTTTGAGGCTGTGAGGGAATCGCTCACTACGATCTTCTCCTTCAGACGAGAAGTCTTTACAGTTCTCATCAATATGTCAAGTGCACAGGACTAGTTTAGGATATTGCGTTAATAACTTCTTAGTGGAAAATAGTATGTCATTGTGAAGCTAAAAGAGTAAATAAGATGTACAATAGCTTTTGTAAAATGGGAAGAGGAAAAAAAGGGAAAAACCTGAGATGGGGGAAAAGAAAAAAGAATGAAGGGAAAAGAAAAAGATTTCTTTTAAAAGGCAAAATTAATTGGTATTTAAGTAGCTACTGCAATTTTTTTTTTAATTTTAAAGAAAAAACCCAAATGTATGTTATCTCTTCTTCCTAAATCATTCTTTTTATATGCATGTAGTGACCTTCTTTATCTTTTTAAATCAGTCTTGACTTTAAATCTACTTTGTCTGCAAATAGAATGGCTACCCCTGCTCTTTTCTGGGTTCCTGTCACATGGTGTATTATTTTACATATTTTATTTTATTTTATTTATTTATTTTGTGGAACCAGGGATTGAACTCAGGCCCTTGCGCTTGCCAGGGAAGTGCTTATTCCACTGAGCCATCTCCCTGGCCCCTTATTTTACATATTTTAAATGTCAGCCTATGAATTTCTTTTTTAATTAAATGTGTTGCTTGTATGTGGTATATTGTTGGATCTTTCTTCTTGATCCACTCTGCCAGTTTGTGTCTTTCAATTGGTGAGTTAAGAGCACTAATGTGGATAGTTGTAATTGATATGTCTTAACTTATCCCTGGCATGTTATTTGCCTGTTGTTGACTTCATTCCACCTCTGTTTAATTGTTTTTCTTGCCTGGTAGTTCCTTTTGTTGGGGTTCCTGGAGTTGTAGTCCTTGTTATCTCTTTCTAAAATGTCCTTCTAAACATTTTAGAGTGCTCATTTGGTGGTTATAAATTTCCTCATGTTTTTTGTCATGGAAGTATCTTATTTCTCCATCAGTTTTGAAAGACAGTTTGCAACCCATCAATCTGGGTTGAATGTTTTTTTCTTTTAGAACTTGAAATACTTTGTTCCAAGCTTTATTTGACTTGAGGATTTGTGCTGAGAAGTCAGCTATGAGTTCTGGTGGGCTTTCCTTTGTAGGTGATTTGTTTCTTTTCTTTAACAGCATTTGAAATTTTACTCTGGTGTTGAATTTCTAGAATCTTGCAGTTATCTGAGAAATTGTTTCTGATTTGAGTTTGTTTTTGCCACTTCAGAGAGGCCAGGTGAGTAGCTTCTGAATTATCCCATCTCATTAACCCTGGGTTTGCTTTTGGTGAACTAGATGTCTCGGGTTGAAGTTCTATTTCTTTTCTTTTCTTTCTTTTTTTTTTTTTTTTTTAAATTGTATTTGGTACAGGGTCTCATGATGCGGCTGGGACTTCTAGTGATCCTCCTGTTTTCAGCCTATCCAGCGCTAGGATTAGAGGAGTGCACCACCATGCCTGGACCCACTGCTGGCTCAGCACACTTGGGGGTGAGGCTGGCATGGCATGTGATGCCAGGGATTGAACCCCCATCCCTGTGCTTGCCTAAGCAGGTGCTTAGTCTGCTGAGATATCTTCCCAGCCCTTTCTTTTTTTCTTTTTCTTTTTTTTTGGTCTATGTCTGCTGTAGAGTCACTATGCATGTGTGTGTGTGTGTGTGTGTGTGTGTGTGTGTGTCTGTCTTGTCTAATTGGAGTTCTATATGCCTCACATATGTATATGTTAAATTTAATCCCTGTCTTGGAATACCAGGAAGAACAGGTGTATAGATTAATTATGTCACTTTTGGCTAAAGTAATACCATTAGCAATGATACTAGCATCAAAATTAACGTAGAAAATAACAAATTATGCTAGCCATTAATCTATATGAATTAGATTTGTGGTTATATAAGAAAATATAAGATCAGAAAATTATAGGAGCTCTTAATATTATTGTCAGTTTTGCTCTCAAGGGTTAAAATTTAAATGAGATTAGGGAAAAACTGGAGAAGTGAAAGAAAAGGAAGAGATTAGAAGTAAGGCTGGAGGGCCGGGAGATGGCTCAGTGGAATAAGTGCTTCCCCGGCAAGCACAAGGGCCTGAGTTCAATCCCCGGTTCCGAAAAAAAAAAAAAAAAAAAAAAAAAAAAAGAAGTAAGGCTGGGGACAAAAGGGATCATGTGAACTTTGGGATACTGCTGCAGAAGAATGGATGGAAAGAGAAAGGGAAGAGATAAAAAGAATAGAACAGAAACATAATCACAAAGAGGCAGGAAACCATGTTCACATTCACGTAAAAACAAGATCAAACAAAGGAAGGAAAAACAAAAGAACAGAAAACAAAACACAAAAACAAAACCATCACCACAACAGTGAGACAGACAGGCAGAGACCTTTCCAGATATATTTCTGCTGTCATTGGTAGACAGTGGTTTGAGAGAGAGTCTCAATATTGCAGATGTATACCAGCAAGCCAGCAGTAGATTTTTGATGGGTAATTGCATAATCTCAGTGAACCTGCACCTTCTGGCCAAGACCAGACTTATGAGATCTGTCAGCACACTTTTTGTGGGCCTGAACCCATCTAGGAGTCACTAGTTGGAGCTCCCAGCCATTCTGAGTTCTGAGCTTAACTGGCCCCTCTCCGAGGTAGCTCCTAGCGAATAGTTGTCTGGCTTGGGATGACTGAGCACTCAGCACTCACTGCCAGCTAGTGCAGGCCTTCTCATCCACTGTTTCCTTCCACTTTTACTTCTCTGTGGCAGCTCCTGAGGTTGCCAGAGGTCACCATGTGTTCACAGGTTTGAACTGCTCTTGTGTTGGAAGTCCATCTTGGAGAAGGCACCAATAACTATCTCAATGACATTTCTCTCTTCACTCTCTCTGTGGTTTTCAATTCGTGCTTCAGATCTTTCCTGGGTTCAGGAGACCCATTTTCCTCCTTGTCTTCTTGACATTGCTAATTTCCAGCATTTGGAGGGTTATTGTCAGAGAGGCTCTTTCTCTGTTGTTTACTACTTCACTATCTTGGTACTCTCTTCTCCACTGCTATTTAAATGTAGAATTTTATTTCATTCTTTGGAAGGATTTTAACATTGTTTGATATCTTTTCTGAGATACTTGTTAAGTCTATAGAGTGATCAACCACTGAGAAAATGTGAAGTCCTTCCTTCAGAGCCATTTTCCTTCTTACAGGATACTTTATAAAGTTGGAAGTGAATTTTTTTTTAAATAATTTATGCCTCTGAGTATTTTTTTAATTAATTAATTTATTTTGTGTGTGTGTGTGTGTGTGTGTGTGTGTGGCCAGCTCAGCCCACCTGGAGGCGGAGCTGGCTGGCATGTGGTCCTGGGGGATTGAATCGCGGTCCCTGTGCTTTGCTAAGCTTGTTCTAAGTAGGTGCTTTAGACCACTGAGCCATCTCACCAACCCTGGATGTGAATTTTAGGTGATAAAATTACAGAGTTATAAAGTCAGGAAAACTCATTTGTCAGTACTTTGTATGAAAGTCTCATTTGCAATTCAGCAGTTTCATGTGAAACCTTTTCACTGTGTGGAATGACTATTGTGATTTTATAAAAGTTTACTAAAGAGTGATTGTATGTAGTGAGTCAGTGTTCAGCATAGGGAATAGAAAGAGAAATAAAAGGGATTCTATAGTAAAGAAAGCTGCCCTTGATAGAGAAGATGAGCAAGTAAATGAAACATTGTTGTCCACTGTGATCTGTGCAGGGTAGTGGTGTATGCAGTATGTATACCAGTCACGGTCCACCTGAAGGTGACAGCAACCTTCATGCCATTCCTGCTAGTTCTTTGTTTCTTATGAGGCCTCCTGGCTTCCCACTTTGCTGTGCTCCGATTTCAAGGCTCATTAAGTAGATCTGATGGGTAAAACCTAAATCATACTCAGTATCCTAGTTACAGCGGCCTCAAGATGGTGAAAACTTTCACTGAGCTGTATTTCCTGAGCTGAAACTAGAAGGATAGGATTAAATGATGCTTTTTTTTTTTTTTTCTAAGAAACTTTGGTGAGTGGCTCCCCATTGGTAGTGGTTTTGTTTTGTTTTGTTTTTTTGTTTTTTGTATGTTTTTTAGGGAAAGGTCTACAGGGTTTCAGTACTAGAGAAAGGGAAAGGTTCAGGGTCTCAGTAGTAGATCAGACTTGTAGTGATCCACCTGTTTACAGGCTCCTGAGAGCTGGGATTATAGGCGCGCGCTACCATGCCCAGTCTCAGTTGCCATCTCAGCGCGCCCCGGGGGTCAGATGGACACAGCAGGCCCAGGGATCGAACCCTCGGCCCCTGTGCCTGCTTGCAGGTGCTTTAATCCTGAGCTATTTGGCGGGCCCAATAGTAGTTTTTGTGAAGTCTGTGTTACAGCAATTCTCAAAGTGTGGCCCTCAGACTAGCAGCATTAGCATCGTCTGAGAACATGTTAGTAATGTAACTTATTGGGGTTACCACCCCAGCCCTGATTATCTGGAAACTGAATCCAGCCCACAAAGTGATTTTGGTGCATGTTCAAGTTTGAAAACCTCTGTTGTAGAAGCACAGTAGATTCTAGGTTTTAGAGTTAAATCCATAATTTTGAATCTTGGCTTTTACATTTGCCGTGGGGATGATTGTGAGCCTGTGCGTTCTCCTTTCCTGGTCATCTGAGGGAAGAGTAACTTAGAGTTGTGAAGCTCAGGTCATATGATGTGATCTATGCCTATCATGATGTGTGACAGAGAAAATAGGTTTTTGCAAAATGTTTGGGAGACTCAGCCAGAGGTACAACTAAATTAGTGGGCCCAGGGAAGTTTAGTAGGAGCAGTTCAGAGTAGGATTTAGTTCAGTCATCGTGTATGGAAGTGCTGGGCACTGCATTTGAAAGCAATGGTTTCTTTAACTGTAGGATGGGCATAGATAGTAAGATGTGGGCTCTAGTTCTGGAAGTAACTAGTTTACATACTGGAGAGACAAGTACTCAGATGTAAGAAGCAACACTCAAGAATTACTAAAGAGCTGTACAGTCAGGTGCCGAGTTATATTATGGAAGCCCTGGCAAGAGACCAGTGTGGTTCAAGTACCCAGGGATGGAGTCCTCGAGGTAGAGCGGGACATTATTTACTGTTGTGTGGTTTCTAAATTTAGTTTCCCAGAAATATATTTCTTTATTTACAAAGTTCATTTTTTAAAAGTTCACTTTAAAAAAATTATAAACCTTTTAAAAATGAAAATAAGGAAGATCACATATGATCAGCAACTCAAAAGACTTAACGGTTAGACATTTGGATCAGTTTTTAGTCTTTTAACATGCATCTTGTTTAAAATGCTGATATAAATTGTGATTTGGTGGTACAATTTGGTTTTGATGATACTGGGGTTGAACCCAGGAATGTTTTGTTACTGAGCTGCCTCCCTAGCCCCTTTTAAACATTTTTTTTTTTTTTTAATTTGCAGGCAAGTTCTCACTCAGTTGTCTGGATGGGACTAGAACTTGCTTTACTTCTTCCTCTGCCTCAGTGCAGGCCTGTGGGACCACACCTAGTTTACAGTACGATATTGATTGGTTATACGGTGGAGTGAACCCAGGGTTAGGCAAGTGCTCTGTTGCTAAGCTACTTCCCAGTCCTAAGCCTTTCTGTTCTGAGTTAATTCTTCATAAGACAAACAAGTATTTTCTCATGCTAATTCAGAAACTGTCTAAATTTAAAGGTGATGTAAATATCGTGTCACTTGAGCTAGTTTCTTTCTCGCTCTGTGTGTGCGTGGGGGGTGTGCACGCGTGCATGCATGCACATGTGTGTACTGGTAATTACACTCAGGGCCTTGCATTTGCCAGGTAGGCACTGTGCTGCGGAGCTATATCCCTGACCCCTATTTCTAGCTTTTGAGGCAACATTTGAAACATTTCTTCCATTTCAAATTATTTCCTTTGGGTAGATTTTGAGATGTGGAATTACACTTAGTGTGAACATGAACATTCTAATGTTTTTGATATGGGTTGCTAAATTGTTTACTGAAAGAGTATTTATCTACTTCCTTCCTTCATTTAGTATTTATTTGCCAACCCAGTGATGGTGAACCTTTTAGGGGCTTTCAGTGTACAATGTACAGCCTGCTAAAGCACAGGTGCCATAGGTTTACTACTACTGTGCTAGACCTTATTTAGGTTCTAGGCTTAAAGTAGTAAACAAAATAGGTAAAATTCATTGCTTTCATAAAGCAAAATCCTAGTGGGGTAAAAACAAGTTATCTACATAGTGTGATGGATGATAAAATGCAGTAAGAAAAAAAAAATGGCAGAGGAAAGGGGAATAAGAATGGTAGGGATAATAAATTATACTTTTTCTTTTGCTTTGGTTTTTTGAGACAAGGTCTTGCTATGTATTCCAGGTTGGCCTTGAGCTTACTCTGTAGCCTACACTGGTCTTGAACTCTGAGTAATCTTCCTGCGGGTAGATCCTGAATGCTGGCATTACAGGTATACACCTCCATGCTTGGTTTGGGAAATTCTGATTTTAAATACGGTGTTTGAGGAAGACTGTTTTGGGATGCTAGCTTGTAAATAAAGGTGTGATAGCACATTCTTTGCTATCTAGCTGACCAAGTGACTTCAAGGGCAAAGGCCAAGAAGTGGTAGCATGGCGTGTATGAGGACCAGCAAGTAGGAGTGGAGAGTGGTAGAAAGTGAGTCAGGTTCTGGGAAAAGGAGCACTGTAAGAAGAGAACCAGGTGTGAGTCTTACAGGATTCCTCCAGTGCTCTTTTGAGGTCAGAGTGTAGAGACTTCAAGGCAGAATCAGTAAAAACTGTTAGGAGGTGATGGTCATAATCCAGGTGATGGCTTGGACCAGTGTGGTACTGGTGGAGGTAGAGACGCTACAATGTACAAGAACCTCGAAGACGTTATGTTAAGTGAAAGGAGCCATTCACAAATAACCATATGATTCCACTTATGTGAGGTGTCTAGAGCAGTTACATTCATAAAGAAAAAAAGTAGAATGGTGTTTGCAGAGGGCTGGTAGAAGGCGATCACGAAGAAGTGGTGTTCAGAGTTCCAGTGAGGAAGATGAAGTGTTCTGGAGATGGATGGTGGTGATTGTGCAGCACTCACAATGCCACAGCCTGGTGATGTAAAGCTATCTGTCATTTATATTTTATTACACTTACAAAAAACATGGCGTAAGGTATAGACACTGCTTCTCTGATGGTATAGATAAGGGTGGGCAGCAGTGTTCCCAGCAGAGGAGAGACAGAATGTTGGTATAGTACTGTTGGTATAAGAACGCCTTCTCATTGGCAGGCACAGTGTGTCTGTCACTTGTACTGTCATCATCTTTTAGCTATTGTGTGTGCACACAGGTTTGGTGCTGGCACTAAGGTTCTCAGTGGGATTTAAAGGAACATGGAAGCACATTTTCTTAAGTAGGAAATAATTTTTTTCTAAGTTCTTATTTACTCTAGTTAGCAAATGATTTTTAGATGATACAAGGATAACCTATAGCCTTTAAAAAATATTCTAAGTTTTAAATGTGAATTCATCTCTTAAATATGGTATTTACTAGTTGAGTGATAGTTACTTTGGAATCATTTTATTTATATCCTGAACTTGGCAAAAGAATTTAAATAGAAGAATTGGAAAGCTCTCATTCATAATCTGCTGAGGGCTGTTTCATGACAACATGTTTTACTTATTTGTCCAGATGTATTCTTATTGTTGAGTCACAATAATGACTAGAAGACAGATCAACAGGAGGACATAAATAAATAAAGCTGAAAAAGGAAGCCAGTGTTGGATTCTTTGGAGTCTGGTGGATCCAGGCTGAATCCCAGCTCTTATTAACTGTGCTTTGCTCTTAATGGGCCTTGATTTTCTTATTTATGAAATACGGATACATCTCCTCACCCGGCAGGGTTTTATACTTAAATAAGGTAAATAATCCACTGGGATGATGTCCAGGATACCTAGACATTCAGTAAGTGGTAGCTGGTAATATGTATTATAATTGTTACCACAAAAATGTTTAATGGGCTTCTGTTTTTGAAAATCAGTCTGCAAATCTGGAAAGCAAAGAAATTAGCAGAGAGGTCCTTCATTTTATACAGATTCACCTCAGGGGTTCTGTAAATCTGGGAGAGTCCCTAGTGCATTTGATGTTTACAGATCATTAGCAAACAGATACCAGGAGGCATGTAAACTGTAGCTTAAAGATTTTGGAGTCACTGACAATGTAGAGAAAATCAGTTTCTGATAAAGCTATAGGATTTTTAAGTAAGTAATAGAAAGCAATAGGAAAATTTTAATTGGGTTTATAAAAGTTTATTCCAGGAACACCCGGATTTCCAATTTGAGGCACATCTATACGTCTGTAGCCATCTAATTTATAGTGCTTACTTATTTCTCCATTGGGATTAACAATGTAACAGCTAATATTTATTATATGCTTACTACCTGCCAATGTGGCATTTAGGAAGCCTGTAGCTTACAAAGGCTTGGTTTCAGTTGCATGTTTGAAAATTGGTCTTTTAATCCATTTGGACAAACAGTGTATTTAATGAGTTTGTTGTATTCTATTTTATTGCAAATATTTGTTGGCTATTTGTAACAGGAAAGGCATTTTGTAGGAGATAAAAGCTAAGCAAAACACGGGACCTAGCCTCATAAAATACCTTCTTCTATACTGTAAGGAAGGGTATATGTGGTACCCTTTTCTATTACCATTTTTGTGGGAATCTTTTTTGTTCTCTTGTGGACATGGCTAAATGCCTTAGTCATGTTCCTTGTTACTAAGACACAAAACTTGACACTTGCAGTTTAGAGAGCAGAGGTTTATTCTGGCATACTTTTCAGTCTATAGTCAGCTGGCTGCAAGGCAGGACAGCATGCCAGAGGGGCATGAATGAGGACAACTACTCAAGCCATGGTGTACAGGAAGCATTGTCAGAAGGGAAGAAGTGGAGAGACCCTTTTAAAGCACACTTGTAGCTGCCTCTTCCCACCAGGTCTCACCTCTTAATAGCAAGTCAGCTATAAACCTCCATAATCCAGTCTTCTTCCCAGAGCCCCACCTATGAGCACATGAAGTTCTTGGAGAGCATCTAAACTATAGTATTACTTTTGTACTAATTCCTAGTATAGCACTTGGCAAGCCCTGGTAACTGCTTAATTCCCTGTGTTCTTCAGTTAGGACTGGTTAAACTTGAACTCTTGGAGGACAGATACTGTAGCTTATTGATCAGCTGGGCTGCTACATCAGAGTATTCATTCATATATATCATGAATTTGTACTAATTTTCTAACTGTAGACAAACATAAGCAAACCTATTGTTTCTTTATGATAAAAACAATATGACAATCCCAGTAGCATAGATTTGTCATGAAGGTGAAGTAAGAAATTTTTATAAAACACCTATCACAGCACTGGCACATAGTGGGCACTTCATCAATAGTTTTATATAGTATTTAAGAAAATAACCTTTTTTCACCAAATTTAACTTATTTCTAATTATGAAGACCATGGCGTAAAGTATTTTAAATTTATTTAAAAAGACAGGATGGAGCTGGGAGTATAGCTCAGTGGCGGGGTTCTTGCCTAGCATGCTTGAAGCCCTGGGTTTGATTCCCAGAAATATACACATGCACAGGAGCACACAAAGGATAAAATGAATTGTAACTCAGAAGAGTTACGTAAGGCCCCAAATCATAACTTTAAAAAAAAAGTCCATCTCTAAGGGTTATGTATCAAGTTAACAGATTTTAGAAATTTGTTCCAAACTCTGTACTAATTTTAAAAAGCCCTAAATATTTCAATTTAAGTAATAATGAAAGTTGAAAACTAACTTGTATACTAGGGAAAAAGAGAAGTGTTAAGTGAACTTATCCTGTTACCTTTCTTTCCATCTAGCACAATTTACTCTTTTCCATTTGACACTCCCTTTGGAATTTCACTTTCATGTGATTTTGGGGTGTACCTGGCATAGGTTTGGTTAAGGATTAGAAATTTTTCTTTTCTACATCAGGTTACTTATAAAAAAAAATTTCAAATCATCATTTAAGTAGTGGCATTTCTGGTTAAAATCTGTCAGCCTTCCCCAGAAAGAAGAGCAAACTCTTTAGATTTTCTCTATAATGTAATTGGACTCGTTATTTGTAGAGCAGCTGATGTATTTAGGACTTGTTGATTCACTTAATTAGTAACTGTACTACATTCATAACTCCAAAAACTGAAAACAATAGGTCAGTGTCTACTGTTGATGCATAAATAGTCACATCCAAGCAGGATATGTCAAAGGCAGAGTATGTTAGTTGGAGGAAGAATCAGGCATGTGAACAATTCCATTGCTTGCCATCCTGAGGTAGGTTTTGCTCTTCTTCCTTGAATAATGCTATTTGTATTTCTATTATAGATACAGATGGTCAACTCTTTCTATGTTGTCAGTCTGTCTGCTATGAACAGTATTTAATTGTATTTTAAGTTCCTCAGTTGGAGGGGGAAGTGCATAGAATCATGGTTCAAAATTAGGATGACTCAGTGTTTTTGGCTTATAGTCTTCATGTTTGAGCAAAAAGTTAGTACATGGAATAGATTTGTTTTAAGTAACAAATTGTTTATACAAACCAAATAAATATTATTTAAAGTACTTTGAAATGACTTTTTTCCCCCACCTCTAAAAAGTGAGTTAGACTGCTTTGAAATTTTAGGGTCCATCTGCATATTTTTTAAAACTATTTTTTAATTTAACAAAATTTGAAAGGAAAAACAAAATAAATCTTTTTGTTTCATTGTCAATAAAATATGGTGATTTTTTAACTATGTAGAATATTCAAAACATTCCTTTAAAATGTATGTTATTTTTGTGTGTGTGTGTGTGTGTGTGTGTGTGTTTTGCTCCTTGAATGCCTTCAGGGCACTTTTGCATGGCTGGAGTGTTCTGGGGATCGAACTACAGCAAACTGAGGCTGCCAGCATTGTGGAAGCAGCCACTTAAAGAACTGAGCTAGGGCTGGGCCCCCTAAAATGTATGTTATTTTAATAAGCAAATTTTAAGTATTATAAAAATAATTTGCTATAATAATTGTATTCTGTTAAAACGCTAAGCTAATGATTCATACATTTTACCAAGTAAATGAAGCTAATTTTTTGTGATTTTAAAAGGTTTAATAGTCAGTGTCCTTAAAATTTTTTGCTTAGCACAGTCCAGTTTGCAATCATGCTATCAAAAAACTTTAGTTCTATGTTATACAAGAAAGTTTAAAAAAAAATTTAAAAAAAGAAAGTTTAACTTTTGTTCTTGAAGAATAAAAGGAAGTTTATTTCTGATTGTTTTTTGGGAAAGGTTGAGCTGGTCCTCATATGGTGATATAACTTCTCAGACTGTTTGCTGAGTCTGGAGTTCTGGTATGTAAACTTGGAAAGTGCTATTAGTGCAGCAGCAGTGGAATGGGTTGTTATCCCGCTCGCAGCATATTCCCATCTTCTCATCTGGAAAATTAAATCTGATTACAGCTTGGATTAACATTTATGTTCTGAGGAGAAGAAGAGAGTATCTTAAACTCCATGAAATCAAACAACGAGATTATATTTTCTATAGCTAATGTTGAAGTCCTGCATTTTAAGGGACAGATTTGTTAAAAATAATAATGATAGGGCTGGGGAGATGGCTCAGTGGAATAAGTGCTTCTCTGGC
>NW_004524714.1:6246695-6251695 GCF_000260255.1 Octodon degus
AAAATAATAATAATGATAAGCCTTAGAATGTTCAGTATTTTGTTTCTTAGTGAAATATTCTACAGATGATAGGATAAATTCAGTAGGCATTAAATGTAATGTTTTTCCATGAAACTTAGCATTTTAAAAGTGAAAGCACTGTAGATTCACGTGTTAATGGTTAGCATTTCCAGCTTCTCTTAAATTTTCTAAAAAAGAGCCCCAATTATAGATTTTAGTGACATTTGGTTAGTATAGTTTTGTATACAAAATAAAGTCAGTGTATTTTCCAGAAATCAATTTAAAAATATACCATGCCTTAATTCTTCAAGCAGAGTCATTGGTGTCACAGAGGAAAATAATTTGGTATGGTCTGCATGTGTGAGTGTGTGTGTACAACATACTAGTTACTGATGTGCAAATGAGCCCATATACATAACCAGTAATTTTATGAATTATTTTGTATTTCTGTTGTAAAAGATCTGTCTACCACGTTTTCTAGGAACTTTAAGCCTAAGGCAGAACTCAAGGATTTTGGAGCCTGTGTAAAATAATTTATAGCACCTTTCCAGTAAGTCTTGCCCAAACTCTTATTCTATTAATTAAACATACTGTGGCAATCTGGTATATCTTAAAGATTTAAAAGCATGTATAGCAGAAGACTAGAAAACATGTACTATTGAGGTTGAAGAAAACTTTTCTTGAAAAAGAAAAGAAGTAAGAAATGTTTGTTCTGAAGATCAGTTTTTTCCTGCTGTGAAGATACTGTCTTTTAGCATGGTCGTGCTCTCTGACTGTTGGGACAGTCTCACTCTAGGAGATGTATGTTTTAAGGCTGGAAATCTTCTGGTGTTAGGGGAAAGCAGTGAACACAGTTCTGTGGGGACAGCCCCATTTGTGGCCACAGAACTGGAAGAAGGCACATGATCTGAAATCTTGTTAAAAGCCAACTGCCTCTTTTAGCTGTGTTTGGTGAAAAGATAATGTGGGCTCTTATCAGATGATAACATATTATATTTTAAATACAATGTTTTTTGCTATAAAATGAAATGATGAAACATTAAATTTGGAAGAAGTTGTTACTTAAGTCAGGAGAAGGTGGCTGAGAGAGAAGGATAAGCAGAATGTTCTATGTTTTTAATTTTCTGTGAGACACAATTCTTAGGTAATAAACTTGACATATGTAGATAATTCTATTCTTACTGCCAGTTGCCTCAGCAAATTGTTATATTACTTTCTTCCATGGAAGTACTCTCATCTGCAGATTTTTGTGTTGAAAGTTAGCTGTTTGGTGACACTGCATTTGGCGATGAGTGTATGAATGTGAGAAGGTGTTTTGGAACATTAGCAATTATAGCACTGGATGGTGGATAAAGAAATAGATATATAAATATTAGACCAATGCAGTTTTCCAGTGTATGTTATTTTCCATATAAAGATATAGAACATTTCATAAAATGTTCCCAGACCATTTAAAACTCAAAGAAATGCAGCTGACGCAATGAAATACATAGAGTACTTGTAAAAACATACAGACACGCAAGTGGATTGCTGCCAGACAGAAAATTTAAAGGCGGTTTGCTTAACTGCAGGGTGCTAGGTTTTGTACATGTGCCATGCTGAAACTGTTAGTAAGGCGGGTGTTGTGTTGCCTGAGAAAAGCAGATTGTATTTGGACCTTTTTAACTCAGATGTTTCCAATGTCGATATTTTGGTGACATTATGGCATTGTGATCAACTCAATGTGAAAAAAATTTCAACCTCCTGTGCAAAATAGACGTTTAAAGAAAATTCCAATAAATTGTTTGCAGTCTCTGTTAATTTTTACAAAATGGCTTTCATAGGTTTATTAACTATCAGACTGGATCTTTGAGCTAATTGAATGGAACTTAATAGATTAAAGTTTGGTTTTAAGAAGGACTGCCTTTTTTTTTTTTTTTTTAAAGCATTGTTTTAGAGAATTTTAAGGACCTCTAGAGTTTGTTTTTATAACTCTCAGGGGTCTCAAGGGCATAAAACTAAACAAAAGTTTTGTGCTTTAATTGTAGTAAACAATATTTTCTAGGAATATTATTTTGTTAATCTGGGACCCTCACTTTAGCACTGGGTTTTTTTGGGGGAGGGGGATACTAGAACTTGAACTCAGGACCTCATGCTTGCCAGGCAGGTGTTGTGCCACTGAGCTAAATCCCAGCCCCAGGGGTAGTCTTAAGGACAATTGAAAGAATTTAATGGGCAGTGTTTACATTGCCTATCTAGATAGTGTTTAGGGTCATACAGTTGGAATGGTCCACATTTGGCATGCCAGTGCTATCTTTACTTTCAGAGTTAAAAATGGGTTGATTTTTTTTCCATCTGTTTCTCTTTTCTTTTTCAATTCGCTGTTATATATAAGAATAAAATTTTATTTTATAGTAGCACATTTTTATTAATATGGCTTCTTATTAATGGAGTTGATTAAAGAGATTAAGAATTGTTTCCTATGGATAAGAAACTTAATTTTTTTAAGTTGAAGAATACATCATGAAGTTTGGTTTCTGATGTTCACCCCTCACGAAATTAAATGGTGATAGAAAAGTAAAATTTTTGGTTTTATTTCCATCAGTGTTTTGTGCTTCCCAAGAAGCACTAAGTACTGCAAGAAAGAGGACACGATAAAGATTTATGAGTCATTTCTCTATGAAATTATCTAATTGAAGAGTATTAATCACATGACAATTGGCAGAAGATAAATAAGCTAGAGGTGATTTTTGTGGCTTTCCCAAGCTCTGTTGGTCTGTTGGCCAAATTTTAAGGTGTAGGTTATACCAACTGCATTTTCCTTTAATGCATCCTCCTTCTTCTCTCCTCTCACTTTTCTGATCTCCCTGCTGCCTTGTTCAGCCACTATTGACATACTTTTAGAAGGTTTCTAAGTAACACATTGTCCTTTTTTTTTTTCCTGTATTTTAGGCAAAGGTCTATAGGGTGTTCAAGGTCTCACTGCTAGATTGGACTCATAGTGATTCTCCTATTTACAGCCTCCCAAGTGCTGGGATTATAGGCATGTGCCACCTTGCCCAGTCTGTCACCATGTCAGCATGCCCCGGGGGCGAGGCCAGCACAGTAGTCCTAGGGATTGAACCCCAGCCTTCTGTGCCTGGCACTTTAATCCACTGAGCTATTTGGCCCACCCTCACGTTGTCCTTTGGATCTTGCTAATTTTTTTTCGGTTGAGCATCCCTTATCTGGAAGTCTGCATTACTTAAAATTTCAGACTTTAGATTTTTGGATTAAGGATGCTCAACCAGTAAAATCTATGCAAATATTCCAAATATCTGAAAAACTCCAATATCTATAATTCTTCTGGTCCCAAGCAAGAAGGATTATTCAAGGTGTAGCACTTTTACTGCCATACTGTTAGCACTCTCTGGCCTACTGTCTCACTAGGGCTAAGTCTTTGTATAGTTTTAACCTTTTAAGCCAGTGGTGGCAAAGCCACGTATGGCACTAGTGCTGCAGTAGGTTGTTTGTATGATTGAAAGCTCTAAAAGGTTCTCCACTGCCTTCGGCCAAAGATAGTCAGTGACTTTTCCACTTAGGCAGCCTTGAGTGGTAGAATTGGTTTTATTACTCTAGCATTCTGTTAGTCCCAGTCTAGATATGTTACAGGTCCCTTCCTTATAGTTGAGGATGAGAGTAAGGAACAAAAGCAAATCCTTGTTTTTAAGTAAACTAGAAGACATTATAAAAGCTGAAATGATCTGTATATGGTTTCAATATTTTTGCACCATCCAATTTGGGTAGCTCAACTTGTGATGTGACTTTCTGAATATTCATGCTTTTGTTGTTAGTTCCTGGGGTTTTAAAATTATCATCCACTAACTTTATTGACTTGAAAACTCATGTATCTAGAATTTAAATATGGTGAACAAATAGGGCTTTTCTTTTCTTGTTTTGTTTTTTTTTTTTAACAGAAGAACAATGAACTGTGTTTCTGTATTGTGCTATGGAAGGCTTAAACTTTTACATGAATTCACTTGCAGAGAGAAGCAAATTGGTGTTTTAGTGTGATTTTTACAGATCAATATGAAAAGTGAGTAGTACAGATTTCGACATCACTCTGAGAGGGCAGACACTCATGCCCTGCTTTTCCCTAAGTCTTTTGCACTGGTACATGATTTCCCAAGTAGATGTTATCCTGATTCCTCCCACTGATGTGTCTCTGAAGAATCAGATCATTTTCTTACTAGAAAAGATTGAATGTTTTCCTGATCAATAGTAAATGGAGTGCTAATAGCTTTTAATTAGTGTACTTCTATAATGATTTACAGACATGGTATTGGATTATCTTGCAATTATGATTTAAGAATGAAATGACCCTTTTAGTAATTCCCTTCTAAGCAAATGGCCAGGAAACTTTCACCTTTATATTTTTATAGTTTCTGAGCAAGTCTAATTATGTCAGAGAGAACATCATATCATGACCCTTGGTTTATACCAATGAGCTAAAAGTATTCTGTTTTAAAGGACACCTTATCTATCTATATCTATATCTATATCTCTATAGTTCATAAGCAATTGGGGGAGGACATATTTTACTTTTAAAAGCTCGAGTTTTACATTTGTTCCTTGAAAGAATTCTTCTCTCATTCTCCTTTTCTCCCCAGTCTGAAACTGGTGCTTAAGGTTTATCAAGCCAACATCTGTAACGATGAAAAGGAGGCTGCTGCTGATTAGAGAAGAAAAGTCAAGCAGGTTTAAGACTCATTTTCTCTGGAAAAATATATTGAGGGCAATTTGCAGCTGGCAAGATTTTTTTGCATTAGGTAATAGTCTAAAGTTAACAGTAGCATCAGGTCTTTAAAATTTTTCTTTTTTATATTTCTGGAGGAGGGTAATGGGAGTGCCTTGCAGAGTCCTTCCTTGTGCTCATCAACATAGAAGCCTCAGCTGCCCCCCTTGGATCCCCTGCCAGGGCTGCTATCATCTTCTGATCAAATATTAATGTGTGATCCTCTGCTTGCTCACTAATCCAAAGC
>NW_004524714.1:6256695-6282057 GCF_000260255.1 Octodon degus
AAGCAGTGTAGAAACATGGCACATTGGGGAAAATAAAAAGGAGCCCTTTTATGGTTTATATGACCTATGTGATTTCAAATTTTCACTATATGCAGTTAAGCAAATTATAAAAACATACATCAACTATATACTAAAAAGGAACAAAAATATGTTGCATAACTTGGGATAATTATGATGGAAATTGGCATTTCTGAGTTCTGCATGTAATTGCTTAAATATGGAGTTTTCATCTGTTCATGTTTCAGGTATGCTCTAAAGAACACATTTCTTAAGCTTCCAGTTATTCACAAATAACCTTTGTAAATCATTTGGAAGATTCTGACTATGGAGATAATATTTAGACAAGACTTGCTATTTGCATGTTGGTGATCTAATTCTTCTGGTGAGCTTCAACATATGAAAACTTCCATGTTATTTTTGTCCAAATTTTGAATAAGCCAAAGATGAAATATTTTTATTGCAAAATTGGTTCATGATGCTAATTCACTGTTAGAATACTGTTTAATAAGAAAAATACACATAGAATCTATACTTTATGTTTTGTTACTCTGAAAGGAAGCCCTGTTGTTTCAGTATTATAAATGATAAAATTTGGCTTTTCCCCATTATTAGGCAGGGAAGCATAAGCAAGAGCACCATATCTGTATAAAATGTGACACTGTACAACAGTTCTGCCTGTCTATGTTCAGTACTTAGGTAAGCCATAGATTCTCAAATTAGAATTGATGTTTTAAATTTATGATTCTTTGAGCCTTGTAGTCACTAAGCCCAAGAATGGAATTAGATTTGGTTATATCCCTTTTCTACCAGGAATGTATGAACTTCCTTGTTTTTTCCATTCTTCTCTAGAGTGGGTGCTGTCAATCTTCTAGTCTATTCACAGAGTGTATTCAAATTGGGCCCTTTCTTGTCTTCCTTTCTTCCATTCAGCCATCCAGTCATCCTTCCTTGTGCCTCCCGAGTGCTAGGACTACAGACGTGTGCCACCACATTAGGTTTACTTTATTTATTTATTCATTTATTTGTATGTATTTGGTACAGGGTCTCGCTATGCAGCTCACACTCATAGTGATTGATACTCCTGTTTTCAGCCTTCCCAGTGTTGGGATTATAGGCATGTGCCATGACACCTGGACTTGGTCAGGCTCAGCGCATCTAAGGGCGGGGTCCATGGAGTATGTGGTTCCTGGGATCGAACCCTGGTACATACACTTGCCTAAGCAGGCGCTTAGTCCACTGAGCTGTCTTACTGCCTCTCGGTTTATTTAAATGATGAAGTCACATTTGATCCTGGAATTTGTTTTTTTTAAACTTTGTCTCACTAGGTAACCCAGTCTGGATTCAAAATTATAGGCCCAAGTGATCCTCCTGCCCCAGCTTCCCGAGCATCTGGGGCTAGAAGCATGTACCATCACATCCAACCAATCTTTTTATGATACTATATACAGTGGAACAGAATTGGTGCATTAATTTGAATGTAAAATAGGCCAGGCTCTGCCACCTAGTCAGTCTAGTCTTAACAACACTTATAAATGACTATAGTTTCTACTTTTTCCCCTTTAGGTCTGTTTTTGGTGACAAAACTAGCCTGAAAACTTAGGTTTATTTTGTTCATTAATTGAAAGAGATTCATAAGTATACTCTGTGTGGACTAGAAGTCCATTTCTACAGGAATTTGCTGCCTAATAGACTATAAAAGTAATGCATGTTCAGGATGTTTTGATGGTTTTGGAACAGTGGTTCTGCCAGAGCACTTAGAAGTTGGGAATGTCTCTGAAAACTAGGATCTTTGGGTGGTGAGGCTACTGTGTAACTATGTTCCTATAATTTCTTGTTCTTTGTTATGTGAAGCCAAAGATGTTAATAAAGTTAACACGAGTGGTACAGAGAGAAACCTTAGTGGAAAGTTGTGGAGCTGCCCCTAAGGAATATCATCTTTTAGGCTTGTTTTAGATATGTGTTTTCTAAGATTCTCTGATTTATGGGTTTTTCAACCACTTGCACAAAAAGGTCACTGCTTTCATATTTCTCCATAACTTGGCAGGCAGAGATTGTAGGTGGAAATGTAATTTTTTCATCCACGGTTATAAATTCTAAATCTCTTTAGACTCTTTTTTTAAAAAAAATTATTTATTTTAATTTATTTGTGTGTGTGTGTGTGTGTGTGTGTGTGTATGTGTGTGTATGTGTGTGTCTGTGTGGCCAGCTCAGCCCGCCTGGGAGCAGGGCTGGCTGGCATGTGGTGCTGGGGGATTGAACCGTGGTCCCTGTGCTTTGCTAAGCTTGTCCTAAGTAAGTGCTTTAGACCACTGAGCCATCTCACCAGCCCCCTCTTTAGACTCTTAACTCATGGAAAGTGATTGCTAGCATGATGGCAGCAAAGCACCCTGCTGAAGCCACTTTCTCGAGTTGTACAACAGGATACTATGATTGCCATGAAATGTAGCAATTTTGATAGACTGTATTCTAAAAGATGCATTGGTAGATTGAAAATGCATAAATATGGCCCATATTAAATATGTGTTTATTTGCATATGCTTAAAAGTGTCTCACTGTTGACATTTGGCTAGTTTAAGTGTCCTTCAAGGATAGGGAGGGCAGAAATCACTTATTACATAATAGTTCTTACTTTCCAGTGTATTGCTATAAGTCACCTTTGTGAAATGTCACAACCTTACTTTTAAGAGTTTGCCAAATACCTTTGTATGTAAAATGTGTTCTTCTATAATACTCATCATCCTGAGATACCCTCTTTTGTTAAATGTGTTATTGTGGTTTTATTCTAGCTCCCCCATTTCCAGAAAAGGGTGAATGTCCTAAGGGAATGAGGTTGAATTGACTTCTTAATGCAAATATACATATTTCAAAATCTTAAACAGTCATGAAGAACTGAGACGTTTTGTGACTCAAGACTTTTCTTTTTAAGTTGAAAGTTTCCTCCCAATGTGGCTACTCCCCAGTTCTCACATTGAAGGAACTTATAAAACATACAAATTATTTTTGAGCCGTTCTTTTTGAAAGCCATATTGTATTACTACTTATCTAAATTTAACTTAGTTAAGAGGAAAACTTAACTAAGGGAAACTTAACAGAGGGAAACTTAGTTCTCTTTCCCATCTTGCAAGATGGCGGGTGAAAAAACTAAGAAGCCAGACACTGAAAAGAAGAAACCCGAAGCCAAGAAGGCTTCTGCCAGTGGTAAGGTGAAGGCAAAAAAGTCCAAGAAGGGGCAGCCTCTCTGCAGCCAAAATCCTGTTAGAGGAATTGGTAGATACTCCTGATATGTATTCCAGAAAGGCTTTGTACAAGAGAAAGTACACAACTGCTAAATCAGAAGTTGAAAAGAAAAAGAAGAGAAAGTTCTTGCTATGATCACAAAACCAGTCGATGGGGATAAGAATGGAGGTACCTGGGTGGTTAAACTTTGAAAAATGCCTAGATACTACCCTACTGAAGATGTGCCCTGAAAACTGTTAAGCCACAGAAAGAAACCCTCCAGTCAGCATGTGAGGAAACTTCGTGAAGCAGTTGGCCAGTAACTTGCTACTTGTGACTGGGTCTCTTAGTCTTAGTCATGTTCCTCTACGAAGAACACACCAGAAATTTGTCATTGCCACCTCCACAAAAATTGATATCAGCAAAGTGAAAATCCCCAAACACCTCACTGGTACTTACTTCAAGAAGAAGCTGCTGCAGAAACCCAGACACCAAGAGGGTGACATCTTTGACACTGAGAAGGAGAGATACCAGATTTCAGAGCAGCGCAAGGTGGATCAGAAAGTGGTGGACTCACAGATTTTAGCAAAAATCAAAGCTGTTTCTCAGCTCTGGGGCTACCTGAGATCCATTTTTGCTCTGACAAATGGAACTTATCCTCATAAATTAGTGCTCTAAATTTCTTACTAAAAACCTAATTAAATAACTGATACATTTAAAAAATTAATAAATTTAACTCCAGAAAGTGGTAACTTACCCAGTCCTTACACATTCTTGTTAGATATGTTCTCTTCATTTTATTCTAGCTAAAAAAAAAAAAAAAAAAAAACCCTCACAATCTGAGCATATAGTGGTGTGTGCCTATAATTTTAGGTGTCTGGGAGTACTATTGGATGGTCTTGTTTTTAGTAAATTATACAGTGATTATAACTAAGCAGACAGTCTGCTTTTGAGAAATATAGTCTCTGTCTTATCTTTACTCTTACATAGTTCGTCCTTCCCTGTCTCTCCTTGGGTGTACCTGCAAGTTTGTATCATCATATTCATCCTAAACTACTGTCCATCTCTTCTGTTTCCTTTGCATTAAAACTCTACGCTTCTTGTGTATATGCTTCCCTAATGGCCAGTGACCCAGTCAGTGAATGACCCCATAGCCACTACCCTCCATGAGATGGTCAGAGAGATATTTCTGAAAACTAAATTAAATCACACTTTTCTTTTCAATCAAGACTCTCAGTTGGTCCCTGGTGCCTTCAACATCTACCCCAAATTCCTTAACTTTGGTTTAAGACCCATCACCATTTGATCTTGACTCCAGTCTAATCAAGACCTTGATCAAATCTGTAGCTTTGCCTATTATCACTTCCTCTTACTTCTCAGTGATAGAATGCTTCCCAGCATGCTTTATCTTCTTACTGTATATTTTTCCCAAATTGTTTTTATGGTTGGATTTTCTCTCCCTTTTTGTCCCACTCATCCCACACCAATACACTTTGAAATTCATTATTAAGTGCCCAGCTTGTATCATCTTCTGTGAAACTTACCCTGACTGAATAAGGCACCTCTGCCCTTAGCTCTTGGAGAGGACTTAGAACATCATTCCTTACATTCTGTTGTTTATATGTCTGTCTCTTTGTCAGTCTGTATACACTTCAAGTATAGAAATAGCTTTAGAAGTGTTAGCAACCCTTCTTAGAAGCTAAGAGAAATTAGACACTCGGTGAACAGTGTGAAATACGTGAGCATAGATTTTGGAGTTGTGATTAAGAGCATGGATTTTGGAGCCTGCCTGCTTTGTTTTGAATCTCAGGCCTGCCATTTATTACTTTGGCATTTCATTATGTCCCTTGTAAACTAAAGATGGTCATAGTGAAGTCCTCATAGGATTGTATTAAGGGTTAACTGATTTGAAATGTGCGACATGTAAATAGCAACAAAAACAAAGCAAAATATAAAGTGCTTAGAATCACACTTGACATCCAGTAACCAATAATTATGCTATGATGTAACATCACTAGAGGTAGACTGGAGGTAGCAAAGCAGCCTTGCTTTTCTTCTTTTTTGTTTTGCTTTATGACAGTGTCTTGCTATACAGTTCTGGCTGGCCTTGAACTTACTATGTAGTGCAGGCTATCTCAGCTTGCAGTGATCCTACTGCGTCAGGCTCTTGAGTTCTGGGATTATAGGCATGTGCCACCACACCTGGTGGTAACTTCATTTTGTAGTCTTCATTGCATCAGGTTTTTCAGGTTCTGTTTGGTAAACTGTGTCTCTAGAATTTCAGTCCCATCCCAGGAAGAACTCTGGAGAAATCTTTTCTTTCTAAGCCCATTATGTTCCAGAACAGGCCAGGCATGGTGACGAACACCTGTAATCCCAGCAGTCAGGAGTCTGAGGCAGGAGGATTGCTGTGAGTTGAGATCAGCCTGGGCTACAAGATGAGTTTAAGGCCAGCCTGAACTGCGTAGCAAGATCCTGTCTCAAAAAGAGACAGACAAACAAACAAAATATTCCACAACAAATACAAAGGTGATTGAGAATACTTTGTGAAGAAGAGTTATAATCAGAAACCATCCTTGAATATTTGTGTTCCAAAATGTACTAAAAATACAGAAATATTTAAAATGGAGACCAGGGGGTTTGGAATTTTTTATTTTTATATTACAGTTGTGAAATCTATATGTTGAGGTTCCTGTGTTTAAAACCTTGGAAACTTATTAATGGGTCCCCTTGTCCCTATAAATGAGCTCCTTTGTTTGCATATAGCACTTTGTATTACTGTGGTAGCTTTCATTTTTAAAATTCTTATATGTAGTGTAGTAGAGTTAAGATGCCTCTGGCCATCATAATTTCAAACTGTCTTAACTTTGGTCAGGTTCAGATTTCAAATGTGATATAACGAAGCCCAGGGGTGTGTGTGTGTGTGTGTGTTTGTGTGCACGCGCATGCATGTATATATGTGTGGGTATGTGTGTGGCAGTTGGGCTGGCAGGTAGAAATGAAAAGTATTCTTTGAAAATCCTGGGCTTCAAGCATGGGGTTGTCTTCTAAAGAAAATTGAGGGTTTTTTTGGGTATGTGTGTGGCTGGCTCAGTCCACCCTGTGAGTGGGGCTGGTGTGGCATGTGGTGCTGGGGAACGAACTGCAGTACCTGGGCTTTGCCTAAGCTTGCCTAAGAAGGTGCTTTACACCACTGAACTATCTCGCCAATCCCCCAAAATTGAGCTTATTAAAGGTCATTTACAATAGTGTTGCTTCACATATATTTATTCCTGGAATATTTTTATAAAGCCTATTTGTCTAGTTAATACTGATTAATTTTTCAAGTCAACTCCTCTGCAAAGTCTTTCACATTGCCTATGTAGACCTGATAATACTTGATCTTCATACTTGTTTATTTGTCATCCCTCCCCCAAGTAGACAATCAGAGATTCTTACCTACTTTGTGTCCAAGTTTCCAGGACCTGGTCCTGTTCCTGTGTCGGTGTGTCTTCTTCTGGGAGGCCTGATGGGCACCCAGTTGGATGTTTTTTCATTCCAGTGGGCTGGTAAGGCCCTGAGAGGATGTTCAATTCATAAAAGGAAGGAGAGCTGCAGGATGAAGATAGAATTCAAGAGTGGGTGAGGAGCTCACCAAGAATAGCCTCGAAATCGACTTAGAGTCTGGAGGAGTCGGGGGTACATAAGGGCTTGGAAAACACGTGCAAGCAGAATATAAAAGAATCCATAGCCTGTGGTGACTTTCAATACGATGCAGTAAATTCCAGATTCCTTTACATGGTCTACAAGGTTCCTCATAACTAGGCGGCTCCTGCCAACCTGTCTAGCCTCCTGTCACACTCTCCTTCACTTCCTGTGCTCCCATCACCAGACTTCCTTTAAGTTTCCTCAGTGTGCCAAATGCTCTTATTCAGTGGTCCTTGCTCTTGCTGCTACTTTTGTTCCCCTCTCCGTGTTCCTGTGCTGACTTCCTATTCATTCCATGAGTCTCAGCTGAAAATGTTACTTTCTGAGAGGTCTTTCTTGGCACTTCCGTCTAAATTCAGGCCCCTGCCACTTTGTCTAGAGCACTCTGTTCTTTTCTCTCACAGCTCCTGTGCAGTTTGAATTAGGTATTTGTGCATTCATTTCAATAGCCTCTGTCTTTCCAGCTAGATTCCAAGCTCCATGACAAAAAGGGACCATAGCTGGCTGGGTCATTGCTTTATTCCTAGCCTCTAACGTATTGCTTGGTACCAAGTATGTTATCTAAGGGAAACACATCAGTTTTCTTTTATAAAATGACTGAAATATACTTGATTTTAGCATTGTCTTTGTCCTATGTATTGTTTGCTAATATTTGGAAACATTTCAAGAGATCAGAGACTTGACTTCACAGTTACCTCAAAAGTCCAACAGCCATGGCAAATATTTGAATTGAAGTCATACAAGTGGATTATCTGCTCTCCAGCAAAGATCATTAGTGGTCTGATAGTCTTTCTTGTTCTTATCGGGTAAAAGAAATAAACAGATGTGTAAGGACCTACTTGGTATGTCTGGGTGTAAGACATGTTGAAGACTGATGGGACATGATGCAGAATGTTCAACAGTCAGTAGTGAAGATCTGAATTTGAGAGTCACTTACTAGTGGACGTCGAAACGTGGGTAGATTATTAGTAGAGGAGGATTCAGAGAGAAATGGGGAAAGGTAAAATTCTGGGAAACACCCTTCTGGAAAAAGGACCAGAAGTCAAATAGTGCCAGGCTGAAAGAGTCTTTTGAAATAAAGTTGATCTCAGATGGAAGAATTACTAGAGACCATGAATTTATTTATTTATTTATTTAAAAAACCCCCAGGACCTTACTTTATAGAGGTGAACTATTAATGAAAGAAGCAATTGTTTCTGTGATGAGTTCATGCCACAAAATAGCTGTGAATTCTGGGCGTCAGGAATGTTTTATTTTTAGTTCTTCGTATTTTTTGTATTCATTTTTCTCCCTGAAAATAGCATGTCCATGTGCAGTTGACATTTGGCTATTTAGCAACCATCAGGTGTCAGTTGTTGGATCACTTGGGAGCAAAATGACTGGCCACATGATTTTGCCTTTAGGAATTTCTAAATTTGACATTTAGGCTATTTGTGAGTTTGTGCTATGTTGTGTAACTAGTCACCTTGGTCATGGTTAGCAAACTATAGCCAGCTGGCCAAGTCGTACCCAGGATTTTTCCAGGGATATAACTCAGTGGCTTAAGCACCTGCCTGGCAAGCACAAGATCCTGATTTCGATCCCCAATACCGCAACAAACCCAACAACACCACCAAAAAAAAAAAAAAAAAAAAGAAAAGAAAAGAAAAAAGAGGTGTTGATTACTTCTTTAGCTTATAAATTGTACATAAAATGAACCAAAAATGTTACAGGACAAGCATAGGTTGTTGCAATTCCAAATGTCTAGGGGCTTTCTTTAGAGATAGTGACTTATCTGTTGAATCCTGACAAAGAATTTTCAGTGGTGATAGTTGAACTTGTTTGACTGAAAACTGTCTTGTACAACTTGATAGTACATCCTAAGGTAAAAGGACTTCCAAACCATTTGGCATCTCAGAAGAGTTCTAGAAAATGGTTAAGCCTGTTCTGGTCCTATTGTTATGCTGGATTTATCTCTGGCAGCCTCAGGTAAGAGCTTTGTCTTATAATAAATGTGGATTTGAATTCTTTTCTCTGCTTGTATTTTGCTGGCATTCTGTGGAGACATTTTTTTCCTCCTCATTGCAAAAGATTAAAATCCTTGAGTGTTAAATTTTAGAAAACTTTCAGTTACACAGTTTTTGTTTCCATAGTGTTTCATATCACCTGCCTTCTGTCTTTGTAAAGTGATGTTATCAATGTGTTCTCAGCACAACTTTCTTCAATCTTAAATCCTTCTTAGATCTATCAGAATTTGCAAGTTGTGAGAAATAGAAGTTCTAAAATTGGAGATGACTGTTTAGTGAGACCCTGTCTAATCAATTGCTAAATAATACTGTCTCAAAAGCAGATTCGATCTTTATATTTTGATTTTCATATTCTGTTCACTGTGCTTGTTGATGGTGTCTAGTGTCCCCTGGCACTGGATAAATAAAGCGTATTATTTCCTTTCAACATTTCTGCTATTATTCTCCTTTAAGAGCTAATAAGCAGAAGGTTGGGTATATTACCAAACTATGATCCTATCAGAAGAAGCTAGGAGCCTTGATTAACATGCCTTATTAACTGATGGTTTCAGTTCCATACTGGTAGTACTAGGATAATTTGTATAAACCAAGCAGTACAGATTCCTTATTTTAGCACTAAGACTTACAAAGGCTTCTTTTAGCAGCCTTTAATTTTGTACTTATGTATGTGACATAGCCTGTGGCTGTGATAGCTACTGTGAATCTGCAGTTGTTTGGGGATGAAAGGAGGAGGCAGCTGGAAACTCGGTAGCTACATCTAGCTGTCTACCTAGAGAAGGCCTTGATTTCAAGTTTATCTAAACAAGCTCGACTAATCCCAACTATCTAGGGGGATCCACTGTCAAAACAAGCAGCGTGGCCCTGAGGCAAACACAGCTATACAGAAATGAAGGCTGGGGCTTCCAATACTCCGATGACTGCATACTGGAGGCTTTTCTTCCCCCCTGAAAGAGGGTAAGAGAGGTAGAATTTGCATAATGCCTTTTCATTGGAAACTTTTGGAAAGCTGACAGACCTCCAGCTTATAGATCTGTAGCCACAATACAGAGTCTATAGGAGAATCCTTGAATGACCTAACCATATTGAAAGAAAATATAAAAGCGTCCAAGTATAGCCAAGTGAGAGAGGAAAAGAGGCCGATGCATTGTCTAACATCTGCTGTACTTCTCGTTAGTTTTGTTCTTTGCTATTCTGTGTGGACTTTGGAGAAGCCTAAGACAGCCTAACATGAATCCTATAATCTTCCTTCTGAATATTTATGTAGCGTGCCAGTTTCTAAGCTGTCCTTTGCGTTTTCCTACTTCCCCCTCATTTTCATGCTCTCAAATGAGGCCAACATTTCAAAAGCTAAATAAATGTTTGTGAATGTTTATAAAAGATTTGCATAAATTTGTCCTTGTCTGACAAAGATCACTTTTTTCTTATGCCAGTTCTGAAAAATTTTTTTAAGGTTTTGGTGCTTGTCTCAACAACAAAGTCCTGCATCGCAGAACAATGATTGCTGATTAAGTGGGTATACAATTGTGACTGAATAGTCTTTCAAGATGCTGGGTAAAAAGACCTATCATCTGAAGGCTGAATTATAGAATTTAGAAAATGTGAACAGAAGTACATATTTAAATCAGTTTTTTTTTAATACCATAGCATTAGGTAAGACAAAGAGTTCTTACAACTTAAAAGTATAGCCATCCATGGTTCAAAAAATTCTCCTGTATAAATTTTAATAATTAGAATGTTTCGATAATTCAGAATATTACCTTTCTTTTCTACATCTAAACATATTTAAAAATAATGCTTAGACTTCTAGGTATTTTTTGGAACCTGCGAGTCTGTGTGGTATGTGTTAATATGGATACTGGGATGGTGATCGGAGGGAATTTACCAGCCAGTCCTTTAAAGCATCTGAATGCTTAATCATACCTTGAGAAACTATAAACGATATGAAATATGTGTCAAGACTTAATTATAGACACACACATACACACACACACACACACACACACACACACAGTGCACAAACACTTGTGCCACCGATGTGTTTGCTGAATTCATTTACCTTTTAAAATTAGAATGGATTTTTTGGGGTGGCAGGGGAAGTTGTGGGTAGAAGTGCTAATTTAGTTCAGAGATATTCGAAGATTGGCAGGAGAGAGAGGTAACAGCCAGTTCTGTTAGTCCTTTGGTTGTATTGGTTTAGAGGTTTAAGTTGTCATTAAGGCACAAACTAGAGCCACTTCTCTGACACAGTTTTTATCACATCTGCTAGGCTTGTGTCCCAAGAGGAGACGTGGAGAGCAGTGAATTCAGCATGGGCCCATTATCGACTGCTTTTTCGTGTGTTGTAAAAGGAGTGAGACCTCAGGGAGGCTTGGAGCCTCCTCCCGTGTAATGTCCAAGTCAGATTTGAAGGACTGGTGGCAGGAAAGCTTTGGCCTTGGGGTGTGAATTCTAAGAAATAGAGGCACAATTAAGTTTAAAAAATTCAAGGACTTTGAGCTTGATAATGAAAGATTTTTTTTTCTAGACTAATGTGAGCAGAAAAGATGCCCATCTGTGCACATTTTTTGTGTGCATTTAAAATATTTAAAAGCTGACAGCTTTTAATATGCTTACAAAATAGTATTTCTATCAATGCTCTTTTTTCTTTTCTTTTCTTTTTTTAATAGTATCTTCCTGAGGGCAAGTTGCTTTTTCAGTGCGTTCGTGTTTGCAATTTTACTATTGGGACCCTATTCCTTTGGTATGTGCTGACTTGTGGCCCCACTTCCCACTTTCTTTTAGAAACGTCGATAACATGCAGTTTAGGGAAAAAAACAAAACAAAACAGGAATTAAAATGATTAAGGAAATGAACAAGACAGAAATATTTTAGAGTAATACTATTGATTGAGTCTGAGAATCTGATGTCTCCAAGTGCCAATTGCAAGAGATGGCAACCAAATAATTGTTCATTTAGGAGGTTTTTGAAACAAGTGTTAAGAATTTTATTGGCATTTAACACTGACCTTATAAATATAGCTCTCTCATTTGCAAGCCTTTTACTGTAAGGTTTAAAATTAATAAAAGGAAATCTTAGAATATAGAATGTTATATAGTATTATAATTATGAAACAACCTTGTGTTAGGTAGTTTTTGAAGAAAGGAAGAGATACAACAGGATAATTGTGTTAAAAAGTTTTTGTTAGCTCCTACATTTTTGTTTTGGACCTTAAAGCTCAGAGATTGATAACCTAGTTAAAAGTAGTTCTAGAGGTAGCTCATCTACTGTGGGAAGCCTTCCTTTTCTGCCCTCATCCTTAATAATTTAAAATTTATATTATACATGTTTATAGAATGTGATGAATTTATTATTTTGTAATTTCATCTTTGAATTACAGCATTGATTTTAAATATTAGGTATAAACTAATTACCATAATTATAACATATGCATGGCTATAAAATTAAAGCTTATAAAAAGTAAACTAGACATAAATATTGAATAATTTTGCCAGGGAAAGGAAGCATACTCTGTAGCATTTGAGCAACGTTGTTAGAAACTTGACCCTGCTTTTATGTTCGGTATTGAAAGACCTTTCTGTAAAATCCCTTATTCAAAGCTTTTTCTCACTGAAAAAGAAAACTTTTTTTTTGTTTGTTTGGTTTAACTGTAGCATGGATCTTAGTTTTAGTTTGACACTTACAGTGAAGAAGAAAAAATTTTACTTCCTGTTTTCACATTTAGGAAACTTCTGATCAACATCTTTGAACTTGAGGCGTTGATGCTAATTAAGCTTCCAGGAACTTCTGCTTTACCCTTCTTAATCAGAAACATTTAAAACCTGTTTTAGCTTTTCCTTGGAGTTCCTGGTTTTAACTTGGACTGGCTTAAAATAGAAATTGTATTGTCTTTTTGTATGTTTGGATTTTTTTGTGTTTTGTTTTTAACTTTCAACTTGAGTTTTAAGATCATTAATCAAAGGCTTTTCTTTTCAGTCAGTGGCACTGCTCTCAGTGGCAGGACTTAGAGGCTCAGCATTTCCCTAATGCAATTAAAAATATTAAACGTAGAGAGTATTTCATGAATTTGAGCTCCAAACATCTGTTCGTCACATACCTACATTTTGAAATGAACAAGTAGATATAAGAAACACAGGACATTTCTTCCCTCAGCTTCCTTCCTTTCTTGCTTTTTGCTCTCTTTTGGATGAGGTAAATTATCAACTACTCTGTCACCTTTAAGCAAGCCATAAAGAGGCTAATTGTGGCTTTACATATTTTAAAATGCATTCGTTTATACCTGGTCTTTATTTAAATGTCCCCCCACAAACATATTCCCCCTCTGAACTATTGAAAATGTCTTATCTTTCAATATTTTATAACTCCACTGATTATAATCAGCCTGCTCTTTTATCTTTCAGATGGTGTTTATTTGTGGTATGGTATACGTGTCTGTATCTGATTGTCAGTTGTTTTCATCTACCAAATACAACTACATAATTTTTGTTCATAGGTTACAGTGAAGCAATAAAAACAATATTTGACATTGGAAAGATGTTATGGGAGCTCATCACCCACCCCACCCCCCCAGTTCAGGATGAATTGGTTGAGTCTTCTCATGATTAAGAGCCCCAGCTAACTTCATTGAATTTTGGCTTAAGTTTTGCTTCCAAATAGGATTCTACAGTAGATAATATAAATTTAAAACTTTACTAAATTTCTTAGAGAATGGCTCAGTGCCAAAACATAATTTACTTTTTCAAGATTGAAGCAAATTCATTTGATAGGCTTTTTGACCTATGAGAATTTGCTTTTGGTAAAATGAATCCAGAGTACACTGAGGTGAACCTTGGGTTCATTTCTGAATTTCATTTGCAATCAGTATCAGGTGTGTTAATTTCGTATTTTGGTTCCTACTAAGAGGCTTGGGATCTCCTTAAGGACAGAGCTTTGTAGATATTTTCTGCTACACAGTGCAATCTGCTGTTTAATGTATGCATAACTGAAAGGTTTGTACAACTGCCTCCCCACAGCACGACTTCCCTGCCCCCTTCTCTCCTGTTCTTCCTACATGAAGTATCATATATTTTGCTAGAAAGAAAAGCCCTTTTGGAAATTGCCTATTTCATAAATTGTCTAGTGACATAAAGGGGTTGGATGCTATATTCTTGTCTCATTTATTTTGAAAACTTTGCTACTGAACTCACCTTAATCAATGAGCTCAGTGTTGTCTCCAATAAGTTATGTGTTGGATATATTGATTGGGAGGGATTTTAGAAAACCCGTCTGGGGTTTATAATGTCAGCAGTGTTTTGATTATGAAAAGAGTTGGAACCTGGGGACATGGAACCAGGTGGCGAATGTCCTAAAGCCAGTGGTGACATGGTGGACTGGTTCCCTCCTGGGATCTAGTTCATGCCCTGCACTTTAACTGTGGTGACTGGCTACTATAGATTCACTTTTTTGCTCATTAAAATGTTAAAAAATCAAACTGTACATAAAAAGATTTGTGAAAATATAAACTTGGGAATTGATCTGGAGAGCTGGCACAAAATCCTCCCCACCCCCTGCCTCAGCAATGAGGTCATTTACATTTCATCAGCTGTGCTGCATCTCTGAGATCCCATTTATATGGCAGTAGTTGAAGGTGTATTGAGGCTGGTTGTCTGAAGGAGCTCGTGTATGGGAGAGAACAGGAAAATTGCCCTGTATGAAGAAAGTTCCTTAGCCACAGTCACAGGTTTTAGAGAGAAAAAGGCAGTTATGACTGTTCCCCAGGAAAAGTTAATATTGAGAGACTCTGGAACACTCTCCCATAACCAGAATGCTCCAATAGATTTAAGTCAGGGTTTGAAAGCCCCATGCCTTGGAGAATGGTCTTGTGTTTTCCTTCTGACCAAGGATAACTACTTGAATACTTGTATAGAAAAAAAGCATTATTAAGAAGATTGGTTTAAAATTAATTTTAAAAAGAAAATTGGTTTATTGTAGCATTTTTTTTTACAAAGAACATCACTTTTTTTCTTCATTTTCTTCTTTTCCCAAAATTAATTCAATTCTGCCTGAGATGATGCACAGATATGCCTAGCACTGAGTAGATGCTCATTTTTGTTTTCCTGTGACAGCCCACTACCATCTTGTTTGACTTAAGTTGGAATATCAAGCTCTTGCAATATCACAAACATGAAGAAACATATTGTCATGTACAAACATGTGCGTACATTTGCCTATACAACCCCCCTCCACCCCTTTGCTTAATTAGACTTATCACTTCCTTCCTGGGTTAAAGGGAGAGCTTGTGGGAAATGAGTTAATCCTCAGTCTATGTTGGATCTTTTGGTATTCTGATACTATCTGACAGACAAGTTCAAGGTTGGTTATTGCTCTTGACATTAGAAAGTGGTAAGTAGTTTCTATATTGTAGTGAGTAATAAGTTGGGCATATTAGATTCCTTTGACACTGCTGCAGAGCACAATGCTTCCTTGTAGCCATGGGGGTCCTTTCTTGCAAAAATCTTTGAGGCTTTTGCCAGCGTGACTCCAGCATAGAGAAGTGCTTTCTGCACCTGAAACTTTTGAGGGGTAAAAGATAACTGTCTTTGTAGCTGATATTGTCAATGAGTGAACACTTGGTACTGAGTTTTAAAGAATACTTAGTACATATACTGAATTTAAGAGGTTCTTTATGATGTTACTTAAAACTTGAAATCGAAGGATTTTTTTGGGGGGGAGGAATGGAAGTCATACGACTTTGATGTATGTGGACTGCAGAATATTTTATAATTTAATTAAAGCTGCAGATGTTAAAATGAATGTTTTATGTGATCTCTTTTCCAATACTTGCCTAAGAGTAACATTATGCCCTGAGAATTGCTCTTGTTTCTCAATTACCTATTGCAATGTATTTAAACAGTTGGTTCTAAAACCATATATATCTGAATGTCACATTATAAATCAACTGATTTGAAAGTAATGCCTCTGAGAAGATGCTGAGGTATTCTTATTCACTCTTTCAGTTTTTAGTTTCCTATTCATTACTCTTTTATGACATGCCTTAACAATGCTGTGATATACATAGCACCGGTCTAAGATGATATTAAAAAATAGGATATGCTCAATTGAATTATGTAGGCAGAACATGCTCTGGCAGAGCAAGTCGGTGTTCTTTCTGCTTCATTGAGTGGGTTATTAGATTGATGTGGTTTATTTCTTGAATGATAGAACTGGTTTTAAAAATAAATGAAGCGAGAAGCATCAATTCAGTTAGCATTGATAATTCATTATTATTGGTTAGAAAAGTGCTACATTTGTAAACTGATCTTTAATTTATCACTTGGATTAGGATTTGCTGTGGACAGGTTTGTTTTAATTTGAACCAGCTTCTCAGTGACGGAAAAATGTGTTCTTCATTTTGTCTTAAAAGTGGAGATTTTAAATAGTTAAAAAGCAAATCAAATTTGTGAAAGGAATACTTTTAAAATTTATGATATTGGTCTATGAACTTATGGTAAGCACCAACTGTGGTCTGTGCAAGCCTTTTAAGTAACACTAAGGAAAATTCTGGAAGGAAGTAGTAATTATTTGTACCTGTGATTAGCTTTGTTGATAGGTGCTGTATATGTGGACTGTGTCTGTTAGGAAGAGTCTCACATGACTGCATCTTGAGTCTCGTGTGCCATTGTTTATTGTTTGTCCACTTATTGTAAGAAGATTATCTTTATGAATAAGTCTTTGAGATATAACTCCAATTTTTGTGCCCTCTCCTGAACAATGTACTTGGTTTTATGTACCCCTTTATATGTGAAAATGATATTTAAAAAGATAGTTTGCTTTGTATTTTCATAAATTGTAAGCAGGTAAGTATATCAGTTATAATAATGGTATTTAACTAAAAATAGTGCTTATGTACAGTAATTACAGTTTGATTCTAAAATCAACTTATGCCAGAAATGGCAACTTTTTTTAATAAAATGAATAAAATTTAAAACTCTGAAAATGTAGTTGATAGTGTTCAGGGACAATTATCTTCAAGTTGGCTTTCTATTCTGCTGTGATTTGGCCTATTGATGTTAGGAAGCGTAGTCTAATCCCGGCCCCCTCTGTTCCTAGGTAACAGGCAAAAACAGTGCCAGCAACAGCGGCCCTGCCAGGCCAAACCCATGTGGCTCGGTGTTATTCACTCTGATCCATATGGTCAGGCTGGAGATGGTCCCTGGAGGGGTGTTAACACTCAGCAACCCAACCTCCTCCCTCCCTTCAGAGCTTTCCTGCATGGCTCCTGCTGCTTGCCCATGTGTGATTCTTGATTAATTTTTCATTTTTAATGAAGTTTGATCATGTTTATTATTTCTCATGATTGACTGCCTGGTACTCCTCCCATGTAATTGATAAAGCCCATATTTCTTCATCTGTCTCCTTTCTTCAGGGTAAAGTTGCTAGATTGTGTGCTGTGCTTAATGTTAGATTTATTGGTCCCATTAGATGTATAAATTATCTCTCTTTCTCTCCACAGGAAGTTCTACAGACTTTGACCAAGTTTTGTTTCCCCTTCTATGTGGACAGGTAGTGTCAGATTTTCAAACTTTATTAGGAAAAAAAAGTGTCAGTAAACCTGCTATAGAAAATAAAAACCATACCATTCTTAACATTCTGTCTGTTTAACCATGATTTAAAACACCCATGTTCCAAGGAGAGTTGCAGTATTCTCCTTTCCTGGAGGTTTTATTGACACCATCAAAAAGTTTAAAGCTTAGAGCTTTGTATTGGTTAGTTTGTGAGATATATTTTGTAAGGCATTAAGTTTTTGATTTTGGTTGTCAGACTTAAACTATGATTAAGAATGGTTGGTATTTAACCCAGTGGTGTTTAATTTTTATTTAAAGAGAAATATATCTGGCTTAAAAATAATACATGAATCCATGTTCTTATGATGGTTATATAGACTTTCTTTTTCCTAAACTTCAACTTAGAATTTAAGTCAGCATAGTCCTATCTTGTTTAAAGGTACTGAGGTATTTAAAAGGCATAACTAAAAGGCATGTTTAAAAGGCATGTTGCTAAATAGTATTTTGCATTCTGTTTAAGTGGCTAAGAACGATAACATCTCTGGGGAAATAAAAAATTTTCCATAGGTTTGTAGACTTAACAAATACACAGCCATCTAAACATTTCCTTAGTATTTGTTATGATAAACTCTTTCTTGGAGAGGTACAAATATAAGAACATCAACATAATTAAAATAATTTGAAGGTTTTCCTTGTTTTTAAAATAAGTCATAAAAAGAGTTTTATTTTTACTTTATAAAACTACAGTTTACTGATTTTGTTAATAAAATGACACTGCAGTGATGTGCATCTAATTTTCAAGAACTGTCTGCTGGTTTTTTCATTATAGTTAAAGCATTGTTATAATCATTTGTCCTCTTGATTGTTGCATTTGAATTTTTATTTAATGGGCCATTGAACTATGTATGAGATGTACATACATTTTTAAAAATAATTCCTCTTTTAATGACAGAGATTTTAGAAAATAACCACTATCTTTAAATTCCAGAATATGTTCTAAGCAAGCTATAAAACTTGTCTACCTTCAGGAAGTTTCTATCATGTATTTTAATATGCCCAATCAAGGCAGGGGCTGAAGGATTTTGGAGTATATTTGGGTAGTATGCGCTTTGGCTCTTTTCTATACTTGGTAGTGCTTCTGAGTGTCCTGGTTTATTTAGCATAAACCTGACAATGGTGTGAGGTGAGAACCAGTAGCCAGAGGGGTTTGAAAGAGTACTAAAAAGCGCCTTTGGAGTGTTGCCAGTCATTTATAATCCTTGCTCTCCTTGGTTCTAATGTTATTTTTTTAAGCCAATCAGCCATTGTCATGTTTCCAGACACAGCTCTTTTGACCATGGTACCAGGAACAGGTTGGTGCTCAAAACAAAATAGGCTTAATTTCAAGAGGGTCAGTCTTTGCAATGAGTGTTCTCTTTTCTTTAATCTTGGTTTTTTCCTAGACATAGCAAGAAGGTAGGGTTTTGTTTAGAGATATTTAAGGAAAATTCACATTTATGTGTATGAATTAGTGATGCATGAAGTCTCCTACAGTCATTTATAAAAGTATTATAAATTATGGCCAGGGCATATTTATATGCAGTAATAAAGCAAACATATATTTTTAAAAAATGTACCTAGATGTTTAACAAAGAAAGATAAGAGTACATGTTTATGTGATTTTTTTTTTTTTGTCCGAATGGTGATTTGTTTTGGATAGATGTTCCTTAATTGACTTCAAAAACTATTAGAAGAAATACACAATGCAATTAAATCTCCACCCTTGCCTAACACGTACATGTACATGCATACAAGTATACTTTTTCTCTCATTTATACTATACACACCCCTCTAATTACTTACCTGTCTGAAAATGGAAGAAAAACAGGATCCTTTCAGTGATACTTTTTTTTTCCCCATAATTTTATTGAGAAACAAATAGCAGTGAGACAATTTCAAAGCAAATTGGTAGAACAGTTTCAATAATTAACACGTTGCATACTCTCTTCCTAGTCAGTGATATTTCTAAAGTATATTTTGTTACCGATTATGTTGGGTAACTTTTTCATTATTGCAGAAAAAATTTTTTTCTTCTAAAACACATTTCTCTGATTTACTGTTTCCTCATCTTATTCCTCATATTATTTTCACAAAATAACTTAGAAGTAGAAGTGCCCCTACATAGATACATTTTAATCCCTAACATATACAGTAGTTCTTTTTTTATGCTGCATTACGTTACATGCTGGCACTTCGGATGTTTCTCTGTTAATTAAAAAAAAAAACCCACTTCATTTTGGGGACTATATTTTCTTCTGTTTTGCTCACTTCTAACCGTAGCACACTTTAAGGCAGAAGAAACAATTAAAATGAAGTTCATTTACAAATATACAAAAGTGTTTATGTTATAATGTCAATTAATTTGGAGTTAGCATTGTCAGATGTCCAGATTGTGAGGCCCACAAAGTTCCTCAGGTGTATTTGCTATTGTTTGACTTAGAACATACACCAGTGTGAGAGATGAGCAGTGCTCCAGGTGATTATGGTGGAAACAGAAAGCTTCCTAATCTTTTCACTGTCTGTGCTTTTCTACCCTAAGGAACAGTAATACAACTCTGTGATGTTTCTAGCCTATATCAAGAGTAGGATTTTCACAGTCATCATGAAGTCACCCGTTAACATTGACATCTTGCTGTCTGTTGTGTTGTTTTAAGGTTTTTCTTTTGGAAACCAGGATATATGAAAAATAATAATGCTGGTATCTCTTCAAAAGGAAGTGCTGCCTCATGTATTATCTCACTTTATCATCCTATCATAAGACATAAAAACAAATACCATTATTTTCATGTGAAATAATGTAAACTGCTGGGAAGTTGTGACTTGCCCAAGGTCTTTTTATGTTATAGCTCATCCTAGATTTTCATCTCCCAAATGAACACGTTTTTCAGGAGATTGCCTTGTGGGGAAGAATAGTAACAACAATAGAGGGAGAAAAGGAAGGAAATTGGCACCTGAATTCCTGACTGATTCTAGTCTGAATGCTGGACACTGTCTCAGTGAAAGCTATTCTTTCTAGTAGCTCTAGGAATTAATAGTGACATTTTTAACCCCAAAAGATTGAAGGATGGTTCAGGATTCGTAGTACAAGGCCATGGTCTCACACTTTGAACCCTGCCTTCCACGTGTTTCCCAGGCTAGACCAAGAAGAATTATAAAGGCGTCTTAACAATTAAAAGGATGAGAAGGTTAAAAAGACAGAAATGGTCAGAGAAAATTTGCCACCGTGGGTGAGATTTGTGTTGAGTCTGCCAGGCCGGCAAGCAGTGGGTAAGTGGAAGGGGGAACCTAACACCCCATATGCACTGCAGAGCCAAGCAGAGGAGAAGCCCTGAGTGAGCCTGGAGATGTTCAGCCAGAGCAGATGGAGCATGCTGGGAAGAGGGTGGTGTGTGCGGCAAGAGCTTGGGCTCTGGCCACAGGAGGCCTTGAAAGTGTGTGGGAGCAGGACTGGAGGATTTTAAAGTTGAGATTCATCTGGTTTAAACATCCCATTCTACAGAAGGGAAGCCAAGATGAGCAGAGGGAAATGGCTCACTTTTCTTCACAACTATGTCATGCAGAGCTGGGAAAAGAACAGGTGCTTATTCTCAGTCCAGAGTTATTTCTACCCTTTGTGTCCTTGAAGGTCTTGTTGGAGTGTAGTGAAGAATCACTGTTGAGTTCACTCTCAGAAACTTGTCACTATTATTGATGAAAGCATTTTCTTAAAATAAATAAATAAAAAGCTTGTCCTGGCTCATATTATAGTGACTACTTCTTGTACTTCATAGTTGACATCCAGCTTCAGTTTGAACACTCAAGAGATGTACTGGACGGTGGAAAAGCTATTCCTTTCATGTTTGTGCTTATTCTGCTTCAGAACCCAGAATGCCAGCTATCACTTAGTTGTCTTGTGTATACTTTTACCCACATATGACAGGATCACATATGACAGGACATCATCTTTGCAAAGGCAAAGGCATCATTCAGTGGTTTATAATGTAACCACAGATGCAAATATGATTTAAATGCTACTTTCCACTTTCTTATGTATGAGACATTGTACTGTGTTCTTTTCTTGCCCTAAAAAGCCACATATTTGAAAGATTACTATAATCAAGTTGCCATATACAGGAGCAGAGGCTCAGATGTGATACGATATATGATGAGGTATATCATATTATAATATATTGCCTCCAAATATGGAACCTGCTCTACTTTGCAATATCCATTCTTCCCTACTTTTCAAACTGGAATCTGTTTGGCCCATATTAGCCCTTTATTTTAACTTTCATTATAGATTTGACTGTGCCCTGTGATTATCTTGACATCATTAGAAAATTTCAAAGACAGTTGGACCTTAGTAGACTGTTAGTTTGGATGCTACCCCTGATTTACTCTGTGCTGTTTGACAAGTGGCTTCTGCCCTGAGAGGCTTTGTTTCTTCAGCACTAAGTTGAGGGAAGTGGTTGCTCTCTCTACTGTTCCTCTATTTTTTAGTACTTTTCAATGCTATAGTTACTTGCATTTACTTTGTCAGGCTCACCTAGGCAAGGGAGTATAGATTTTGCCTTTATTTAGCAGTGGGGCCAGCCACCACTCAGGCAGTTTGAGAGGATGCCATTCTTACCATTTAGGTCTTTGACCAGGGAAAGTATGAAGCTGTAGGCTTACACAGCTGAAAGGTGTGCTTGTAGAAGGAAGATTTGAGGCACATGGAGCCACAAGTTGGGAGATGTGATGGCTTCATAGATCTTGACTGCTGCTCACCACTTCACATGCCTGAAGGAAAGACTAGCTGCACAGTAGATAGCTCAACGGGTAATTGCCAGTAAGCTATAGTTAATAGGTGGTGGCAAAATGTTTTTCCTCCCACCTATTGAATTTTAGAATTGCGTGACTAGTAATTTTTGTGTATATATCATATGCTATTTAATTATATGTTATTTCTAATCCTCAAAACCAGCACATGCAGTAATTATTATTCTGATTTTACAGATGAAATCAGAGAGTATAATAAATTATCTGTATTCATTTAACTAGTGAGTAGTATATTTGAAATTTTGAGGTCAAGTCCAGGTCTTAACATTTCATCTTTTTTCTCTTGCATCATTAATCTTTGCTTCTGTTGAAACATTCCCACCATCTTAAAATCAAGTGCTAGTGTTCCTCCAGTCTAAAAATAATACCTACCTTTGAATTTCATTCCCAGTCAGTTACTATTGGATTCTCTGCTTGGAAGAGTCAGCTTCACACTTCAGTTTATTCCTCAGACCTCTTCAGTCTGTCTCTTGCATCTGTCATTCAACTTTCAAAGTTGTTCTTCTCAAGGCTATCTGAAACTGCCTGTTTTTCAGTGCAGTGGACATATTTTCTCTTCTCTTCTTGATGCATCAATATAGTTGGCCTTTCTGTTCTGCCCTGTGGTTCTCCTTTTTCTCTTAATGGTCTCTTCTCTACCCACCCTTCTCAACTGATGTTTCTATGAATGAATCTTGGATGCTCTTCTTTTTTCTGTGCTCTCTCTCCTCTTTACCATGGTGTTAAATACCATCTGTGTGTAGATGACTTCCAAATTTGTAGCTCCAAGCCAAGCGTTTCTTTTGATTTCCTAACTGCTACTTCTTCTCTGTACTTGACATTTCTATTTAGATGGTTTACAGCCTTCTCAGACTTAATGTATCATAAATGGGATCTACTTTCAAACTCTTCAGCCCTTCCTATTATGAAATAGTAATTTCTGCCTTTTTCCCCCTATTTTCCTGTCTACAAACCTGTTGATCATGCCTGCTGTCTATAACTTGATTTATCTACCTCTCTCCATCTCTACTGTCCCTGCATGAGTTAAGCCACCACCCATTCTCACCTGACTTAGTGCAATAACATCCTGAATATTTCCTCTGCTTCTACTTTCCAGATTGTTTTCCGCATAGCAGTCAGATCACATGTTCAAAACTATAAATAAGACTATTTTTCTCTTGATTAAAACCATGGAATGGCTTTTTATTATATCCTGTCCCCAAAATCTTAATTCTTTACCATGATCTCTGAGGCATTCTGCATGTTCTGGTGCTCGCTTTATGTAGCATTTTTTTTTTTTTAAATCTTATTTATTTGGTATGGTGTCTCACTGCGCAGCCCAAACTCATAGTGAACCTCCTGTGTCAGCCTCCCCAGTGCTGGGATTACAGGCATGCACTGCCACACCTGGTTTTGGAGCCAGCAAGGTATGCCCAGAGCGGAGGCTGAACTGCCTGCGGTGGCTGGGATTGAACTCGGGTCCTTGCGCTTGCCAGGCAGGCACTTAAACCCCTGAGCGATCTCCTTGAACCTGTACAGTGCTTTAGCTATACTGGTAGGCTTTGAATTCTTGGAACTCAGTTGGCTCCTTCCAATCCCTGTATACTTTGTCCAGCTCTTTTCTCTGCCTGAATCACCCCATTTGTTGAGTAGTTGCTTAATCCTATCCTTTAGGTCAGTATTGGCATCCTTGAGAAGCTGCTTCTAGTCACATGATTCTTTCCTTCTGCACTTTTTTTTTTTTTTTTTTCTGTCTTTGCTGCTTCTTTACTTTCATTATGCTTTCTCAAGCTATATGGGTTCTTTTCTTTTTGCTACACTTGTTTTTTATTCCTCCCTAGATAATAAGTTGTATACAGACAAAGGTCTGTTTATATTGTTCAATGTTGTATATCCAGCATTTGCTACAGTGCCCAGTGTAATCGTAGCTCACTATGCAAAACAGTTAAATAAGCATAAAGTGGACAGGGGCTATAGCTTAATGGCGCAAGCGCCTGCCTGGCAAGTGCAAGATCCTGAGTTGGATTTTTGGTAACAAAAAAGAAAAAAAAAGCGTAAAATGAGACTGACATGTAAAATTTTACTTCTTATCAGAAGAAATTCTAGATTAAGCATAATGCTGCTAGAGGAAACATGAATGACTGACAGGCATTCGACAGACAACCCCATGGTTAAGATCTTGATTTGAATAGTTATTACTTTTCTCTCTTCTTTTCAGTGTTCACATAGGCATGGGAAATACATCTAAGGGCTGTCCTGACCCTGGGCCATAATAACCCTGGTTTTATTTCTGGACATTCTTAAATATGGTTTTTCTTGTTTATTGAGAGGTATAATCTGCTAAGACAACTATCTATAGTCTTTGCATACTTAAAGTATCTTAAACTGAGGTGAAACACCTCAGGGAGGGTTTTCATTATGTTCAGTGGGATGTGGCAGATTCCAGAGGACACTGAACCAGAAGCTGGCTTGGATTTTTGTCCTATTGATCAGTTTGGAAAACAAAACCAAAGTTTTGATTTTTCAAAAGTCTCAGTTTTTCCATCTGTAAAACAGAATAGGAAGAGATGACTTCGGATGTCTCTCCCTGCTTTAATTATTGTGAAATCTCTGATTGAAAGAACACAAATTATCTCCTCCCCTCTGTCTCTGTCTCTATCTCTGTCTGTCTGTCTGTCTGTCTGTCTGTCTGTCTGTCTCTGTCTCTCTCTCTCTCTCTTTCTCTCTCTGTCTCTATCATACACAAACACACAGATAGTTTCTCTTTTACTAGAGTATGTTTTAATAGGTGATTATTATATATTTATCATGGAGGATTCATACATATATACATACATATATATACATACATACATACATATGTATCGAATATTTATCATTTTTACGCCCTTCCCTGCTCCTTTCCTTTTTGCTCCTTCCCCTTCTCATCTCCATGAGTCTCCCTCCCTGTTTCCTTCTCTCTCTCCTTTGTTGTGGTCTTTAAATCATTTATGTTCTTGGCCTCACCTTAGAGAGATCAATGCAGTATTTAACCTTTTGTGTCTGATTTACTTCACTTAACATTAGGATTTCAAAGTCCATTCATTTCTTTTTTT
>NW_004524714.1:6282204-6342411 GCF_000260255.1 Octodon degus
GGACTTGTGATCCTATTTACAAACACCATTAGAACAAATCACTCTATTCAGCAACTATATATCTATCCTAACCACTTTGAATACACAGATACAAAATGGACATTCATCGGTATACCCCTTTTTTTTCTAAGTTCCGTTATTGAATATTATAGGTGTGTAATACATTCATTTCTTACAAATGACTCAGATTCATCCTTCTTTATGGCTGAGTAGTCTTCCATTGTATATACCCCATTCATCTGTTATCCATGCATCTGTTGGTGGGCATAAGCTGCTTTTGTGGTTTGGCTAGTGTGAACTTTGCTACTGTAAATAGGGTATGCATGCATCATGTAGTATGATGCCTTTAACTCTTTCAGGAAGGTACTGTACCCAGAAGAGATATGAATAGCTGGCTCAAATGGAATTTCTGTTTTTTTTTGTTTTTGTTTTTGTTTTTTTTTTCTTTTCAAAAGAATTTCTGTTTTTAATTTGAGGAATCTCCACGCTAATTTCCATAGGGTTTTTTATTCCTACCAACAATGTAAGAATGGGTTTTTTCACCACAACCTCCCCAGCATCTACTTTTGTTTTTGTTTTGATCTCTTTTTTTTTTTTTATAAAGGTGACTTTTTTTTTAATTATTTATTTATTTGTGTATGTGTGTGTGAGAGACTAGCTCAGCCCACCAGGGGGCGGGGCTGGCTGGCATGTGGTGCTGGGGGATTGAACCGCAGTCCCTGTGCTTTGCTAAGTTTGTTCTAAGTAGGTGCTTTAGACCGCTGAGCCATCTCACCAGCCCCTGTTTTGATCTCTTGATGATAGCCTTTGTTACTGAAATAAGCCATTTTTACTGGAATCAGTGTTATGTTGATTTGCATATTGGTAATGTCCAAAGATGCTGGTCATTTCTTTCATGTACTTATTGACCATTTATACTTCTTTTGAGAACTATTCATTTCAATTGCCTAGTTTTTGATTGGGTCTTTCATTTTATGAGTTCTAATTTTTTTGAGTTTTAAAAACCGTTTTCTAGCTATTAGTCCTGAGCAGTAGCTAGCAAAATTTTCCTCATTCTGTAGATTATCTCTTCACTCTGTTGGCTGTTTCATTTGCTGTGCAGAAGCTTTTTAATTTGATATGATCCTTTTTTTTTTTTTTTTGTATTTCTTTAGGAAAGTGTCTACGGGGTGTTCAGGGTCTCACTACTAGATCCAACTCATAGTGATCCATCTGTTTATAGCCTCCCAAGAGCTGAGATTACAGGCGTGCCACCATGCTCAGTTTCACTTGCCATCTCAGCATGCCCCAGGGACGGGGCCGGCACAGCAGGCCCAGGAATTGAACCCCAAGTCCCTGTGTCTGCTTGCAGGCGCTTTAATCTACTGAGCTGTTTGGCTGGCCCATGATCCTATTGGTGATGCCTGGTATTATATTTTATTGTTCTGTTCAGGAAATCTTCTTGTCTATGCCTATGTCTTCAAAACTTTTACCATGTTTGTTTTTCAGTAGATACATTTGTTTTTGTTTTTATATTTAGATTTGTGAACCATTTTGTTTTGACTTTAATACAGGGTAAGAAATATGGATCTAGATTTATTCTCTTGTATACAGATAACCAGTTTTTCCTGCACCATTTGTTAAACAAGCTATCTTTTCTCCAGCCTATTTTATTGGTCCCGTTCTCAAAAATCAGATGACTTGACTGAAGGTACTTGGTGTTGTTTCTGTATATTTCCATTGGTCAACAGGTCTGTTTTTGTGCCAGTACCATTCTGTTTTATTACTATAAGTTTGTAATAGAACTCGACCATCAGGACTATAATGCTTCCTGTTTTGCGCTTGTTGCTATTTTAGGTCTCTTCGAGTTCCATATAAAATTTAGAATTGTTTTTTCTAGTTTGGTAAAAGAATGCTGATGCTATTTGAAATTTCATTAAACCTATCTATTATTTTTGTTCATATGGCTATTTTAACATTTTGGTTCAGCCTAATGGAAAACAGGGAATGTCTTTCCATTTTCTAATGTCCTCTTCAATCTCTTTTTCAGAGATTTCATTATAGATGTTTTTCATTTCCTTTGTTAGGTTAATTTCTTAGTACTTAATTTGTTTAAAAGCAATTGCAAACAAGCTAGCTCTCCTGATTTCTTTTCAGTGGGTTCCTTGTCAGGACAGGAAACACTATTGATTGTTGTGTTTAGTTTGTATTCTGTCACATGACTGAATTGGCCTCTTACTTCTAAGAGTCTTCTGGTGAAGGTTTTTGGATCTTCCATGTAAAGGATCATATCATCTACAAATAAGGATAGTTTGACTTCTTCCTTTCTTTTCTTATTCTATGAAAAAAATTAGAATAAAAATGACAATAGCTAATATACCAAGTATAATTATCTTCAAAATAGTTAATCATAGTGCAAGACATAGATAAATTCTCTTACAAAGAAGAAACAAATAACAGCACATGAGTTTTTTTTCAGTGAATTAATAGAAATTAGTAGTATAAATGAAACAAATTAGCATATATGTGGAAAAAAATTATTTTTAAGTTGGAGTAGTTTTTTTTTTTTTTTTTTTTGCGGAACCAGGGATTAAACTCAGCCCCTTGTGCTTGCCAGGAAAGTGCTTATTCCCCTGAGCCATCTCCCCAGCCCCTGAAAATCTTTTTGAAATAGTGGAATAGGTAATTTTGGGAATTAGTTGAACTTCTCCCTACTTCTTATTTATCTTCTATTTTGTAACATAGAGGAGAGAGAGAGAAAAAAAATCTTATATAAGAGAAATCATGGGACGTGTAAGCTTGTATGTCTGACTAGTGTGGGGATTCTTTAAACAACTAAAAGTAAACATTCCATTTGACCTAGTTATCCCGTTTCTGTGTCATCCCAAAAGATTTAAAATCATCGTATTAAGGGATATGCGGATACCCTTGTTTATAGACACAGTTTACAATAGCTAAATCGTGGAAGCAGCATATATGTCCATCAACAGATAAATGGATCAGGATAATGTATTTATGTACAAGGAAGTATTCCTGTGCCATAAAGATTGATAAACTTGAGGCATGCCATTTGAATACATTTTTCTTTCTTATTTCAATCCCTTTTACAATTATAGGTGGAAAAAAAAAAAAAAAAAAAAAAGGCAACCATACAAGAAACCATGTTCTTTAAAGAAACATGTTTACCTTTCCAATTTTTATGGAAAATACTGAATACTCCTGTTCCTCAGCAAATGGAGAAATACTGATAAATTCCTTGGAGGTTCAGAGCTCTGCAAGTTAACCTCTGTTTGACTGCCCCGACAGAGTTTTAGTTTATTGGAAATTGTCCAAGGAAAAATTATTTTACATTCAACTAATTTTGGGCTTTGATAACACATTTCACCCTGTTAAGAGTTAAATGCTTAAAAAAAAAAAAAGTTAAAAGCTAATCAATTGAGAGTAATAATTATCTCCTTCTAAACCCAAAAAAGAATTTTTCACTTTGCAAACTTGAATCACTTGTTCCCCCGAGGATTGCCTTTATTGGGGGAAAAAAAAAATCACAGAAGAGAAAAACAAGGCAGAATTGCTACATTTACTCAGATACTTTATGGCTGATTTAGGAAGATTGTATGCAACTATATGATTTTAATGTGAATTTCAGTTTTTGTTCAGTGAATGATAGCTTGCCTCTCTTTTATTAATTGTTCCTACAAGAACTAACCGTAGTACAGTACTAATTGCTTATACACTGACTCCCAAAGCCTCCTGGTTATTCTAGATGTTATTCTAGATTAAGAAACAGTGGTGCTTGTGGGTTTTAAGTAGCATGGTAAAGGAAGAACCAGTTAGTAGTCGCTTACTTGCGCTTTGTACCAAGTAATGTAGATGAGTAATCAATTTCTCTTTTTTTGTGAGCCTACAGGGTAGCTAGATATTATTTTTCAGCATTTTTAATGCTAGTGAAAAGATAGGAAATTAATGACATCCAGTTACAAGTCAGGTATTGTTTATTTTTGTGTCCTTTTCCTAGAAATCCTGTGTATTTTCTTTTCATCTAGTTCTGTCAATGCTTTTCTTGTTTAGGATGCGTCTTAGAGAATATTCATTTTAAGCATTCTAGAAATGAAATCAAACCTTGCATTAAGATAATGAACAATCATATTTGGTATGATCATATACTAGGATTTCACAAAAGCACAACCTTACTTGTGATTTATCTTAGACTTATCTCAGACTCCTCTAGACCTGTTGCTTTAAATATTTTAATAAAACATGTTTCTCCCACCCCCATTGAGACTTACTTTCCTCCCCAATCACTTTAATTATGTGAGCTAGAATCCTGTTTCTCACACATCTTCAGTTCTCTACCTTGTTAAAATTAATCATATAATCTCCCTTTAAAACATAGTATTAAATCACCATAGTAACACAGTATCCAAGCTTTATAGATAAAACATAACAGCCATAAGAAGGTAGCGTTTGGTGTCCCCTTGACAGCTCTATAACTTTTATAGAAATGTGTTCCTTCTTCTGGCTGTGTAAGGTACAGGGATAGCATTACTTACACCTGCTTTATTACTACGCTGCTTTTAAATTGCCACCTTGTTTTTGTTCACCTTCCTAGTTAAATAAGGAGAGTGGAACATTTTCTTTTCAAATTATTTTCCCGAACTCCCTAACCATTCTCCAAGGGATGGAATTATTTCCTTAAATATAAGTATGTAGGGCCCTTGACCTTGGTAGTGGGATACCTTGAAAATTCCCTTAATTTTTAGTTTTTAGTTTTTTTTTTTTTTTTTTTTTAATGTAAGGGAGTTTTAGAAACCTACCCTACATCTGAATCTTAATTCATATCATATCCCAACTCAGTAAGAATTGTGCCTGGTAAGGTATGATTTTTCATTTCTATTAACAGTTTATAAAGTAAATTGTAAATGATAGTATCAATTGAATATTTTACCAGTTTGAGTATTTTATCAATTAGAAGTTACTTAGTAAAATTCAGTGTAATATGTACAGTACAGTATGAATTAAGGAGTCTGTTTGAACAATTGTTTCAAATTATAAAATATTTTAGTGTTAATTTATGTATTAGATTTAGAATGTTTAAGTTCTAAAAAGGAACCAACTACAAGGTAATGGATAAACTGATTTAAAATCTGTTTCAGTGGATTTTTTTCAACAGTAAATTTTAAAAAATTTCTATATTACTCTGATTAGCAATATACTTTCTAAATTTTTAAATATTTTTTACCTTCTGTTGCTTTTATGTGTTTAATATTTTATTGATTCAGGAATTTGTACTTTTTAAAAATGCTTAAAGCATTATTTCTATTTCTTGGGATTTTGCATTGCATGACATTTTGGTACTTCCATCCTCTGAAGTATGAAATATGTTTCTCAAATTCAGAAATTATAGAAGACATGAGAATTTAGGAAAGTGTCAGCTAACCTTGTTTCTTTTTCATTCTAGTTTGAGTGGCAGCTCTTAGCAACTCTGAAGTTGTTTCCACTTCCTACCTATTTTGTCCTTTAGTGTCTGTTTCTGTAAAATGGGAATGCCACTGAACAGCCAGGTGGTTGTGCTGACACATAGTAGAGACACTTAAGGTTTGCAGGTGCAATTACCCTTAGTTTCTGAACAGCAGGGGTCTTCATTGTTAGCAGCAAGTTGGTGGAGTAGCCAGTGGAGTTAGGCTTGGCTTAAAATCCAGCTGGGACCTTGGGTGAGTGTTGCTCAACTCTCCTCATCATAAAACAAGGTGAATAGAATCCCTTTTAGGATTCACAGATTGATTAGCTGAACCATCTTAGGGCCTGATCTCAGTATGGGGAAGGCATGAAAGTGCTGATGATTTTGATACTTGGTGGTCACTAGAACAGACTTTAGCTGTCTCTCTGTCTCTGTCTCTCTCTGTCCCTCTGTCTCTGTTTCTCTGCTCTCTGTCTCTGTCTCTCTCTTTCTCTTTCTCTCTGTCAACTAGCTACAGTCTGGTTCTTTGAAGTGTGTAAATTTTAAGCTCATTTATAAAGAATTTCACTGAGGGAGGAAATGGTACAGGTTCAACAACTTGTCATGATTAGATACTTTATCAAGAAACTTACTGCTCCTTCATCTTTCCCTTTGTTCTGTCTTTGCTGCAGCCTCACAGTTAGCCAAGTTGGCCAGAACTTCACGTTCGTGCTCACTGACATTGACAGCAAGCAGAGATTTGGGTTCTGCCGCTTATCTTCAGGAGCCAAGAGCTGCTTCTGTATCTTAAGGTAAGGGAGAAGGGCTTTGGCTATTGGTTAGTTCTGCAAAACAATGTCAGCATTTGCGTTATTCTTCTGTAATTAAATTTTCCAGCTGTTCTCTTTATTTCTCTATCTGTTTCCCAGAAGTCACTGCACTTTGGGAGAAGGACTTCACAGTGTTGCTCTTCCACTTGAAGTTCTGCAGATAATTGTATTTATTTATTTGTATCACAACTCTTGGGTGGGAAGGGACCATTGCTCCTGTGTAATGTGGGAAGCTTGAGAGCCAGCATGGCTTTAGTTCCTCCTGCTGTTATCTGGAGCTGTCAGAAATTAGCCTGTTAGACTTTTCTGTGGACATTTTGTGTATGTAAGATTATTAATAAAGTATGTGTCTGTAACTTGGGACGTCTTGCAGATGGGAGTTGTGTCCTCCTTGAAGTAATACCCGTGCCCCCTGTGGGTCAGTGAATGAATAATGCTTCCCAACTTGGCTACCTCAGTGAGGTCTGAAAAATATACAGGCCTCTATGAGAAGGCTTCTTTAGGTCTTCTGAGATCCTTCACACACCAGAGCCATACTTGCTTAATGCTCTGTTTCCTCTGCCAGAGAGGAAAGGCACATTCTGGGTTGAGAGGATGTGTGGAAATCCGATTTTGGAGCTGCTGGCTCTGTGGGCTCCTGCTGGGCGCCTCCTGTGGGGGAGGTAAAGGCATCCCACGTGCTCCCCTCCATCTGCCCTGGTTAAGTAGGTGTCAGGGACCTGCCTCCTGTCTCTCTCTGCTCATGTACAGCAGGGCAGGGCAGTGGGGAGGCGCCCTTGACAAAACCCGGGCCCCAGACTTGAGCCTGGGCCCAAGGATAAAAGGATTCCAGGAAGGGTAGTTCCCTGCTGTCCTAGCCTCACTTTCTTCTTCTTCTCACCAAGAAAAGGACCCCATCTTCTCTCCCATATACCTATATACCCACATAGAATTGGGCCTGAGGGGCTGATGTTCGAAGTTCCTTTGTTCACTGTCAGTCTGGCTTACATTTCTCTATGTAAATCTTGCCATCATCATTCTCAGTCAAATAGGTTGACTCTTTTCTGCACCACACACAGATTTTCTAATTTGGGTACCAGAGGCCAGCTGGCTGCTGGAGAGCTCAGAATGTGGGTAGGACCTGGTGCCCTTGGGAGAGGAATAGACCATACCTGTTCTCAAGCTCTCTCAGTAGCCCAAGCCTAAGGACGACCCGTCCAGACTACTGGATGTGGGTGCCACCATTGTCTATGCTTTCATTTTAACAGTAACACTCTTCTATTGTTTTGAAAGGAAAATTTCCAATTTGGACAAAACACTGTATATTTATATTGTACATTTCAGGGAGGTGAGTGCATAACCCAGGTTCCTAGAGTTTTACAGAAAGGTCTTCCCTTATGTTTTAGGTTACATTGCGTCTTTCTTTCAAAACTGGAGAGAGAGAGAGAGAGAGAGAGAGAGAGAGAGAGAGAGAGAGAGAGAGAGAGAGAATAAATCATCACTATCATGAGTTCAGCAAATTTCAGAGAATAGGAAACTTTATTTAATACTATACATTTAGTGGGCTAAGGGTGTTAGTTCAGGGGTACATGCTGGCTTAGTATGCTGAAGGCTTGTGGTAAGGCCCTAGCATATGATAGAGAGAGAGAGAGAGAGAGAGAGAGAGAGAGAGAGAGAGAGTTAAATTGCTTGTGATTTTTCCATTTGATTTTTTATGCCCATATGTAAGGTCATGTATTTTGTGTTTGTGAGAAGCCAGTTGAATAGGCTTAGTGTTACTGTTTTAGAATGAAAAATAACAGCTATTGATGTTTCCTCCCTGTTACACTTGGAACTATGAAGAAAACTATGATGTGTTAAATCACTCATGTATTTGTCAGCCTGTAATTGAATGATTACCATAAGCTATCTTTGCTTTTGAGGAGTTCACAGACCAGCCAGGGTGGTGGATGGTCACAGACCACTGTGCTATATACATTGGATGCTCTTAAGGTACAATGTTTTCTTAATATTGACTATCTAGTGACAGAGGATAGTGACTGTGATTAAAAATAAAATGTCTTCTATAAATTCTGAAATGTACATTTTGTGAGTATTTTAACATGTACATTTATACATGCATGGCACTTCCCATGTATGTGGTTCGAAGTGTTGCTAGGTTGAGACTAGTATGTAAGTGGAAGGGTCTACTGGTGACAGAATGTCCAGAGGAGAGTGCAGGTGTCACCCAGAGAGTAAGGTCAGAGTTTGCGGTGTCTTCTTTTATTGGTTAGTCTCTCTACTTTCTTCAGATGTGTTCCCTTTAGTTGATCTGTGCCTTGAGGTCTACTCACAGTTCATAGAATACCCAGTGCTATAGCTGAAGTATCAGCCACTTCTGTTTTCACTTTTTACTCTTTTCATGAGGGATATGGTTCCCTGTAGGAGTGTTTATGTAGACACAGCCTTTGCTGTCCCCAAATTTAGCTTCTTAGGATCACTTCTTCTTGGCCTGTTCTTCCATATTCTTTGTGGCTCCATGGGCCATTGTACCTTCTTTGGCTTTGTACATTCTAACCATCCTCTCAGAGTGGATTTCCTCAAACAGAGCTCATCATTCCCTTCTGAACACATCGTAAATGCTTTCTATAGTTCAGTAGATCTACAGAGTCCTTTGTCTTTCTCATATTGGAGAAAGTCAGCAAATTATAGCTAAAGACCTTGTCTTACACAGCTATGTATTTCCAGCACGTAGAACAGTGCTCATCTAAGATCCTGAGTGCATTGTATGAGGATCTTTGTATGTTTCATTTTTTGAAGTCTCATTATTAAAAGTCAGTCACCAAACACACAAAACAAAAACAAAAAAGATCTGGGGCTGGGGAGATAGCTCAGTGGAATAAGCAATTGCCTAGCAAATGCAAGGTCCTGTGTTCAATCCCCAGTACCAAAAAAAAAAAAAAAAAAAAAGATCCTGAGTGCATGGTATTCAGAGAAAGGGAGATGCATCAAGAATGGAAAGCCAGGTACTAAAGGCACCGGGTGAGAGGTTGAGTCAGTGGGACATTAAAGATAAAACCCAAAGTGCAGTTATTAGCAGAAGCATCTCTGATTTGCTGATTTCATATTACCTACAATATGAAATTTGTGGTGGGGTGGGGACACCTTTTAATACCCTAGGGGTATGCAGATGTTGACTGACATATCTTGTGTCCATAAAGGACTGGGTCATCCGTATTACAAAATTTAAACTTAACTTTATAATGAAAGGTTCTGAGACACCTTTATATAATAAAACCTTTTAGGTTTATTTTTATTTTCTCTCCTTCCTCTCTGAAAAGTTACCTGTGAAGGCCAAGAATTTTTATCACCCCGACCACCTCCACAAATATGTGAAAGGTGATCAAAGCTTATCTGGTCCATCATGGGTACTTAGTAATACTTGTTTTCTGAAAAAATGAATACCTGGGAAATAAACCTGGTTTTTAAATTTTTTTTCTTTATCAGTTAATTTTACAAGAAATGTAGTTGTACTAGAGAATAAATAAGTCACATTAACACAAATGCCACTATAAAGTCAAATACATTATTTCCTGCCATGGTTGACTAGTTCCTGCCATTAAAGGAGTTTACTTCTCCTTGAGATTCACTATAATATTTAATGAGTTGCTGGATGGTAGTTAATGCTAAATGAACAACATCAACTAGGAGGACAATAGTTATGTGCAAGTTAGTTGTTCTCCATTATAAGTTCAGAAAAGTATTTTGGCATTTTGAGGTTGTGCCATTTGGGTCTGATATGTCATACACAATTATCTCAAAAAATTGTTCCATATTATAAAATTAAAGTGACTAAAAGCTAATTTTTTTCATGGTTTCCAAATTTCCTAAATGGCATATATCTCACAAAGGCCAGAGCTGTAATGAAATATGCTGTTTCTAGCCAACTTCTGATTTGGGGTCCATAGAAGGAACATACAGGTTGAAAGTCAGTTGATCGTTGGGTATCCATAAAGTCACCCAAAACTTAAATTTCTTTGGTCTTTGTAAAGGACATTTATAGGTCATTGGGTGCTACATTTTTCTCTATTTTGTATAGGTATCATATTTAAACTCTTGAGAAAACTTGAGTAGCTACTCTTATATTCAAATAAAACAGTTCAGAATCTATTAAATACTTCAAGAGCAAGTAATTTGTTGATCAAGGTGTAACTTAAAATTGTTTTTAGTCGAACTTTAAACTTTTTTTTTTGGCTGACTCAGGCTGCCTTAAGGGCGAGTCTGGTATAGCATGTAGACCTGGGGATCGAACCGCGTTCCCCGGCACCTGGCTGAGTTTGCCTCAGCAGGTGTTTTAAACAACTGAGCTAACCCGCAAGCCCCTAAACATTTTTATTCAGTTAAAAAGTATGAGAGGCTGGGGGAGATAGCTCAGCAGCATAAGTTCCTGTCTGGGCAAGCACAAGGTCCTGAGTTCGATCCCCAGTACAAAAATTAAAAAGTAAAAGTATAAGAATACCTAATATATATCTGGAACAAACAAAATATAGCACTTGGTTTTTGGTGTTTATTTATGCAGTCCTCTTAAAATAGATAAAGATCTCTCCCCAACTCCCTATTTGAAAACCGTTCAGTTACCATGTTCATCTAAGATTTGATGAGCTGAGCTTGACACCACAAAATAACAGTAAGTACTTCTTGTTATTTACCAAAGCTAAGGCTGAATATGCTTTTAGATACACTGTTTCCACTCTAGTTTTCCTGTTCACATCCTATTTCCCTTTTGTTACCTTCCCTCTCTTAGGAGCCACTCAACCTTGGGGAAGGGAATATGTAAACAAGTAATTTAAGTGTAATATGATACATAAATGTTATTTAAAAACACATGTATAAGTTTTTTTGAGCTCATAGATTGGGCACTGCTCATCTCTAAGTTGTAGAATCAGAAAAGTGTTGCTGATGGATTCCAGGGAAAGAGGATCAAACAGTATGGGTGCACACTTGCCTGTAGGTAAAAGGGAGAAGCGAACACAGTGAAGAGGTGTACCAGATCCCGAAAAATGAAAGGTAAGTGAGATGTACGAACACTGTGAATGTTAAGTAGAGGACAGAAGTAAGAGATGATTAGACAAAAGTCAGGTCAGACTGTGAAAGCACTGGTGGGACATGTTTAAGATTTTAAATTCATCCCATAGGTGGCTTTGAGCAGGCATTGCAAGTACCGATGTTTGCAGACTGAGGCTAAGGTGCTTTTTTCAACATAGAGTGTGCTTGGTGTATTTTGGTTATAGTTAGGAGAGATGCCACATATTACTTTGGGCATAACATCCCAGATTCAGACAGCACTTTTCAAGCTTCAACTTCAGCTTTTTGTTTGTTTTTTCACACAAATATTCCTGGCCCCTGATAGAGAGCAACAGCCTTTCCATGCTAGTTGGCATACAGACATGTGTTTAAACCTGAATGGCATTGCGTGAGAATATTCTACCTTCTGGAGCCCTTTGTTAATAATGGCAGGAACAAGCACTGCATCGTTTCTTATCTGTATTGGACTCATTTTTACTATAGACACAAAAACTCAAATTTCACTGAGAGAAAAAGAAACTAGAAATAATAAAGATTCTAGGTTTAAGCAGTTTAGTTTCCTTTTGTGACTGTTCCGTTGTTTTTTAAACAACACACGCAGTTCAGGAGAAAAATCAAAGGACCCTGTTTCCTTGGGCAGGTGTGGTGGCAGAAGCCCTTTTGGATTGTATGTGAGCTGCTTTAGTTTAAAATAAGTGTTTGAGGGTGGGGGAAGGAGTTAAGGAGGAAAGCTATGGGGACAGCTCCCAGATTTTTACCTTGAAAGCAGGTGCTGCTGAAATATTCCAGAAACAGATGGAATCTCCTATTCTTGTTTTAAGCTATTTATGGTTGTCTCGCCTGAGGGTACCCTGCTATACAAAAATGCATAGCCTGATGTTTGAGGGCAGTTTGGGCATCAAAGCTGGGGCCCCTCTGGGAGAAATCAGTCTTTCTTCACAGTGCCTGAAGTGCTATTCTGGAAACCTGGATCTTTTAGGCTACTTAACGAAGACTTTCCTCAGCTTTTGGGGGTAGCTGTTTCTTTCTAATTGTTTTTAAGAGAAACATGAGTTTTAATTGTAAGCTGTACTGTCTTAAAAAAAAAATTTAAAAATAACGTGGCTACTATGCTCTTGTTTTCTGGATGGTCAGTTAAGAGAAGGCACACTTGCTGTGACACAATTTCACCATTGTGGTTCCTGGGATATGGGCTCTGTCAGAAGCTAAACCCATGAGATGAACTGGGATAGTTCTGGGTTAGGGCCTTTCTTAGCTCCTTGGAATTTTGAAATACTGTGTAAAGGGACAATGCTCATTAGAACATCATTTTTTTGAGAATTAAAAGTGTTTGAGGGATATCGTATGTTTTATTGCCATACAGATGCCTCCATTCTTAGAAACATAATCCTCTTGGGAGCTGCAATTTCACAATAGCAACAAGCTGTACAGTTTAAAGAAAATCACCGTTGAAAAGAAAAAAGAGAAATAAATCAAACTATTCCAAATCTCCCAATGGCCTGCTGTCAAAGGTGGGCTTGAGGATTAGGAGGCTGGACAGTCAGAAGGGCAGGTGTGTCTTCTGGAGTAGCAGTCTGGGCTGATACCAGCAGCCAGCCCCAGGTGGTCCCATGGGTGAGGAAGCTCCCTTTCTCCTCCTGGTCCTTTCAAAAGGAAATCATCCTGGCTCAACCTTCCCTCAAGCAGCTGGAGTCCAGGGTGGTTGACATTCTTTAAGACTTTGGCTAGTACAACATTTTTCATTTCTGAGACTGACTGAATTCCACATAAATTACAGGCACAGTATTTTCTTGCTTTGTTTTGAAAGCAGAGCACTTCCTTCTCTTCGTGCTCATGAAGCTTAATACAAGGCAACAGATGAAAACTAGGAATTCCAGGAGTGTGGTTGGCTTTGCTTTTTCCCCAACCTCACTCATCTTACTGCCTGTATTGATTGCTGAGGATGTGGAAAGGAAGCGGCATGTATCAGCATGAGATATACCAGTTGGTTTACAGGATTCTCATTTATTTACACAGCAACCTTATGAAATGACTTGCACTGTAGAGATACCAGAGTTGAGGCTGAGAGAGAAAAAGTGACTTGCTCAGGATTTCATAAAGAGATGATGAAATCTGGCTTGGAATCTCAGGTTCAACCCATAGTTCATACCCATAGTTGCAAATTCATCCTCTCATGAGTAAAGCAACCCTTATGAGTTTCATAAGAGTTCCCCCCTCCCCGCATTACAAAAAACCATGATGGGGTGTTTGCCTTTGCAGAATTAAGTTCAAGTTGAACATAGGGTTTAAGAAATAATGTTCTGCAGTCCCCACTCATTTTGTGAACAATCCAAATAAGACCAGATTTTTGTCCCAAGTTCCTTAGCTGGCTATTGGTAGTCTTCTGACTTTAATCAAGAGTTTTGTCCATAACATGGCAACTCAGAAGAGTAAACCTAAGGCCACCTGGAACTAATATTTTTCAAGACTCAGTAGCACTACTTAGCATCAAGGAGTTTCATTCCCTCTTGGGCAGCACTGTTACAATCTATGTGAACAACCCAGTTGCTTGATTACAGAGTAAAGAAAATGATCGCTCTGTTTAAATGTGATACAGGGTGTGTTTGAATGGCAAACCAGTAAAACTAAGCCTACTTTCTGAAAAAGTCTTAAGAATTCCACAAGAGGGACCTATTTTTGGAAGACAAAAAAATGTTCTGTAAGAGAGGTCATTTGATGCTGTCTGGTTGAATTTGATTGTCAACAATTTTTTTGGACCTCCCTGCAAGCCCACCTCTTTCCTTCAACAGCTACAATAAACAGGAGGTATATCTGAGCTTTGTCTTTGCTTTTCAACCAGAAAGGAAAGTGGGGACAAAATATGTCTTGCCCCTACATCACCACTTATCTAAACTGCAGTCTTATTTTAAGAGCAGTATAGATTTGTGAATACAGAAAGAGTGAATTACAGTTGTCTGGCCCTTTCAGTGATCAGGAGCAGGAGAAGCCTAACATCTCTCTCTCCTATAGAATTTGAAGTAATGGTGTAGCTCTCTACAGAAAGTGTTGTGCCTTCTGAACTTTGAACATCCTGCAATTCTAGCAACCAGTTATAAACCACTTATTTTAAGTGGTTTTTTTTTTTTTTGAGATTATGAAGATATACTTGCTCATTAGAGGAACTTAGAAAACAGTTAAGAGATTTATCATCTCACCACCCTAATAATGACTAGGAGTGTGTCATTTGAATTGGAATCAGCTGTAGGTATGTTTTTATATCAAGCCTCTTCAGTGACTAAATTGTAAGCAGTTTTACATATCATTAGATAGTCTGCTGAGAATGTTTTTGACTACATAATTTATTTGTGTGGAGCTGATTTATATGGGAAGAAGTTCTTAGTAATCTGAAAAAATATTTCTGGCTCAGACTTATGTTCTTTTTGAAAATCTAGTTGTAATTTGTCAATTAGTTAATTATTTTGGTATTTTTTGTGTAAAAAAAGTTACCCAACTATCTTTTTACTTTAGCATGTCAACCATTACTTGATTCTTAACTATCAAGAAGTTATTAGCTTTTGAACAGTGAATATAAAGTACAGAAATACTATCAAAATTTTAGTTAAATAAGTGGCAAATAATGAGTTTAGTTTACTTTTCCTTTTTATATTTCACTCTGTATATTTATTCTTTAAAATAATCCTTTTTATTAGTAGAAGCAGTGTTATAAAATAAAAAAATAACATACCATAACCTTTATAGTTAATATTATACTTTTGACTTTGGAAATATTACATTCTGAATGAAAAAAAATTACAGATCTTAAAACTTTGTCAGAAGTCATGGAATTTGTAAATAATGTAGAGAAAATTATATGCTATATTGTTATATATGGTGAAAAAGGAGTATTTTTCTTATTCAGAGCTCTTGAAACCTCTATTAATCTCAGGCAAAACTAAAAGTAATTGTCCTTTAATTCAATTTACAAGTGTGAGACAATTGCATGGAGATTTCTAATCCCTTATCTATAATGCAAAGCAATATTTATTACAAAATTAATTCAGAGAGGCATCATTTCTGGTTCCTAGCCATTCTATTTTGAAGCCTTTGAAGTAAAGTGGGAGTAGCTTTGTATGTGGGGTTAAGTGCCCCATTGTTTATTTATTCAGTCTGGTATTTTAACTAGCTCTTTATGTGTATTAATGAGCCCAAAATGCAGCAAAAGTGCCTGCCTTTAAAAATCTTGATTTAAAAAAAAAAAAAAAAAAAAACTTAAGTGTGGTAGAAAAAGATGTTGGTTAAAATTTAGTATGTTTTAGTTTCTTGCCTCAGATAGTGCAATGCTTGGTTTTCCTCCTTTCTCTTTTTTTATATAAATTTTTTCCCATAGAAAATGAAAAGTCATTAGAGGGTTAAGATACAAAAAACAAGAAGTTCTTGCCAATAAAAACAACTTCAAACTGAAAAAGACAATAAAGCATGTATCTTTGCTACTATAGTATTTTCTACTGAGCTAAAATTTTCACTGTCCTATAAATTTTGCAATGTTGGACACCAGGTTTAGTTTCCACAATTTTTAGCATATGGAAACATAATAAATGCTGGTCAGTCCTTCTTGACTAAAGATAATCATTGTCTCCTGACTACTAGAAATAATACTTGCTTTGTTTTCTTTTTTTGGATGGTAAAAATCCTCAAGTGATTATAATTCTAGGTCTTTTTATTGGAAGAGAGTTTCATTTTCACAGTCCCCTGGACTTATCCTTTCTTCACATTTGGTTCTTGTATTATAATGGAGAGAACATTGGTGCTGTAATTTAATTAATTAACTAATTAATTGTAGTGGGGATTGAACTCTTCACATTAAGGGGGCCTTCACACTAAGCTACATCCCCAACTCTTTTTCAGTTTTTGAGATAGGGCCTTGCTAAATTGCCCAGGCTGGAATTGAATTTTAGATCATCCAGCCTCAACCTCCTAGATTACTGGAATTATACCTGTGTACCACCATTCCTGGCATAATTTGAGTTTTAAAAATTAGGATTCATGACTGAGAATGTAATAGAGCATTTGCCTAGCATTCAGGAAGTCATGGTTTGATCCTCTCATCACTGAAGAAAAGAATTTAAAACAAAAGTGTGTTCTCTATCATAGTATCTTTTCTTAGTTACCTCAGTGACGAATCAAAGATAAGATATAGAAAAGTATGAAGTCGAAATATAAGAAATAAAGCCATGCTGTTAAGTTGAGCTGTGGGGGACTCAGGTCAATAATTTCTGACATTGCCAGTTAAATATAAGACCCAATGCTATTATAGGCTACTGGACTCTTTTAGAATATTTTGCTGAGTTTACACACCTATAATATTCAATAACGGAACTTAGAAAAATGGGGTATACCGATGAATGTCCATTTTGTATCTGTGTATTCAAAGAGGTTGGGATAGATATATAGTTGCACTCTCTTAATGAATAGAATGATTTGTTCTAATGGTGTTTGTAAATAGGATCACAAGTCCGCATCTTGTACAGCAATTAACCACGAAGAAGAATATATGCAGTGTATTATTTGTTGAAACTGTCCTTCCGATTTGATTTGAAACTGTCTCATTGCTGTTTGTCAATAAAACTTTGAAAAAACAAAAAAACAAAAAAAAACAAAGATAAGATAAATTAAGAATATTATATTAAATATGAAGTAAAACTATGAGTACTTAAAAGAAGTCCTTTGTATATTGTATCTACTATATAAATGTTTGATTACAACTCTGCTCATTTTTAAAATAGTGAAATATAACCTGATAACAGAAAAGGGCATTGAATATATATATAAGAATGTATGAGTAATTACACAGCAAATAGCCATCAAATCATCATCTCAGTTAAGAAATTAGTGGCGGGGAGCCTGGGCCTAGCTCAGTCCTTTAAGTGGCTGCTTCCACAAAGCTGTCAGCCTCAGGTGGCTGGAGTTCGAACCTCACAACTCTCCCGCTGGCCAACGTGCCCTGAAGGCATGCGAGGACAAAAAAAAAAAAAAAAAGAAATTAGTGGCATCCTAACAAGTATTAATTTTTTCACATGTATGTACACTTTTATATGACATAATAGTTTTGGTTTTGAACTCTATATAAGTTTCCTTGAGGCCAGTGAGATAGTTCAGTAGAATAAGCGCTTGCTTGACAAGGGCCTGAGTTCAATCCCTGGTTTAAAAAAAAAAAAAAAAAGTTCCCTTATACCCTTTGGAATAATCGTTTTCATTCTTATTTCAGAATCATTCGTGCTGTTGCTTATAGTTGTAGTTTGTTTTCTTTGCTATGTAATGTTCCATACCAGTGTTTCTCTATGCATTCAGCTATACGTGGCCTTGGGCAATTTCCAGTTCCTGATTTTTATGAAAATTCTGGCATGAGTATACTGATGTACATAGGCTTGAGCCACTTCTGTGTTTATACCTGGGAGTTGAAGAGCTGTGGCATAGGATATGTATCTCTTCAGCTTTGTTGGGATAATGCCAAACTTTTCTGAAGTGGTTGTGGCATTTTGTTGTTCTGCCAAAGTGGATGAGCATTTGGTGCGGCCACTTGCTTCTTTTTTCTTAACCAGCATGCCAGCATGCAATTCTTCCTCAAAGCCTGTGAGATCTAGGTATTGTTGCCCATCGGCTTCATTGTGTGCAGACACATTGCTAGAGGAAGAGGCAGTCCCCAGAATTGTGGAAGAAAAGTTAATCATACCTGAAAGAATAAGTGATTTACAAGGTGATATGGCATAGAGTATGGTCTGCAGTCAGACCTTGCACCCCAGTCCTCTGGATTGAGAAGTATAGATTGTCTGTTTACTCTTTCAGAACCTTGATGCTTTTTATATCTACAATTTTAGGATTAGAGATAATATAAAGGATCTTGCAAAGGTAACCATTGGCACGTCATATCAGTCAGTGCAAATAGAAGGGTTGATCAATTGTGTACATATCATTGTCATGGATGAGAGTTGTGTGGGCATAGGTGTAACCAACTGTAAGTCTTGGCCAGGCCCAGTTGAAAATGACACATGGTGGCAATAAAGTGGGCACTTACATGGTATTTGTAAAGATGTAAAAATGTTTCAACATTGCTGGAAAAAAATTGGCAACATATATTCATAGCCTCTAAAGTAATTCCCACTTTTGGGAATCTTTCTAAGGAAAACTCAGAAACATGTATATGTAGCTGTATGTACAAGGATTTTTATTATATATAGAATAAAAAATAAGAAATTGAAATATAATAGGATAGCTAAATTTAATTAGGAATTATATAGCCACTATAATTGTTTTTGGTGATTATTTGATGACATGGAAAAGATACTGGACATAATGTTATATTAAAAAAGCAAGAGACATGGCCAGGGATATAGCTCATCAACGTAAGCGCCTACTGGCAAATGCAAGGTCCCAAGTTTGGTCCTCCAGCTCCCCAGAAGAGAAAGCAAGAAACAGATGTTTAGATATCATATGATCAGTGCAAATGACTCAGATGCCAAAGCATTAGTAAAAATAGCTGTATAATAGTATGAGTAAAAAAATAAGACTTAATTTTCTTTATTGCTTTAATAAATTAGTTCATTTGGCAATTTTATTATTTTTAAAATTTATTTATTTGGTACAGGATCTTGCTACGCAGCTTGGACTCATGGTGATCCTCCTGTCTCAGCCTCCCCAACACTGGGATTGCAGGCATGTACCACAATGCCTGGTTTTAGTGGCCAGCACTGACGCCTGGGGTTTCGGGGCCAGCATGACATGCAATACCAGGGGTTGAATCCAGGGCCTTGGGCTTGCCAGGCAGACACTTAGACCACTGAGCTATCTCCCCAGCCCTCTTGTGGCAATTTTAGTCTGTCAATTCTAATCCAAGTATTTGTTTCACTATAGTCATGTATTTTTTTAATTAGTGCATGTTTGTACCACAAAATGTTAACATTCTTTGTGTGGAATCACTATTTGTATATAATACATCTTTTAGCTTTTCATAACTTTCCAATGTATCTTATGATTCCAAGTAGCATTGCTTTCACTACCATAGTGATAGTTGATACTATAGTGTGTGTTTTCTCTAAATTTGTGGGACAGATTTGAGCTCTGAAATCAGACCTGTGTCTAAATTTTGATCTATTTGTTAGGTCTAAGAACATAATCAAGTCACATCAACTTTCTGAGCCTGTTTCTCCATCTATAAAGTGGAAGATGCTTCCAATGGATAGACTAAGAGATTTTTATTTTTTCTGGATACACTATATTCAGTATCTATCACATACTTGGTGCATGTTGTCTTGTAAGATTTAAAAATACCTTTAGTTATAAAATGTGCCATTAATGTAGAAACATCTTTTCAGGGTGAAAAAAAGACTATACTAAATTTTCAGATTGATCTCAAGAAACACCTTGATTTTAGAATGTTTAAAGTTTGGTCTTAGTTGAAAAATAATTGTATTAATTTCACAGTGGGATATTTAGCATCTGTTCTATACATCATCACCATTCTCTACTTACCTAGTTGACCTTTTAATTTTCTCGGAAATTTTTATCTTGTTTGTGTAAAATGACTAGGAACTTACTCCCATTGCATGCCTCAAACCTGTTTTTTATGGCCTCAGGATCTCTGTCATAACCCGTTTTATGCTTTCACAAACTGAGCCCCTGGGGAGCTGTCTGCACTTTTCAGTGTGATCCAGCTGAATTCCTTCCCTTCCCCACTCAAGCCCTTTGATTTGCCAGGTTTTTGTTCATCTACCCTAAGGATGGACTGAGATTGCCGAGCATGGCCTCTCTTGTGGTGCAAAGTGAGAATTGTTTTTAATTGAGCAGAAACATGTGGAAGGATCAGGAATATCTCAAGGGATTATAGAAAAATTCCAAATTTGTACTACTTACAGCTTGTGTTTAGAACAGGGTCTGCTGGGAATAAATGTTAGTTAGTGTGGCCTGTGACCTTAAAAACTGTTGACATGGACTGCAGCCAGAACCTAGCCACAGACCTCCTTTGTTAAACTCATTCATAGCTCCTTGAAAACTCTAGTCAGTGCAAGTTGCCAGCTCCCATCTAAGCATAGCCTTTTTTTTCCCATGCTTTGGAAACAGAGGACGCCCCTTAACCAGCAAGCCTTCTTTAATAGGACTACATGGCCTAAACGCAATTGGAATTGACAACTTCCTGGCTTGGGTTTGCCAACTGGCAGTGCTGTGAGGCCGAGGGGACAACAGCGTTGGGGCGCTGTGCACTTGTGTTTATGTATGTGCAGAGGAGACTGAACTCCAGAGCGCGGTGATAGCCTTCACTCAAAAAGCCACGCTCTTGCCTCAGCTGGACACGTCTTCCAAGTGCTCTGGCTGGGACAGACATCAGAATTATCTCTCAGTATTTTCTTTTTCAAGGAAAAAAAAAAAAAAAGAGAAAAAAATTTACTTTTTTTTTTTTTTTTTTTTTTTTTTTATGGGAATGATCCTGGTCTTGTCTCGCTCTCTCCTCAGAAGACTTAATGGAATCTTCAGTGTTGTGTTGCTCCAGTACAGAATGCAAACTTGAATCTCAAATCGAGGGATTACCATTTCTGCATGGTACTCTAGTGCCTACTCACACTGATGCATCATGTACCAAAGTTGAATTTCCTGTCAAGCTGAAGGGCTAAACCATAATACTCCATTTTATTTTATTATTCAGGGAATTGAGAAATGAGGTTAAGCAGGTTCTGTCCCCTGCTACTATGAAAGGGAATGCTAAGCAAACACCTTTGACCATTTTCAGCTTCTGCAAGCCAGCAGAAAATAATTTAGATGAGAAACAAATATTTTCCTTAGACCTTGTCTTTAATTCCAAAAGACTGCATTGCCTGAAATATATTATCTGAAAATAGGACAAATGGGTAAGTTAATCAGGCTAAAAAGAAGCAGCAGTTCTTCTGCTGACAAAGTTTATTTTCATGTTGTTGACATGCTGATGGTGGGCTGGGATGCTATCTTAGTTGTCATCTTGAGATATCCGGATCTGAAGAAAGTTCATATCCCTTTCTTCTTAACTGCTTTTAAAATTTTGGTTGTTGGAGTAGAATATTTATTTCCAGTTATGCTATTGAAATTGTTATTTTTAACTTAAATACTCTAGCAGACTTATCACTTCGAAAAGCTGCTGAGGTTTGGCATGATTTCAGCCAGCCATGTGTGAGAAGAAAAAAAGGAATGTCACATTGGCCTAGGAAGGTGGAAACTTTGGAAGGAGAAGTTACATAATTTCCTAGAGAGGGCATAGGGGTTTAGGTGCAGTTGAGGGAACCCAAAAGAATACCTGCCTCATAATAGGTACTCTGTAAGTACTTGAGTAAGTAACAAAAGTTGCAGAAATAATTCATTTTCCAGGTTCAGTATTTGACTGTATGTATAGACACACACACGTGCATGCACACATATGCATACACACAGAGACAGTTTCCCTTCCTTAATACCTTTACCTTGGAGCATTTATTTCTTTCACAAAAGGTAGATGACAGCATTGTGTTTAATCTGGCATTCTAAAGCAATGCATTTAGATTTAGAAGTAGATTCACATTCGACTTAGATATCAAATTAACATGCTGTGCCTTATAAATATGTACAAATATTATGTGTCAGTGAAAAATAAAGTTCCAATTTACTAGCCATATGATAAATCACATCATTTGACTTGTCTGATCCTCATTTACCACATCTGTAAAATAAAGGTGATGAGAGCTACTGTGTCAAGGTGTGTGTGTGTGTGTGTGTGTGTGTGTGTAAAAATACATAATTTAGGGGTTAGCAAAATACAGTGTTTTTTTGGGAAGGGATTTAATATTTTCCTCATGTGCATATCTTATCCCTTTATTAGAGAATCATAAGGAAATGTCTGAGATAATTTGCTGCTTCTACAAAGCTGCTTATTGAGGGAAGGAGTTACTTTGTAGATCAATTTAAAGTGATTAAAAATGTCCCAAGTACTATGTCCCAACCTGTAACATCCTATGGAAATTATTTAATGTTTGTTTTCTGTAACCATGCACTATGGTTCAAGTAGAATTGCATTGTTAGAAAATACATTTAGGTGGAAAGGTGGTTAAGAAGCTAGTTTATTTTGACAAATAAAATAGGCTCTCAAAACATTAGTCATGCAAGACTTCTCTGAACTTGTGTTGAGTTCACTTTCACATAGATTTTTTTCTTAAATGTGCTTAATTTTTGTTTATAAGAATTCTAAAACTCTCTCCTGTGTAAGCTCATTAATCTTTTGGGTTTTATAACCTCTGTAGTTGTTGTAAGAGTCTCACCCTTAGTATTTTGTTTGAACAGCAAATTGTACGAAGCCCCTTTTTTTGTCTCTATAACAGGGGATTAAGAATGTTCTCTGGACAAGGTAGAGGACGAACTCTGGTGTGTAGAAGAAGGAAGATTATTTGTCAGATTTTGTTTTACTGGAATATTTTCCCCTACGATTTCATGAGATGAGAGTATGCCATCTTTTTTTCCTAAAGATTTTCCCCCTAATGCTACCTCATTTTCTAAACTTTCATTAATAGCTCTTTGCAGCTGAAGCAAATGTTTTAGATCTTTCTTGTACTCTTCTCCAGCTGGGAGTGTCTTTCACACATCAAAGGCAGATAGGAGCCTCTCATTAAAAGATAGTATGAGTTCATCATCTCACAAGAGTGGAACCTGAAAACCTGAGATAACTTTCAGCTCCGAATTCTATCTAAGCCAGACTGAGATTTTTTTCTGAGGGTTACCATATTTTTTTCTCAATTTGTCAGTCTCAGATACTTTAGAATCTGGCTTTCTCCTTAAGTTTTATTTATATCTAAAAAAAAAAAAATCTTTATTCGGAATAGGAAGCTAGTTGTAAAGCTTAGGAAAGATAAATGTTTTGGCACTTATTTTTAATAAGAAAATCAGGAATTCTGAAGCCTGGGAAGTCACTTGATAAGCCCAGGGGTCACTTGTTAATTTTTCCTCACTGCTCTGGTGTCTATATATTAATTATTTGAAACTTCTTAAGTCTAAAAACATCATAGATTCTTCTTTTCCTAACTTTTGCTAATGAATTGGAGACTGAAATTAGAGTAGTTTAACAGAATTCTTGAGAATATATATGGAGGACAACTGATTTTGTACTTCAAACTTCATTTGTGAGAATATTTCTAGATCCTAGTAAGTACTAAATGCTGACTAAATGTTTTTCTTATAGTCTGGCCAAAAGCTGACTAAATGTTTTCGAGTCCTTCTATATGTATACCTGTGCACATACACAAATGTATTATAGCTGTTTTATCCATTCCAACCTTTGGGGAATAACTTCTGCAAACCCAGAATAAGTCTTTTCTGTAGTACTTACTTTCCTTACTTTGGTCAGTTTCAATCTCTGTGTTTTTATTTTCTGGCCGAAGGTGAAAGTTGTCCCCAGATAAATATTAGGATGGCCTGCCAGCCAAATCCCAGGCAACTCAGTGAATTACTCTCTTTGATGGTAGGAAGGTCCGGTTCAAGTTGCTCTGAATGGCATTTAACTATAAGACAATAGCCTTAACAAAAGTTGCTGGTGTCCTTCAAATGATTTCTTACCAGTGGCCAATTCTTTTGGCATGTTAGAATCTGAGGCTTGTTCCATTAATAAATGGGAGTACAAGCTTTTGGAGCACCGGATAGACAATGGTAGAAGAGGGGGGACAAAAGTACGTAGATGTATTGAAAATGCATGAAAAAAAAAAAAAAAAGAAAGAAAAACAAGCAAGCAAACCCATACCCACACCCAGAAGCTGTTGACTAGGCAGTTTTTTATTCTTCATAGCTCCTGGGACACAGTTAAATTGAGCAGGCTTTTTTTGTTTGTTATTTTTGTTTTTGGTGCTGTATTGAACAAGAATGTAGTGTTTGCTGACATCTGGGCCAGATTACAACAATGTGCAGCCTTGTGATGATTATTATCTTCAGGTTTTTACTTTTTTAAAAAGAGAATTGGCAAACAATTGCTTAGGGCTCTGTGTCACATTTAGTGACTATTCCTGAGATCTTATGTATCTAACATGCATAGATTAGTTTAAATATGTTTTACATTTAATTTCATTTTAGCTATTAATCTTAAAACCCTCTTTAACAAATGCTGGTTATGAGTCCCCTGATAGATGTTAATATGTTCAGTGTTTTGCATTCTGTATATTGTTCCTCTTCTTTCAATTTCTCATTCTTCTGGGAAGTTTTCTCAGCTAAGACTATTAAACTGGTGAGCCCTTTTAAATAGTCTTTGAAGAAATTTTCTCATATATATTTCCCAGAAGGATACTAGTGTTTGTTGGTTACATACTGGCTTGGAATACGAGTGGCAAAACTTCAGTAGTAGTTCCCAAATGGTAGTCTGTTCACTCACATTTGAGACATGGGATTAACTATCTGGGATTTTAGGTATATTTGTTTTAAGAATGCTGTCCTCAGAAACCAAAGTTGCTTGTGATTTGTATCCACCTATTGTCTGCCCTCTGTGTGCCTCTGATGGCTGCTACATCCCCAAGAGAAAATGGATTTTAAACTTTCCTTGTGAATGTGGGACACAGGGATTGTCATATAATATTGTAAAGATCTAGGAATGCTCATGAAAATCTATGCTTGTGTTATGCTATTTTTTTTTTAATTTTTTGTTTTTTCTTGATACAGAGTCTCACTATGCAGTTCAGACTCATAGTGATCCTCCTCTGTCAGCTTCCCTAGTGCTGGAATTACAGGTATGCATCTGGGTTCCAGGGCCAGCATGACATGCCTGGGGGTTGGGGCTGCACAGCAATGCAGTACTAGGGATTGAACTTGGGACCTTGTGCTTGCCAGGCAGGCACTTATGCTGCCAAGCTATCTCCCTAGCCCTAAAAGTAAACTTTTTTTTAAAAGAAAAGGTCTTGCTCTATGCTGCAAACTAGCCTTTTTTTTTTGGGGGGGGGAAGGGTCTACAGGGTTTCACTACTAGATCAGACTTGTAGTAATCCTCCTGTTTACAGCCTCCCAAGAGCTGGGATTACAGGTGTGCACCACCACACCTGGTCTCAATTGCAGTCTCAGCCTGCCCCAGGGGTGCAGCCGGCATAGCAGGCCCCGGGATTGAACCCTGATCCATGTGCCTGCTTGCAGGCACTTTGATCTGCTGAGCTATTTGACTGGCCCCAGACTAGCCTTAAATTTACTATGTAGTACACAGACTGGCCTCAAACTCATGGTGATCTTCTGCCTCAGCCTCTCTAGTGCTGGGATTACAGGTGTGTCCATTACCCATTAAGTACCAAGTTCAACTCAAGTTTAAGTTAGAGTTTTAATAATGTTTTCCATTATAGATGTCAATAATAATTCTGACCTGGGCAGGATCAACTATTCCATTAGCTAATCTGGTTGGCTTTAGTGAAAGCTTTATTTTTAAAATATTGAATAAATTAGTGTCATTTTGTAACTTTTAGATTACTTAACTTCATAGCATCAGTAGTCAATAAAAGAAGTCTTCATTAATGTAGTATGTAGAAAAGATTAGGAGTTTTAGGACCTGGATTAAAGTCTTCTATATATTGCAAACAGGCCAGGTGATATTGAGGAAGATGCTTGACCTAATTAACTTCATCTCTAAAATAAGAGTATGGGATTGAATACCTGTCAGTGTACCTTAATACTCCAATAGTCTGTGATTTTTAAAATTTCCAGTCAAAATCATCTTATTAAATTCTCATGAACTTATTAGAACTCATGATGGACTCATGCTATAATTCATGTTTTTTTGGCTATTTCCTTCCTTATTCCTGTGAATGTTTTTGAGGTATGTTCATAAGAATTATACAGAAGTTCTGGTACCTTCTTCCTAATAGATGATAGTGGTAAAACTTTTAATTGCATTTGACTACTAGCATTTTTGTCACTTTTATTCAAGATATTAAATACAGAGCTAATTTAATTTATTCTCTATTGGAGGTGTGGGCACTGGCTTGAAGCTATTATTTTCTCTTTCCCAAGAACTGTGCCTAGGGAAACTAAGACAGCGGTCAAGAGACTTTTCCCGTACAAAGTCTTGATGTGACTTAGCTTGGGATCTTGAGGTAGTAGGGGAAGCACTAGGTCAGGAGAGGAGAGACCCTTGGCCCAACGCTGCTCAGAGCCCAGTGAGCTGTGAGGCTCTGAAGGTCCCCTCCCTATGGAGATGATGTTAGCCCTCCCAAGCTCCCAGCAGAGCTTTCAAATCCTCACTGAAGTCTTCCTTCTTTTCTAAATTTATTTTTGGTTTTAGCCTCAATAAAGATAAAAACACTTTTGGTTGTGTAGTTACTATAACAATTTTTAGTTCTCATCAAAACCATTTACTCAGCAGAACAAGTTTGTAGAAACGGTGCAAACTAGCTTCAGTAATTTTTTTCTAAAAGGCGCGTGTTGTGTGGGGCATTCAAAATGCTTGGTTAATAATAAAAAGTTCTTGAAAGGAAATACACTTCACTATTTATTTTGTTACTAATGAAAAGGCAATTTCTAGAAGTTCAGGAAAAACACTGATTGTTCTGTAGGCTGTGAGGAAATCAGGAAGTTGGCTTCTTTGTCTGAGATTTTAAAAATTATGGGTCCCTCATAACGGTTCCAGGAGTGAGCAGTGTTGTGCGGTGGAAGGAGCATGACTTGGGGAGCCAGGCAGGTTTGGCTTGGCTTACCCGCTCCCCTGGCCAGCTTGTCTTCTCTGTTAAATTATATAATCTCTTGAAACCCGCTTTTTCATCTCTATAATTCAGTTTAAGAACTCACCTCACAAGAGGTAAGAGTATTTGCAAATTATTCAGCAGAAAAATAGACACATAATAGGGGTTTTGTATATCATTCCTTCCTGTAAGATCTATGTAGAACATCTAGAAACAGCCATAGTGGAAGAAAGAGCACTTTAATTTTTATTAATCGGTTAATAGAAATTCATTGAACTTTCAGGTGGGTGTCTCCTTTGATTTATTCCTTGATTCTCTTTGAGGGGAGTATCTAGACGATAAACTCAGAAGGCTCAAGTTCCTGCACCTGTGTTTGCACCTACATCTCGATGAGCATGTTTCCCTGTCAGTACATTAGGAGGACAGTAAGTTTCTCAAAGGCTTGCTTTGAGGATCAAATAATATATGATGCTGACTTAGTAATTAACCCTTATATAAGTTTTATTCAGAAAAAAATGTTTTACCCGGTGATCAACTTGAAATGTAATACAATTTTTTTTGAGGGGGTGCTGAGCCCAGGGCTCCTATATGCTAAGCAAGCACTTTACCATTGTGCTATACCTCCAACCTCCCAAAAGACATTTTAGAAACAGTTACATTTGGGGGCTGGGCATATAGCTCAGAGAGTAAGAGATTCTCAGAGATATCTCAGATAGAGTGTTTAATGTGCACAAAGCCTTGGGCTTAACCTCCAGTACTGGAAGAAAGATTTTTTTCCCCATAAGCTTTGTTGTGCAGCAAGCTGTCTCTTGGAATGTGTTAACATGAGAGAAACTTGCTGTTGTAGAGACCCATCCTTTGTGGAGGACTGAGTGCTCCCCACATCTTTGTACATTGTCTCAGTCTTGAGAATGGTTGTGCATAGGAAAAATAGCCTTGGTTTTGTACAAGAGGAAAGAAGGCTCACAAAAAATCCTTAATACTTTTAGTACTTGAATCTAGCTCTGTTTGACTCTGAAATCCACATTGCTCCCACTCTTTAATGCTGCTTTATCTCATACTTTGTGCTTTATGTGACCTGGGGTAAGGACACACTGACTTGGCAGATCCAGAGGCATACAGTATACACACACACATTCCCCTCCTTCACCTGACCTGATGTCTGAAAAAGCAGACACACAACTAACAAGCATTTACAATACTGATCCCTGGTAAAGAAAACTAGATGATTATGTAAATCTTTAGTCATTTGTATGTTCCAAACAGTCAATTTCCTCTCAATAGGTGACTTCTATTGGGTTCAGATTATCACATTATAATCTTAAAATATTTCTGCGTTTTGGATGAATGTAACATCTTGTATTTCCAGAATTTTAAAAAACTTGCTTGAATATACATAAACATCTTATCTCATTTATTAAAAGTTCATTATTTGCTTCCCATGCATTTTACTGTTTGAGTACTTGCTTATAATGTGCCTGCATTCCTAAGTTCAGAGAAATAATGGCATCAGAAAGCTTTAAATATACTTATTTTTTAAAAGTGAAAGATTCTATGAAACGTCTCTAAATTCTAGGTTTAGGGTTTGTGTTTTGTTTTGTCTTTATTTTTCAAAACAGGGTTTCACTGTGTGGTTCAGGCTGGCCTTGAACTGACTATGTGGCCCCGCCTGACCTTGAACTCGCTGTGATCTTCTTCCCCCACCCCCTAAAGGTGAGATTACAGGCATGTGCCATCACACCCAGATAATTTTAGTTTTTATATCACAGCAAAACTTCTCTTGATTCCTGACTTTAATGAACTTTGGTGAATGCATAGTCACGTATCTACCACTACAATAAAAATACAGTTTTATTCCCCCCCCCAATTCCCTTGTGCTCTCAGTCACTGACAGACTCATCTCCATCCCAATAGTTTTGCCTTTTCTAAAAGGTTTTTTTTTTTTTTTTTTTGGTGGAACAGGGGATTGAACTCAGGCCCTTGCGCTTGCCAGACAAGTGCTTATTCTACTGAGCCATCTCCCCAGCCCCTTAAAATGTCTTAAAAATGTGCTGATATGGTATCACCTTTTGGGATCCTGCTTCCATATAGCAAAGTACATTTGGAATTTAGCTACATTGCTGTGTATATCAGTGATTCATTCATTTTTTTTTAATTTGGTAGGTATTGTATAAATATACTCACAATTTGTTTATTATTCACCATTGAAGAAATACTAGGATTTTTTCTGGGCTTTGTGATTATGAATAAAGCTGTGAAATAAAACAAATAAATAAACATTTACCAATAGGTTTTTGCTTGAACACAAGTTTATTTTTCTCTTGAGTAAATACCTAGAAGTAGGATTGCAGGGTCCTATGCTAAGGAAATATTCAGCTTCATATAAAACTGCTGGGTTTCCAAAGTGGCTATATCATTTTGTACTTGTACCAGTGATGTCTGACTGTTTCAGTTGTTTTAAATTTTGGCTAGCAATTGATATTACCACTGTTGTCTTATTTTAGCCATTCTACTACATGTGTGGTAGAATCTACTGTGATTATAATGTACAGTTTCCTAATGACCAGTGATTTGGGGTTATATTTTTGTGTGCTTATTTGCCATCTATATATCTTCTTTGGCAAAGTATTCAATTTTTTTGGTCTATTTGAATATTCATTTTCTTATTGTTGAACCTTAAAAGTTTTTAAAATATTCTTGATAAAAGTATTTTGTCAGATACGTGATTTATAAATATTTTTCTCCCTGTGTGCATAGTGTTTTAATTCTCTTGTTTTCCTCAGAGCAAATGGTCTTAATTTTTATGAAGTCAACATATAAATCGTATCTTTTATGGAATGTTTTGGTGTTGTATCTAGAGATTCTTTGTCTAACCAAAAGTCACAACAATTTTTTTTCTAGAAATTTTAAAATTTTATATTTTACCTATAGCTGTATTATTTAGCTTGACTTAATATTCTTAACAGTGGCAAGTATCATTTGAGATCCCTTTCTCTCTCTTCTTTTCCTTTTTTGTCTTGTTATGCATGTAGACATTTACTTGTTCCAACACAATTTTTTTTTTTTTTTTTTCAGAATCAGGGATTGAACTCAGGCTCTTGCACTTACCAGGGAAGCCATCTCTCTGGCCCCATCAACACAATTTGTTGAAAAGACTGTCTTACATTGATTCACCTTTGCATTTTTGTAGAAATTAATTAACTCTTATTTGTATGGGTCTGTCTGTGAGCTCTGCCCTATCCCATTGTTCTGTGTGTTTATCAATTCATGCTATCTTGATTATGGTAGCTTTATAGTACATTTGAAATCAGATAGCCTGAGTCTTCCAGTTTTTTTTCAGAATTGTGTTAGCTGTTCTAGTTCCTCTGCCTTTATAAAAAAATTTTGTTCTTTAAATTCCTTGACCTTTGAAATCTACAGAGAATCATAGTGTGATTCGGATTGCTATCAGGTTGAATATGTAAATCAGTTTGGGGAAAGATGGCATTTTAACAGTATTTGAATCTTAATTTTAATCCCTGAATACAGCACATTTACCATCTTTTTAATAAAAAATCTTTGGTGTTTTGTAGCTTTCAGCATATAACTCCTGCAACTATTTTGTTAGATTTATTCTTGACTATTTCTTTTCTGTTTCCAATATAAATGGTACAATTAGAAATAAAATATAGAGTTTTCACTACTTTCATTAAAATCTTTGCCTACTGGCTGCACGTGGTGGTACATGCCTGTAATTCCAGCACTCAGAAGGCTGAGGCAGGAGGATTGTTTCAAGTTCAAGACAAGCCTGGGCTCCAAAGTGAGCTCAAGGCCAGCCTGAGCTGTATATAGCAAGACCTCATCTCAAGAAAAAAAAAAAAAATCTTCGTCTTGTGAAGGTGTTTTCCTATCATTTAATACCTTTCACAAGGTTGTTTCTTGATGATGGTTCTTCCTTCAGTCATCATCTGTTTGTGATCTCACAGTCCTTTTACCATTTTGTAATTATTATGATCTCAAAGTGAATAACTTCAAAGGATACATCTGGGAGGATCTGAAAAGTGCTCTTCTCTAGACAGGTGGATTAGGTTTGAGACGATATCCATGTCTCCCTCATTGCATTTGTGTCATACGCATTTTAGAATTTCTTTTGTTTTGTTTTACATATGGGAACACCATTCAATTTCTTTTACCTAAGAAGATCTAAAGTAGATATATTAATTTTTACCTTGAGATAAATGAAACTTTGTAGTAGACACTCTGGAAAAAGTGGGTGCTTTCTGGGTTTTTATTCTGAAAGAACTAAACAAACCAATTTCAGGGAACATCCAGCAGCTGTTACCCTCATTATATTTCCTTCAGTGATTCTTGTCCCATCTCCAGTTCCTATTTTATTGTTGTGTACTTTACACACTTGGAGCACAGCCAGGTGGAGAGATGATAGCATGCCTAATACTTTTAGCATTCACTGTCCCATTTAGCTCTTGTCATAGCATTGAGTAAGTTACAGATGACAGCACTGGGCTTCAGAGTGACCTGACCAAGGTTACATGGCTGCTTGAACGGCATGACTTGAACACAGATCCGATGTATAAAGTCTCTGGCCTTTCGCTTTGCCCTCCGAGAGTCCATTCCAATTTTATTACTTCATGGAGAACTTTCTTGGGTGACAAACTTCTTTCAAAATCTGCTGCAAGTTCCTGAAACAGTCTCAGAAAATATTTTTGGGTGTTCTTATAAAAGTTTTGTAGAGATTAGCACTTTTACCTAACCCCTTTTGTGATTTCTGAATCCTAGATTTAAAAATCTTTATTCACTAATTTCTTTTTCTTCCATTATCAAGAACTACCCAAGTCGTGCATTCTTCTCATAGGACAGTGAGGCACAAGTGTGGCCCTACCTGTCATTGGTGTTTGTACATGGGTAACTGCTGAAGGCCACAGGCTTTTCCTTCTGTCTATTCATTCTTTTCATTCTTTCATCTGTGCTGATGGTGGTAATTCAGCTGTGAATAAAGTACTAGCTCTGTCTTCAAGTACGTCATGGTCTAGTGCATGTCAGAAACGGTCATGTTTGGAACGGCTGAAGTATGTGCACATGGTAGAGAGAGAGGCAGCAGGGAGTAGTGGAAGAGTCTGGATGTGTATTCAAACTTGGATTTAATTTTAGGCAAGCTACCATTGAATTATCCTACGCCTTTGTGTAAAAGGAAGTGATGATGATAAAAACTGATGCTACCTGATACCAATTCTAAATGAGAACTCTTCTCAGTAAAAGTAACTTTTGGGGGAGAAGTTCAATACATAAAAAGTCCTGAAAAGAATACCTGGTTGCAGAATTTTAATAATGTTTAGCCATTATTAGCAATTCAGACTATTTGCTACCAATGTGAGACTGAGTCAACACTAAGCCAGACCAAGAAAGAAAGAAAGAAAGAAAGAAAGAAAGAAAGAAAGAAAGAAAGAAAGAAAAGTAAGTATCAATGCACAGCACAAACTTTCATGTTTAAGGTCTACATTCACTAATATGCGATCAGATTTTTCTGAAATTTAATTTAAATAGTAAAAAGAAATATATTTGGTTGTGTAGAACGTGCACTTTTCTTTTGTTGCTTGTTATCTACCTATTAGAATGCAGTTTATAAGAGACTACATTGGTTATTTTCTCACAAAGAAAACTGCCTCAAGACATCTAGGGTGTAATTTGTGACTGGATTAAGTTATGCCACTTTTGAAGTTGGTCACAGCCCAAAAGCACAAGAAGTTGTTCACAAAAGAGCCCATCGATTCTCTTTCTCTGTAAGCATCCAAGCAGTGAGACCCACACAGTCTATTTGGCACAGTGGCTGCCCTCAGCTGGCTGGGGGCCCTCCTGCTGTTGGGCAGAGGATGCGCTGGAACTCTGCTTATAGCCAAGCAGAGCCTGTCTGCAGATCTGCTGGTGGTTAACTGGGGCCTTGTGACTCTACACTATAGCCTGCTGCTTTAGTTGCAGTATCTTTTCCTTAATATTTTCCATCTGGCCAACAATGACCTATAAAGACAGACACAAACCAGGGTTTGAATTATAAAGGAGGGTGATGCTGAAATGTTTCCAAATCACACTCTAGAACCTGTGGTCCAGCAGCTGCCTTTGCTTGCATATTGGAGAGAAGGAAACTTTTCTCAAGTTGGTTTGCAAAGCATTCAGTCACATCAAAGACCTGAGCCATTCAGCTTTTAAGTATTTTAAAAGGCTTTTTAAATTCCTTCCCTGAATGTCACTGAATTTTAACATTTAACCCATGGTTATGCTACTGATATTGAAGATTTCTGAGTAAAAATATGACAAGGGTTACTAGAATTTCATGCTCAACTTCTAAATTTTTTAGCTACTTCCAAAGTTTTAACAATTAGTGAAGCATGTGGCATAATCGGTGTCATTGCACTCTAAAAGGCATTGCAGTTGTAGACATACATGTTTTACTGTAAAGTTGGCACTCTTTGAAACAGAGATTTAAAAAATGAGTAAGAGTTACTTTTACATTTATCTTTACTAAGAATTTCCCAGAACATGCTTTTGTTAAGAGAGCCAGATTGTAGAAGTAGGCAATAAAGCCAATTTCATGCTTTGAGTCATTAGAAGGCAGTTGAAAATACCAATCAAGACCAAAATGCAAGTTTGGATTTCAACAATTTTCTATGTGCTATCCAGTCACTTGGGAATATTTCTTGTTTTGTTTTGTTTTTTTTTTTTTAAATTACTGGATTCTTTTGGGAATTGCTATTTTCTTTAGGTCTTTCTTTCTTGGGATCTCCTTAATCTAATAGAGGTGAGTTGCTTTTTGGAAGAGAACCTGTGCTCAGAGAGGTTATGGTTGGGCATCTGTGGCACAGCATTGAGGAAGAAGCTAGGGAGGCCTGGCCAGGCTTTGATACCTTAAGTCCATGCTGCCACCTCCTGTCTGCATCCTAGCTTTCATGTTGAATCAACCAGGCTTCTCATCTGTCACTAATACCCCTCCCCCAAAGCTCCACTGTCCTTTTTTCCTTTCCCCTTTTCTCTGCATGGTTAACTCTTTGTGACCAAGTTGAAGTTGGGTTTGGCCTGGAGCCAGCAGCTTGATATGTGGAGTTTACTTTTCAGTACTGTAAAGGATGAAATTAAAAGGGTATATGTGCCTTAGAAATTGATTAGATATTACCTAGGTGTGATCTCCAGTATCCTTCCTCTCTCAGTCTCCTTTAATGAGTGGTACTTATTTTATATTGTGGTTCTCAAGTTTGTTAAGTCTGAAGGTTAGGAGGAGAAATGCAGGTTAATTGGAGAAGCCTAAATGGCTTGAAAAATGGAAATGAGCACCAAATGCTAAAAATACAAAGGGTTATACTAGTTCAGTGCTTTCAAGAAGAATAATGAAGAAAGGAAAATTTTGTTCTTTAATAATCTGGGCAGCAAGCAAAGATTATAGTAGAATAGGGTTAATGTTTGATGTAACCCATTCACCCACTCAGTAAACATGGTTCCATGAATATTTACTGCATTCTGCTGTGAACCAGGCAATGAAGTTAACACTGAAGTTACACAGTCAAACCAGTGATACAAATGTGGTAATGTGTAAATGCTTGAAGGTAGTTCACATAACATGATGGACTGGGAATAAGAAGTGATTTAAAGGGCAACTAAGAATGTCACCCATAGGGGTAGGGAGCGGGGAGGATTCACATAAGGAAGAGCATCGCAGGCAGGTTTGAACAGCACAAGTGGAGTCCTAGTACTGAAGGAGCTCAGTGTTTCTGCAGAGTGGCAAGACATTCAGCGTGCCCGGAGCACACTCTGCCTCTGTGGGGAAGGGCACGCAGTGAAGTTAGGAGACCCAGAGAGCAAGGGTGCCTGCCATGCGGTAGATCTGGGGCTTGATCCTGAAGTCAGTGAAGAGTGACCTGGAGAATCCTCAGCATCACATTTATGATCATTTGGGCTCTAGTGCGTAGGGACCAGTGAGATAAGAAGCTGTGAGAACCTACATTAAGGTAAGAGAGGGAGAAGAAAAGTTGGTGTGAAAATGAATGGCCAAGTTAGCAAGCATAGAGTCTAGAGCAGAAGCCAGTTCTCACTTGATTACACACTTGGCAGGTGTACTATTTATAATCTGATGTCTTGTGTTTTGTACTTAAGTGCTGAACACTTTGCTTTTTAAATACTTGAAAGATGTTTGATGCATGAATGAATAAAGGCCATTTTTTTTAGGCTAAGGTGACTAATGCAGTCTAATTCCATTTCCCCAAACTAGCACTGAGTTGTTTGTGTTCCTCAAGTGTGTGCTTACAACAGCAGAACGAAGGCAGCCCATACATATCTGGATGGGATTTTAGACATTGCCATAGATAAGCAAGAGGCAGCTGTAAATAATTAGGGCCCAACCCATAAGAGAAAATGTTGACAGTGATAAAATTACCTCTGCCAAGATCAGTGTGAAGAGTTTGAGGTTATTTTAAATAGGCCTGATAGTCAGAAAAGTGACCATGTGTAGTTGCTGGGCCTCATAAAAAGAGACTGTGTTTCAGTAAATGAAAGGATCAGAGGGGCAATTCTTCTGATCCTTAGCTAGGTTGAGCTGGGCCCTCTACTTTGATTATATTTGAAGTTGCAGCCCCATTAATGAGAGCACTTTAACTGGTCTCAGACCAATCTTTCTTCCTCTTTACCTTTGTTCATTGGGGGCCCCCTTTGGATCCTCAGCATGCAGAGACCTTTCTCACTGAAGAATAAGAATACTGTGCTTTGGAGCTCTGGGGTGTCAGAGATAGCTGCCTCTTTTGTCTCCCTGCCCCCACCCTCTTGTCCCCTTCTTGTTTAGGACTTATCTGATATTTGGAATGGCAAAAACTCTTTTTCCTCTCTTGCCAATATATCATACCAGCTTTCAGGGTGCCTTCCCCTGTTTGAATGTGAGGTGATTCTGAACTATGTTTGGGTGTAGAAGGGGCATTCTTTAATGAACAGTTAGCATATTTGGTGATCACAGTGTGAAGGGAAGAGGGTGATTGTGAGTATATTGTCTGTTTTCAAGGTGGAAATTGAATTAGGGCAAGTCTTCCTGAGTCATGATTGTTATGGAAGTACAGTAAAAGAATAGGCTTTGCATCCACAGAGGAGTTCAATGGTTGGCTACCTCACTTACATTGGACTGAATACTTTCTTTCTCTTTAATTTTTTAAATCAATTATTTATTTATTTATTTATTTATTTATATGAATAGAGTCTTGCTACACAGCTCAGACTTACTAGTGATCCTTCTGTCTTAGCCTCCTCAGTGCTGGGATTACAGGTGTGTGCCATCATACCCAGTTTTAGTGGCTTCCATGGCATGCCCCAAGTTCCAGTGCCAGCTGGGCATGCCTTCCTGGGGATGGGACCTGGGTCCTTGCACTTGCCAGGCAGGCACTTAGACCGCCAAGCTATCTCTCCATCCCTTCTCTTTAAAGTGAAGATTTATTCTAAGGTCAATTAAGACTCAGGACATATGAGAACTTGTGCTGTAACGTCATGTAACTCAGTAGTGTCCCAAGTTTTCTGATCAAGGAGATTATGGGGCCAAAGAGTAAAGTGATCAATGATGTAGAGTGTGCCTAAGGAGAGTCACATGGAGAGAAAACATTCTCTCAGGCTTTCACAGAGAGCACATTGGCCAAGCAATGGCCGTGACTCATCCACATGGCTGAAACTGACAAAAGTTCTACAATCTGAGGTACAGGATCTCAGGATAAATCCTGAGGGGATTTCACTGATCTTATCAGACCCAAAAGCTACAACTCTTGTTGCATAGGTACTGCTTTACCTCGGTCTTAACCATCCAGCAGAAAAGTATAAAAATGAAATATAAGAAGTAAAGCCATGCTGTTATGTCAAGTTGTAGGGGACTCAGGTCAACAATTTCTGACATTGCCAGTCAAGCAGAAGACCCAATACTATTATGGGCTACTGGACTCTTTTAGAATATTTTGCTGAGTTTACACACCTATAATATTCAAATAACGGAACTTAACAAAAAAAGGGTATACAGATAAATGTCCATTTTGTATCTGTGTATTCAAAATGGTTAGGATAGATATATAGTTACATTCTCTTAATGAATCGAGGGATTTGTTCTAATGGTGTTTGTAAATAGGATATCATGTCTGCATCTTGTACAGCAATTAACCACTAGGAAGAATGTATGCAATGTGTTAATTATTGAAACTGTCCTACCAATTTGATTTGAAACTGTCTCATTGCTATTTGTTTATCAATAAAATTATGGGAAAAAATAAATAAATAAAGTGAAGATTTATAGTACCAGCAGAGTCTCAGTTGGTATAAGGATAAAGATCAAATAAGATAGCAGATATATAAACAGTAGCTCTGTGTTAGGCATCTGAGTGCACCAGGTGAGCAGCTGTCTTCATGATTGTCAGACACAGCAGTGGCAGCATAGTGCAGTGAGCAGAGGACAAGTTCAGAGGTCAAGACAGGATCTGGGTCATGCCTCAAGCGCACATACAGAATCCAGCAAGGTGTGGGATGCTGAGCAAAGAACTTAGCCTTTCTGAGCCTTAGTTTGTAACATGGGAGCTCTGATTCTGACTTTACAGGGCTGTGATGGATGACTAGAGAAAATGTAAAGTACCTAGCACAGAGTTTGGCAAATTGTGGGTACTCTAGTTGAGTCATGACTTTTGTCTGGGCTCTAGTTTATGAAGGACTGCCTTTCCTCTGCCCCAACAATGCCTCCAGTTCAAATGGTAGTCCATTGAGTCCCAAATTTTGACTAATCTTAGCGCTAGTGCAGCAGAAGAGTGCCTAGGAGAGAACCATCCACTGTCCTTTTCGCCGTAGGTCATCTGAGAAACAGAATGCAAGCACCCTACCCTTGGCACACATCTCAGCAGGAAGCTGTTGTTTGAACTGACTTGAGAAATTGCACTGAGTATGGAAAGGATGTCAGAACTTCATCCAGTGCTGCAACTATAATCACATTATTTTGCTGCTGCTCAGTGGAGCTAAGAAAGCTTAAGAGTATTACCATCTGGGCAGAGCCAACCAATGGTGAACTGTGAACTGCTTACCAACTTAACAGAAACTCTTGCTACCTCATTCATTAATTAGGCCTTTATGGCACACCTTCTCTGGGTTGCTTGGCAACCATAATAGCAGTCATTAAATTCTGTCATTTTGTATTAACCCTATGGCCCTAGGTGGATTGGGAGCCCCAACCTTAATACTAATGCATTTTACATTAGTACATCTACCTGGGAAATCCCATTCCTTGACACTTAAACTGTAAAGAACAAATAGCTAGAGTCCAAAACAGAAAAATTTCTTCTCTTTTCCTTCACATTAGTGTATGTGCTTTTTAAAGGCTTTACAAAATTTATCTGTCAGGATGGAGACCATTTCCCAATTTGCTGACAGACAAACATAACGTATACCCAGCAAGATGAAAAGACAGCTAGTTTCCCAGAAAACAGGAGCTGCCTGTGACTTCTGTGGGCTTATGGAGGAAGGGGCTAGTGTGAAAACCAGATGGGAGAGTTGTTAAGACTTGTGTGTTTCCAAAATTGCCTTTGTAGCTGCTTTGCAGAAATTTGGACCATGCATACTGCAGGGATAGGGGCCATTCCAACAACACGCTGTTTGGTATTTCAGTGATGGATTAGAAAGTAGGGAACAAACTGTGTACTCTGGCAAAAGCCGCAAGGAACTGGAGTGGCCACAGGCATCTTCTGGGAGCTTGTCAAAGACCCTTACAATGCTTTGTCCTTCAGGTTGTTCAAAATTACATAAATGTAAAGAAAACGTGAAAACCCTGAATTAAATAGGGCTTAGGAATTGTAAGTGATGTATTCTTTTTCTTGAATGAACTGAGATGGTTTCAGCTGAGTGCCATATAACTAATATAATTCAATTTTATAGAAATATTTTTTTGTTTTAGTGGAAAAAATAGGAAGAGAGTTAGTTTTGTTGGACAAACCTAGGTTTTAATCTCCATTCTAGCCAGGCTGTGTAATTTTGCACAGTGGTTTTCTTTTCTGAATTCTATTTCCTTATGTATAGAATGAGGATCATCATTCCCTTTCACAGTATTATTATAGAGACTAAATGAATTATACTATAAACATCTTACCAGGGCAGAACCTGTTCATTCCTCTGAGAAACAAGCACTGGAACCATAGTGGGTATCGGGAAACTCTCCACTCTCCCAATTTTACAGAAAGTGTTGGTCTCTGATCTCCTTTTCCCTCAGTTTACCATTGAGGATCAGATAAGGCATTACTTGCTCCAGTTATCTGATGTAATCTAAGAGTAGTGCTCTGGTCAGTTGACAACAGGTGTGTTAGTCTCTTATTTAAATTTCATATGTAATATTGCCCATCACTGCTGAGTTTCTTTGGCTACAGCTTGGCTATACATTTATAGTTAGCATTACTTGAATAGTAACCTTAATAGACAAAAGTAAAAGTAAGTAGTCATTTTCACTTAATTAAAGTCATTTGCATTGCACTTAAAAAATTAGATGATACATTTTCAGTTGAGGTTCGTGTGATTATAGTAAGGTGACCCCCTCGTTTATTGGGAAGTTGAAGTAAAAATTTACTCATCATGCCTCCATCCCACCAAGCATGTAAGGCAATACTTAGAGCATTTGGGATTTTAAGTGGCTACTGTTTGTTAACAGAGCAGTAACTTCCCTGAAGGAGTTTTGTGAGCTGGTAGAACTCACAAAGGCAATTAATTTTGTTCTTTGGAGCAATGCCTCCACTGTATTAGTTTGCACTTTATGCAAGCTTAAATGATAACCCCGGAGCCAGTGGTACTATGATCCGATTTGATATTTAGTTTTGATTTTATTAGTAGTTGTCTTTAATGGATGTCTTGTCATGTAGGTTTCCTGATTATTAGTAATTTAAATTGACTCTGAGAATGAAAGGAAACCACAGGCATGAAACTGATGGACTGTGACTGCAGCAGTCTCCAGCTTTCAAGGCAGCTGTGATGCCTCGGCAGGCCCCCTCACTTCCCCCTCTCTCTTTTAAGGCTTTGAACACTCTTTCTGCTAATGCTGAAAATGAGAGCTTAATACTGTTACTATATGGGAACCTTTAAAAGCAAATGGGTATTGTGAGTGTTCCTTTCTCTTTGAAGGTAAGTGTAGTCCATAGGACCACTCTCTACTTGATCAGCTCTAATTTGACCCAGGAGTGGAGATCTGTGAAGATTCTAACTGAAAAACAATGATTGCAGGAAAAGTAATTTTCCTCATCCTTCTGCTATGTTTCTCCGCCATTCTCTATGGATTGCTTGTAGCATCTTGGTAGAGGGAAAAGATGAGGATGTGCATTGTTCTGTGGGCTTTTGGTGGTGGCCAAGAGCATCATATGTGTCCTACAAGGGACCTTCCCTTGGAGCAGTCCAGAACAGCACAAGTTCTACTCTGACGGTGTACTTGTGGCTCTAAGACCCAAAACTAGAGCATTGCCTGACCCCTGCTTCCCAGAACCCCACCTTGGAGTTGATGTCCTAGAGCAGTGATGGCAAACCTTTTGGAACTTCCAATGGTAATAAACAGCCAGCTGCAGCACACATGCCATAGTCTGGGCAGCTCAGGTTAGACTGAACTCATTTTGAATTCAGGGATTTTTCTGCTTAAATATTATCTGAAAGTCAACTCTATATAGATTACTAAATAACTTTACTTAGCAACCAAGCATGTGTTAAGTACTTTGTTGAGACATTGATGTGGGTGAATTAATGAAGGAGAATTATTATGTAACTGAATAATTGAAGGAAGAAAGGAACTGCACTTTCTTCAGGCAGCTCAAAGCCTCTGATACAGGTCTTACTAGGGCTGTTTTCATTTGTGGTAAGTTTTAGAGCCTCATGCCACTATGATGTCCTGCCAGCCCAGGGCCTCTAAGCCACAAGTCATTTTTTGCATCAATTTTGTATTTCTGTTCATTCATATTATTCATTATTCATTCATATTCATTCACATTCTCTCTCTCTCTCTCTCTCTCTCTCTCTCACACACACACACACACACACACACACACACACACACATATACAAGTCCACATGCACCCCATACACACACACTAATCCAGAACAGTTAGGTTGTAAGCAACATATTTTACAATTGAGTGAAAAAATATTTTTTAAAAGTTAGTGAAATTTGATATGGAGAAATGTTTCCACCTGTCAGCCAACCTGGGAACTCAAGAATGAAATCCATTTTCATTTTGCCTGTTCCCCCCCATTTTCCCCATTTTTGTGTAGTGGTGCCCACCTGCAGCATGTGAATATGAGGTTGTGCTGCTTGTCTCATGCTAGAATACCAATGGATGTGTTATAGGAGGGCTAACTCTATCCCCCAATCTAGTAGTGGACAACATGGCCTGGAGAGTGACGTGTATTCCTTCTCAGCTTCCCCTACTGCTGGGGCTGGCATCTGTGACTGTAGCAGGGCCAACAGCAGTGAGAAAGAATGCCAGTCTCAGCCCACCAGAATAGCTTTGGCGCGTCCTGCTGACTCCCAAGGGTGTATGCTGCTCACCACACAGGCTGGTCCAGCTGACCAAATACTGTCCAGCCTGAAATGCCCCCGGCCCTGCATTTTCCTTCATTGATTGATTCTGGTGGGCCCACTGGGGAGTAATGCTTCTAATTATACACATTAATTTTTAAGTATTAGTAAATTCCAGTTATTAAATGGCTTTTGTTTATAAGCTATTTCTTTTGCTTTAAAAAGGGGCATTGTTTTATGATGTTTTTCCTGTCCCAGTGTGAAAAGGTGTAGTAGCAAAGTCAGACAGATATAGAGCCACTTCTCTATCTTTTGTAAACTGTGTGACCTTACCCATGGTATTTTACCTCTCTGAATTTTAGTTTTCCTATTTAAAGTCTCCTCCTGTCAGTATGGCTTGCTGTCAATGAGCACAGTGCAGTTCTTCACCAGGGTCTTGGTGCAGACCAGCTCATTATTGGATGCATTGTAAACAACACCAATGATCCTTGGTTTTCGAGTACAACACTCAGAGCCCCAGGAGAAGTTCCCCACATCTAGCCGCAGGGCTCGGTACTTCTTGTTGCCTCTTTGAACTCGGACTGTGTGTATGCGGCGGGCGCCAATCTTAGTGTTGGCAGCAGAGCGCCCCAACTCATACTTCTGCTTCTTGTGATAGGGCTTTCTTTTGCCCCCGGTCTTGCGGCGATTGTGCCAGCTGTCACAAGAGATGCCCATTGCTCGGCGCCGGCTGGAAAGAGCTAGTTTTCCTATTGATGGTACCACTAATAATTACTGTTCTCATTATTGTTAGAAATATAATGTACATGAGAATTATTTGTACTGTGCAGCCTTCAGGATAGCCTAGTTCTTTTAAGAAATTCTTGGTCTCTTCATTTCATATATATTAATTGCTGTTTATCTCATTTGTGGGAAAATGGTACAGTTTTAAATGTCCACCAAGGAGTTATATAAGGGATTGATGAAAAGCCCACAGTCCTGTGGCTTTCCTCCTTCAAGCAGTTGCTGTGGAGAAATGGAAATGCTGTTCTGAACTGACCTGAGCCAGTGGTCCCAGGCTCTAATCTCTGATTCCCAGATGATAACAGATGTCTCTTAAGTGATTCCAGGTGTTCTGAACATAGTGAAATCTCTTATCTGCCACATCCACAGTTACTCCTTAAAGTTCTTTTATATTACCTCTTTAGTAGTATTTGAAGGATTGGGATTCCTTGACAGCTGCTGGAACTCTAACTCCCTACTTGAAGGGACTGTGCTTTCAGTCCTCAGGTGATCTGTGGACTTTCATGCTGTACTGTTTGATTTAGGCCCACATGCCAAATAGTTTTAATATGTTCTCTTTTTTCATTAAACAGATTTTGTCATGTCTGAGAGATTTCCTGCCGGTAGCAGGTATAACTTTTTCTCACCATCAAGGCATTCCCTGCCCCTTGTTAACTCTCCGCCAGGGATTTTCGCATACTTCTCTTCAGAATATTCTGTTGGCATCATCCAGGCAGTGAAGCTTTCCCTGACCACCTTCAGAATTCAGCGCTCCCTCTTCTTATGCATACTTGTAGTTTCAAGCCTTTAAAGGTCCATTTTTACTTTAGTGGGGGGTGGAAATTCTCATTTGTCAAATCTGAGCTTCTGTAGCAGGAGCTGAGGTATTTAGGTAGTACTTGCAGCCAAATTAAATGTGTTGGAAATGTGGAAGACGGACTGATGCAGTTCCAATCTTGAACGTGATTAATAATTCCCCGGTCCTACATTTTAATATCGTTTTAACCTTGGGCTTGTTACTTAATCTGAGTCTTCTTGCACTAGGCTGTATTTCTTTGGTTTGTGTCCTCTTCTAAACTCATTTTCTTTCTTTTTTTTAAAGTGATATTTCTGTATTGTAACAGAAGGAGAGAAACAGTGGATAGAGTTGTATGCATTATCTGGAACCTGGCTTGTCTTATCACGGTAGCCGTACCAGCTATTGTTTATGATGTGTTTACTGTATGCTAGGCACGTGTTTTGTTTTTTGTTTGTTTGTTTTGTCTTGTTCTGTTTTGAGACATGATCTCATTATGTACTTCAGGCTAACTTTGAACTCGCTATGTGACTCAGGCTAGGCTTGAACTCATGGCGTCTCCTGCCTCAGCCTACTGAATGCTGGGATTATAGCCATGTGCCACCATGCCCATCATCAGGCACCAGTCTTAATGCAGCATGTATATATGCTTATCTTTTTAAGCCTTCATTAAAACTCTGATGTTCACATTACTATTGTCTCTAACTTAGAAATGAATAAACAGGAGTACAAAGAGGTTAAGTAACTTATAAGGTTATGAGCTAGAATAAGCGCATAGATGATCTGACTCCAGTACACAGGTATCTAGTGGCGTTTTGTGTTTGTGAAATGAATGAATGAAAGTATTGTTGTAAAGCTGAGGCAGTTCCTATCTGATAGCTTCTCTTTTTGATGTAGATGGTGAGATCAGATACTGAAAGGAAGAGATTGTATGGAGATTAGAAGTTTGAATGTGTACAGAAAAGATTTGAAAGGGCTGGCCAGATAGCTCAGTGGACTAAAGAGCCTGCTTAGACAGAGGGTAGCAGCTGGGATTTGATCCCCAGCCTGCCATACGGGTCCTGTCCTGGGGCACGCTGAGATAGCAATTGAAACTGGGCGTGGTGGTGCACGCCTGTAATCCTAGCACTTGGGAGGCTGAAAACAGGAGAATTACTACAAGTCTGATCCTTGTAGTAACACCCTGTAGACCCTGTGGACCCTGTACTAAATACATTTAAAAAAGGAAAAGATTTGAAATAGTCATGTCATCCCCCTAATGAAAAAAGAATAGTTAATGTTGAAGGGTTAGTTGATATTTTAGACTTTGTAAGTGTAGAATTTTTAGAGGTATTGACATAGGGAGAAAAACTGGTCTCGGGTGGGTGACCTCCAAACAATATAGGGAACCTCCAAATGACATAGGGAAAAACGATCTCTGGAACTGACCTGCAGGAGTTCGTGTTCTCTAAAACTGAAGAATGAATTTTAAGAACAAATGGAGGTTATGAGCAGAATATATTTATTGAGAGAAAAAAAGCTCCTGTCGTGAGAGAGGGGGGGGGGGGGGGGGTGGCAAGCGGATAGTTCCCCCTGGAAGTTGTCTCTTGCAGGGACTTTTATAGAGGAAAACCAATGTGGTGAGGCAGGTTTAAGGTGGTGGAGAAGACATGGGAACTTGCTTAGTTGGGCATGAGGTGGGACCAAACTATGGTCACCATTGCTCAGGTAAAGTTGATTAAATCCAGTATCAAATGGGAAAGCAAGTCACATAGCAAGTGGGCAGGAATACAGAACAGGGTCTCTTCCTGTTGGGGGTTGGGCGAGTGACTCATTTGGGCTCTTTCAAGTTGATTGATACAATTTAGGATATCAATCCCTAATGCCCATCCCTAGGGAAGTATGTAGTTGTGCTTCCTCTTTTTGTCTTGGCCTTCAGGCATGGCCCATATGGGAGTGTCTGTCTCTTACAAGTTGCAAAGTCACCTTGTCTTCCATCTTGTCTCCTTGAGGGCCTGGCCCTATCTGACTGCCTAAAATATTTCTATCTAACTCGGCTGCCTACAACAGTATCCTATGCTTGTGTGGGACTTTTTTTTTCTCCAGTCATGCATATCAGCCTAAATTTAGGCATAGAGAAGATAAATAGTTGGTCATTCAGAGATAAGACACTTCCATACACAAAAGATAAAAGAATGAGCTATGAATCTTTAGGATCTTGATATGGACCAAAGAACTAAGCTGGACAAGCAGGAGCGGAGCGTCTGAACCATGCAGAGAATGAACAGATTTGTCAATGGGATTGCGAACAAGTAGAGTAAGAGTTGTAAGGTAGGCAAATATCATGAATGGGGAACTTGATTCAAAATTGGGAAGACTTAATTCATGATTTTAGGGATAAGGTAGGTCTGATAATGTGGCACACACCTGTAATCCCAGCACTGTGGAGGCCAAGGCAGGAGGAGGATCACTGTGAGTTTGAGGCCAGCATGAGTTATAGCATGACCCTATCTCAGACCAAAAAAAAGACTAAAAGAGAAGTGATTGAGATGTAGGAGAAAAGGTGGTTAGAATGTTCACATAGTTATTTTTGCTGTGGGTATGCAGTAGGTAGTATTTCACTCACAACAACAAGTGGAGTTGGAAGACATTACTTCATTCACCTATAAATATTAAGGCTTATTTATTTTGTGTTGATGGAGATTGAACCCAGAGCATGCCCACGCTAAGCAAGTGCCACCACTGCACTACATTCCAAGCTCAATATATTTATTTTTTTAAATTTTTTATTTTATTTTATTTATTTATTTGTGTGTGTGTGTGTGTGTGTGTGTGTGTGTGTGTGTGTGTCCAGCTCAGCCCACCACGGGGCGGGGCTGGCTGGCATGTGGTGCTGGGGGATTGAACCACGGTCCCTGTGCTTTGCAAAGCTTGTTCTAAGTAGGTACTTTAGATCACTGAGCCATCTCACCAGCCCCAATATATTTATTTTTAATTGACAAATAAAACTTATATCTGTTCATGATGTACATGTTTTGATACATGTGTCCATTGTGGAATGCCTAAATCAAGCTATTTTCCATATGACTATTAAGATATATATATTCTTTTTGTATAAACATTCTCAAATGTTTACTCATATATAATAGAGGGAGAGACACATTTATATGGTATTTTCTAAAATGTTTTAGTTAGATTAATTATTTTTAGGTAGTGTACATTGTACCTAGCAGCATAGAGAAATTTTAGTTTCTTAAAAGCTCAAACCCAATTTATATGATGCTGAATTGTTTTTTAAATGAGCCTTCATTAGCTGAGTCAACAGTGCAGTTGTACTCCAGTGGTTCTCTCGTTTTGGCAGGAGAGTGACTAGGAAGGATTCCCTAGAGTGGTCGTTCTGTTGAACTCGGCCTTTAGAATTCAGCATTCAAACTCTGATAGTGATTTTGCAGTTGATTGTTGCCTGTATCTAAACAAGAGGCCCTCAAAATTCTTATTATGTGTTGTCTTGTTATACAATGTAGTTGACAATGTAAAAAGACAAAATAGGACAAACAAAAAACCTCTTGTGTCATAATAACCCATTATCATCTTTATTTTTATCCCTTTTTAGATGCATCCTTCTTAATGAAAAAACATTTTTATAATTAATCAAAATAAGCATCTCAGTTTATTTGCATAGCTAGGAAGTGCTTTGGTAACTGTTAGTTATGTTTAAGATTTGAACCTTAGCGTTGTGTGATAAAAAGAGCATTAATGTTGAAATCCGAAAGACCAGGTTCAAGTACTAGTTCTACCAGTTACTGGCCTATAGGGAGAAAGTTACTAAACCTTGATGAGTATAAGATTCTTTACCTGTAGTGGTGATTCTTAATTTGTTGAGTTGTGACTAGGGTCGCATACAGGAGTTGCTAAAGGAATGTTAATTTTTCTCTGATGCCTCTTTATTATTCTAGTGCACTTTAGATCATTTGTTTTGGGGAAAGTTCTAATTTTTTTTTTTTTTTGTACTGGAGATCAGACTCAGGACCTTGTGCTTGCCACGTACACACTATGCCACCGAGCTATATCCTCAGCCAAAATCCAGACTTTCAAAGTTTCTTAGACATTCTAAGTTAACAGTGTGGCATACAATCTCCAACTTTCATAAATGTGGTCAGCTTTTAAGTGAAACTTCAGGGAGTGCTCTCTGTGGTGCATCTCACAGTGCAGGTACATTATATTTGCTACAATTGTCCCCTGTAGAGGTTAGGATGTATAGGTGGCTCATTGTTAACTACCAGGCCATGTTTCAAGTAGATAGTAAGTTTTGATGCTAAAGGAAGGTAAGTACAGAAAACAGGAACATGAGAATATGAGGGATGCATATTCTCATATGATGAGAAGGGTGGAGGAGGAGGAGCCTCAGCCATTGGTTTTCTCAGGTTAAAGTCAAAATGAAGCAAAGCAGAATCAGTATCAGGCTAACCATAGTGACCAAAGGCAGGGCAGGCCTTAGAGCAAAGTTAATTTTTGGTCATTACAGGAATTCCAAAAAGCAAAAGAACAAAGAACATAGCTTCTCACCTAGAAAGTGGGTCTGGTTCTCAGTGTTAGGTAGGTGCAAGCTTAGGAAAGAAAACTCCTGAGAACTGAGGAGGCTTCATGTAGAGGGCCAGTCAGCTGGCAAGAGACGTGCCTGCTCCATTTTGGCCTTGCCCCTGACAGGGCTGCAGACGTGCTGGCATCTCCACTTTTAGACAGAGAACAGCTCAACCACTTTCATTCCTGCTGGGTATGGAGTGACAGCTCTTGATATGCTGACCAGCTAGCACAAGGTCAATTCCAGGAGCACAGTAGGCAGTCTTCTGTAGCCAAAGGGGCTGAGGCCAGGGTAGTTAGCCCAGCTCTGGAGATTAATTTCAAGCACAACCTGCACTCATTTCATCTATTTTTGTGAAATACTTAAAAACAAAGTATCTGAACCAATGAAATCACAGAGAAATCAAATCACATTGTTACTCCAGTTTGTAGTAAAATTCAGACTGTGGGAATGCTGAGAACACTAAAAGAGGAAGAAAGGCTCCATGAGTTTTTACTTAAAAAAAAAAAAAATTCTTGTGTGCTCGTTGTATGCTCTATTTCTCATCCTACTTTCCCTGCCAAGTTAAAGGTGCTACAAGAAAATTAGAAGAAAACTGCATATAACCTTACCACTCACATGCAACCGTAACAAATTCTTTTAGTGTTGTTTTTTTTTTTTGCATGTACTTATTATACTATGTATGTGGTTCCTTAAAATTTATTTTCAAAGTCTTGAATAGGTCAGGGCTCTAAAATATGTAGCATATCAAGAGGAGGAAAAAGAAGAGGAGAAGATAACCACTAATGCCGTCTATTCAAAGAATTCATAAATAAATCTGGGCTCTGAAATAAACATGTAGTGCACCATAAACAGGGGGAGGGGAAAGGAAAGGGAAGGAAGAATAGATAAGCAACAATCCCATCGACTCAGTGAATTTAGGTTTCTAAAAATATTGTGTAAACAATACATCAACATTTTCTTTCTGTATATCTAAAATAACAATAATACAGTTATGGAAGTCTTCTATAACCACCTTTCAATTCCAGTCCTCCATCTACAACAGACATTTTATACACAAATGTTACTTGTATTAGTTGATGCACATAGGTGAATATACCTGCAATATAGGGACAAAATAATACCCTAGAATCTACTGTTGAACTTGAGAATATGATGGTAACCTTAAAACTATTGTTGGTGGATATGCATGTTGTTTTTTGGGGCTTTTTCCTCCATTTTTCCTGTTTTGTTTTGGTGCTCTATAACAAACACAGTATGAATAATCAAAAATTGTGCAAGCTGCCTCTACCTCTTCTAATGATGCACCTGCATGCTTAGCTGTATATTTTAGTTTTTCTTCTGGGATCACGGATGTATTTTCCAGATTCTTTGGGAGGCCTGCATCCTATGTTAGATCCCGTCCCCTTTCACACATTCAAGACATGATTCTATCAGTTCTGCCTTTCCTTTTCTGGATTATCATTTTTCCTCCTCTTATCATTGTACAAGGATGTGATAATTTTTTCCATCCTGGGAGTGGAAGTGAGAAATACTCTTTTGAACTGACTTTGTTTTCCCATTATACCTCATTTTTTTTTTTTTTTTGAAAAGTTGTTGAACTTGCAACTTCAGTTCTTTCTACTTTCTGCCTTGAAGCCCCTCCAAGCAGGATTCCGCCCTTGCTACTCATCTGAAATTGGTCCTGTCAGGATCTCCAGTGACCAAAAGTGGTGATTCCCAGTTCTCATCTCTCTTCATCTACTTATCAAAGTTAATTGCTGCCTTCTCTTCCATATATTTTCCTTATGTGACCTTCAAGGAACCCTTCTTTCCTGTTTTCCTGCTATCCCCCTACTTTTTCTGTCTCCTTTGCTGGTTCTTCCAGGTTTCTCCAAATCATTTAGTGGTGGTATGTTCCAGGACTTAGCCTTCGGACTTCTTTTCTTCTTTAAATAAGTGCACTTTTCTTAATTAAAGAAGTATACTCCAGTATTATGGCACAGCCATAAGCACCATCTTGTCAGATGGTCCTTAATTTTGCTTCCACTCCCAAAATTATCAGTCTCAAACTCAGACCTTTCCCTTGAACTCTAGTTGTTCATTACTTTTCTTCCCTGCCTGGTAAGCAGTTTTATATAACCTATCTGAAAATACACTTCTGATTGTTTTCCCCTAAATCTATTCTTTTCTCATTTTACCACATCTCAGTTAATTGTAGTACTATCTTTCCCTTTGATTGTGTCAAAAGCCTTGATGCCTATTATGGCTTGTATCTAGATGTTCCCCAAAGCCTCATGTGGCTGTAGATATGGCTCTTCTGGAGGTGGCTGGATCTCGTGGGTGTGTGATACTGGGATTAAGCACTTGATGGTGGGACTGATTGACAGTGAGATAGAATTAAGGCTGTGAGTGCTACCCTACCTGGGTGAGATGAAAGGTACAGAAAGAGCTGTGGTCATGACTTGTCGCTTGTCACTTACTTGCTTGGTGCTTCTGGCCTCTGTCCTGTGCCTATCATGAACTATTACTCTTCTGCCATGCCACCCTGCCTTGGAGCCAGCTGACGATGAACTAAAATCTCTGTGAACCAAATAAACCTTTCTTGCTTTAACTTTGGGTTTAGGGTATTTTACAATAAAAAATAGCAACCATGACAAGCCCACTCTTTGAGTTCTCGCTTTTGTCCACACATTCTATATTTACTCCACCTGCAAAGGTAGCTTTACCTTATATTCTTATACACTATATTTAAAATTACTCGTTTGTTCTTTCCTCCTTTCCCTATTTTTTAATTTTTTTTCTTTTTTTTTAGTACAGGGTCTACAGGGTCTCACTACATAGATTGGACATGTAGTGATTCTCCTGTTTTAAGCCTCCCAAGCACTGGGATTACAGGTGTGCACCACCACACCCAATATCCGTCACCTTCTCAGCGCACCCCGGGGGCAGGGCTGGCATGGCAAGCTGGAAATCAAACCCTGGCTGCTGCACTCTGCCTAACCAGGTGCTTCAGTTCACTGAGCTATTTGGCCCTCCCTAATTACTTTTTTATACTACTTTTTATAGTCTATTTTTCTCATCCTTTCATTTGCTCTATCTAACCTGGGCAGTTTGATTTCCCTATTACCACTTCTTCATTATCTGTTTTTCCTTCTAATAACCCTTAACACTCGCTCTATCTAGACTTTGCAATTAGCATTTAACAGTACTGTGCTTATAGCATATGCCTGCCTATTAATGCATCTTTTTATATACTTCACAGTAAATTGTATATATCATCATTTTCTCCCTTTAAATATTGTTGTTTATATGTTCACCAGAATTCAGTATTTTATTACAAGTCTTCTTCCTCCTCCTAGAGAAAAGTTATGTACCTTGATGTACACGATTTTAAGCCTGTCATTGTGTAACTTTTAACAAATACATACCTTTGTTATCCAAATCCTTAGCAGGACTTGGAATATTACTATCATCCCAGAAAGTTTTCTCATAGTTTTTCACAGGCCATTCTGCATCAGCCTTCTAGAGGAAACAAGTACAAGCATATTTCGTTTTATTATACTTTTTTTGTGCTGTTTACGTACTGATGGGATATAGCTTTATTTTCTGTTTGAGGTACCAGGGATTGAACTCAGAACCCTGCACTTGCCAGGCAGGTGCTTATACTGCTGAGCGATATGCCTGGCCCTAGGGATATAGAATGAGAACTGAAGGTTGGTCATAAATCTCCTTCTGCTGTTATAATTTCTTTCAAGTCTGTTTTGGATGCTGTAAATGTTTTATATATCCGTGTTCTATACTTTAACATCAACTTAATCAGTTTGTATAAGCATATATAGTGGGATTTTGATTCAAATTAAATCTGTAGCTCAATTTAGAGAGAATATCATAATAACATCAAGCCTTTTATTCTATGAATACAGCATATTTCTTCATATATTTCTATTTTCTTTAATTTCTCTCAATTTTTTTCTAAAGGTCTTGCATACCCTTTGATATATATATATATATATATATATATATATATATATATACACACACACACACACACACACACATGTCTATATATTCATAGGTATTTTAGGGTTAAGAAAATAATGCTATAAATAGAGTTGTTTGTTTATAGTTTTGTACTGGCCAATTATTTCCTGTGTATAATTGATGTTTTTTTTTTTGTCTGTTGATCCTGTATTCTATGACCTTGCTAGTTTCAGTTCTTAGCACTTCTAGTTGTTCATAGATTTTTAAAAATATAAACAATTATGTTATCTTCAAAAGACAATTTTCTTTGTTCCTTTTTGATTTTTGTGCTTTTCATTTTTATTTCTTTCCTATTGCACCAGCCAGGACCTCCAGTGCTATCATGAATGTTAAGCAGAAATGCCAAGAGCAAATAATCTTTTTCCAAGTCATAGGAGAATAATATTTTACCTTAAATTATAATTTGTAGATGTTTTTCAGAGATATCTTTAAATTGAGGGCTTTTTTCCCCCTCTATGCTTAAATCTCTTGAACTTTTTTTAAAAATCACAAATAGGTATAGATTTTTATTAATTGTTCTGCATCTACTGCTGTGAACATGTGAGTTTCTCCTTTATTTTTGTGAAATGATAAATTACAGTCTTTATTTTGTTTTATTGAGAAGCAAATATCAATGAGACAGTTTCAAAGCTGATTAATAGGACATTTTCAATAATTAATACATTGTACATTGTCATCTTCTTAGTGGTTATCCATAGTACAAGAAGCAGACAAGGGGCCGGGGAGATGGCTCAGTAGAATAAGTGCTTGCCTGGCAAGCGCAAGGGTCTTAGTTCAATCCCCGGTTCCGCAAAAAAAAAAAAAAAAAAAAAGAAGCAGCAGCAGCAGCAGACAGGATATCCTGTCCAAACACTATTACTACAAATCTTTCTTCTCATTGAATTAAAGGAAAGTAGCTGTATATCTATCCCAACTATTCTGTATATACAAATACAAAATGGTCCTTCCTTTGTATCCCCTTTTTTTGTTTAGTCCTGTCAGAGATGTGTATTCTATTGGCATCTAAATACTATAGGTGCTTGAATTCAGCAAAACAATCCAACAGAGTCCAGGAGTCCACAATAGTAGTGGGTTATCCACAGAAGTTGTTGACTAGAGCCTTTTACAGCTCAGCATATTAATATGGCTTTACTTTATATACCTCGTTTTTATACTTTTCCACTGGATGGTTAAGACCAAGATAAAGCAAGACCTATATAACAAGAAATGTGACACTTAAATCTTTAATGTGTTTAGAACTACTTTTTATAGATAGCATGCAGGTGGGATCTAACTTGACTTATTTATTTTCCCATTTGGTTATTCATTGCCCCCTACCATGTCTTGAGAGCCCTTTTTTTCCCTAAAGATTTGTAGTGCTAACCCTGCCTTATTTTTTTGGCTGTTAATTGTGTGCTGTTAATTTGCCTGTCCTTGTGTTAGTATCTTGCTGTGTTAGTTGCTAACGTCTTAATATCCATCTAGAAAGTTTCTCTACCTTCTTATTTTCTGTAAACAATGTTTTGGTTTTCTTGGACCTCTGCCTTTCAGTTCAGATATAGATTCATCACGTTTCTTTAAAAAAAAGGAAAGAAAATAAGTTTCTTGAAAACCATGTTGAAATTTTGATTTGACTTTCATTGATTATATAGTTACTATGGCATCAATTGACATTTGTATATTAATAGTTCTTCCCACCCACTTGTTGAGCATGATATCGTTTACTTATTTTAATATCTTTTAATAACACTTTAAAATTTCTTCATAATGGTTTTGCTCAACTCCTTTTCCTAAGCACTTTCTTTTTTTGATGGGTTCCATAAATTGTATTTTAAATTATAGTTTTCTGTTCTGTTGTTTACAACAGTGAAGTTTAAAGTGTTTTTATATTTTTAAATTTTTTAAAAATCATGTTCTATTATCTTTAATTAAACGGAGACCTCTGTAACATGTCAGTAGAGACCATTTCACCCCCTGCTCTGTTTGGCTGCCAGCCTCTCATCTCTTCAGCAATGGTGAGGCGGATTCCTTTTCCTCGTGGAAGAGAAATCCACGGCTTGCTGCCTTTGCCAATGACAAAGATGTTGGTGAGCCGGGAGGCAAAGCTGTTGCCGCTGGCATCCTTCACATGAACCACATCATAAGAGTCAGACTGCTTGTCTCTGCTGGTGATCACTCCAATTCTTCCCAAGTTAGCACCTCTGGTCACTGTACACAGGTTACCAGCATCGAACTTGAAATCGGTGACCTTGCCAGACACCAAATCAATCTGGATGGTGTCACTGACCTTGATGAGGGGGTCCGGGTAGCGACTGGTGCGAGCATCGTGGGTCACCAGGTGAGGGATCCCTTTTGTGCCCACAAGGGTCTTCCTCACTTTGCACAACTTGTGCTTGGCTTCCTCAGGTGTAATCTGGTGAACAGCAAAGTGACCCTTGGTGTCACAGATCAGATGGAAATGCTGTCCCGTCTTGTTGATGCTGATGACCATAAAGGCAGCAAGATAGGTTGTATCAGTTCGGACTTTGCTGTTGATCTTAATGAAGCGCTGTATGCAAATCTTCTTTACTTCATCTCCTGTCAGAGCATACTTGAGCCTGTTCCTTAGGAAGATGATGAAAGGCAGGCATTCTCTCAGCTGATAGGGGCTGGTGGATGGATGGGGAACAAACACACTGGTCAGTTTATCCAGCATCCAATGCTTTGGAACTGCTACTCGCTTCAGATGTTTCTTGAGACCACGAACAACAGCTGAGCTCTAGCCAACTTCACTGTCCTCACTCTGGGCCACGTGGCTCCTAGTGTGGCACCCCAATGTATTTTTAAATATTGATGTTTGCTGAGCTACCTCATTAATTTTAGCACCTTATACATTCTTTTGGATTTCAGATAGATTTACATATATACATACATTTTTTTTTCTAAATGAATGTTTTATTTAATTTTCCCTTTTTCATCTTTATACCTTTTCTTTTCTTGTCTAGTCATGCTGCCCAGTATCTTCACTACAATACTGAGTAGAAATAAAGATACCAAACATCTTTTATTTTTCAGATTTTGAAGGGAGCATTTTCACATTTCTCCAGTAAGATAGATCTTTATTTTTCTTATTAGGTTAAGGAAGTTCTTTTCTGTTTTCAGTATGCTTATTTATTTACTTGCCAGAAATGTCTTCCTCTTTCTTTCTTTCTTTTTTTTTTTTTTTCCTGTGTATTTAGTACAGGGTCTGCAGGGTCTTACTACACAGTTCGGACTTATAGTGATCCTGTTTTCAGCCTCCCAAACGCTGGGATTACAGGTGCGTGCCACCACGCCCAGTCTCAGTCATCCGGGGCAGGGCCGGCACTGCTCACCAGGAATCGAACCCTGCATCTGCCTAAGCAGGCACTTTAATCCTCTGAGCTATCTGGCTGGCCTTAGCAATATTTTAATTGTTACTTTTCAACTAATTAATTTATCCTCTCTTACTGCTTTTTATGTGTTGTCCTATAGTTTCACAATGCCTTGTCTTTGATATGGAGTTTTTTCTTTTCTTTTTTTTTTTTTTTTAAAGTGCAGCAACTCTTTTTTTTTTTTTTTTAATTTATTTATTTATTTTGTGTGTGACCAGCTCAGCCCACCAGGGGGCGGGGCTGGCTGGCATGTGGTGCTGGGGGATTGAACCGTGGTCCCTGTGGTTTGCTTAGCTTAGCTTATGCTAAGTAGGTGCTTTAGACCACTGAGCCATCTCACCAGCCCTATATGGAGTTTTTTCTCGATTGATCTTTCTTGCGATTTTTGGGTCAGTTGAAATAGTCTCAGCTGTTATGCCTTTGATTTTTTGACTCTTCTCATTTCTGTGGGGATATCTTAGCAATCTGATTAGAACATGTTAAGACTTTATTTATTTGGTACTGGGAATTGAACTCAGAACCTCACACCTGCCAGGCAGGTACTGCACTAAGCTAAATCTCCAGCCCCTGTTAAGACTATACTCCTGTACTTCATGTTGCTTTTCTTATTTTTCCTCTTTGTCTATTTAAGCTGCAGTAGCAGGGTTTGTTTGCCAGCTCCTTAATCCCACCTTTACTTGTATATAATGTCTTTTGATTTTGTGACTTTCCATTTAGTTCTTTAAGCATTCTGCTATACAGTACATAAGCATTTGTATGCTACTTATTTATAATGTTATCTTTTTTTTTATTGGTTATGGACACTAATTGACTTCATTTTGGCAGTTTGTACCTGTACATAACATACTTTGATCATTTCCATACCCCACGCCACCCTTTTGCCCCACCCACCCTCTTGGTTTCATATATTGGAGGGGAAAGCTTCAGTGTGTGTATTTTGCTCATATGTACTCCCCCGTTACTGGCTCTTACATCCCCTTTCTTTCTGTTTTTAAACATATTAAACACTTTATATTCTATATCTGATTATTTTAGTTTTCCATGAAGTTCTTTTTGTGGGAATTTTGGGGGGACGTTGGTCAAATTCGAATTTCACTAGAGTAGATTTGTATTTCAATTATGCTTCTGGTTATCACCTGGGGATACTAATAATTAGGGTGTTCTGTAAATTATCTGCCATTTTCAGACCATGCTAGGTGAATTTGAATTGCAAATTCACGTGAGAGCATACTTTAGTTGGAAAGTGTCAGTGGTGATGGTTGCCGCCATCTTAACATGTCAAGAGTGAACAATTTTCTTAAAAGCATTGATTAAAAACTTCTTACCTTTACACTAAAGCTGTATCCCCTGGGCACCGAAGTGTTAGTCTGTGTGTCATTAGGAAGTTTGTAGGCCTTACGTCCTTTTACCTGTTCTTTTTGCTTCCATCATTTAGGAACTCGGTGTTTATGGTTTGCCAAAGACGTTCAGGCTAAACGCTAACTTTGTTACTTCTTTACCTTTTTTGACCTCTAGGTTCCATTTTATTTTCTTGGAAAATACCTGTAGAGTATATCAACTGGAAAAAGATAACTAAATTTTGTATAATACCCAATGGAATATTATTCAGCGATAGGAAAGGACAGAATCCTTTCGTTCTGGAGCTGGAAGATACGCATGTTAAGGTCTCATGAAAGTGAGTGGAGTAGTAGTGGCCTGAGACTTGAAAGGGAGAGAGAGAGAAGATACTGGATGCAGAAACACAGATGGGAATTGGTTCTGATGTTCTGTAGCTCAGCTGGGTAGCCAGGGTCTGTGACAATTTGTGGTATATTTCAAAATCACTGGAAAAGGAGAGTGTGATTTTTCTAGCACATTAAAGTATTAAATGTTTCAGAAGGTAAGAATGCTAATTATCCAGATTTGATCATTGGGTATTGTACGCATGTGTCAGCCTCTCCTTTAGTACACCATAAATATATTCAAGTATATGTTAATTAAAAATTATCTAACTTCCATACATCAAAATGGATGATATGAACAAATGAAAACTATAAAGTACTGTATATATTTGTGTACTGAATTTGTGTACTAAAATTCAGTTTAATTTAATGTATAATTTAATGAATGTGAAATATCTACACCTATAGGTAATTGCTAGTACAGACAAGAAATAGCACATTTCTGTCATCCCCAGTTCTTTCTGCCCCTTTTTAGTCACTCCCATCAACTCTCACCCTAGGCAACTGCAAATCTCTTTTCTTTTACTATAAATTAGGTGTCACTGTCCTGGAATTTCATATATATAGATTTATGCAGCATACACACTTTGTGTCTAACTTTTTTTGCTTAGCATAACATTCTTGAGATACATCTTTGTTGATACACATTGCGTTCTTTTTTGTTAGTGTCCTATTATAAGGATGAATAACGCTTTTTGGATAGAAACTAGGATTGTTCCCAGGTTTTGATTACTGTGAATAAAACTGATATAAATGTTCATGTTTCAGTTTTTGTGAGGGCATATGATTTCATTTCTCTTGGATAGATACCAAGGTCAAAATTACTGTGTCTTAAGATACAATATTGACTATTAGAAATTATAGCAATATGAGAGAGTTCCAGTTGCTCCTCTTTACCAATTGTTGCTATTATCAGTCTTTATCATTTAAGTCTTTAGCTGAATTCCAATAACGTCTCATAGTGGTTTTTACCTTGCATTTCTTAAAAGCTGTTTATGAAGAAAATCTTCATGTTCTTATTTGTTATTTTATTATCTACCTTGATGATACTTTTGTTTAATTTTTTAATTTAGGTTTTTTGTCATATAACTAAGGTTGTAGTTCTCTATTCTGGGCTTTTACTTATTTATTTATTTGTTTGTTTGTTTTAGTTTTAGTTTTAGTTTTAGTTTTAGTTTTATGGATTTTGTACCGAGTCTCACTATGCAGGTCAGACTCATAATGATCCTCCTGTTTCAGCCTCCCCAAATTACAGGCATGTGCTATCATACCTGGTTTCGGTGGCCAGCTCAGAAGGTGGGGCCGGCATGGCATGTGGTGCCAGGGATCAAACCTGGCCCCCTGTGCTTGCCAGGAAGGCACCTAGACCACTGAGTTATCTCCCCAGCCCTGATATATCTTTTACTGTACATGACGTTTACCAATACTTGCTTCCAATCTGTTACTTGCTTTTTATTCTTCTCTTCCTTCTCTTCCTCCTCCTTCTTTTTTCTTTTTTTCTTATTCCCCCTGACCTCTTTTGGACAATGTGACATGAAATTTAAAATGTACGTATTTATTTATTTATTTATTTAGGCAATGTCTTGCTATATAGTTCAGGCTAATGAACTCATTTTGCAGCCCAGGCTAGCCTAGAACTCATGATGATCCTCTTGCCTCTGCCTCCTGAGTACTGGGATTATAGTGTGTGCTACCACATCTGGCAAGACTTTAATTTCAAAGTGAAGCTTATCACCTTTTTTCTTCAGTGGTTCATATAATTTTGTGCTCTTTAAAATCTTTGCATAACCTACCAACATAAAGATTTTTTTCTATATTTTCTTCTGAACATTTTGTAGTTATTTTCTCTATTTAGGACTTTTACCCATTTTTTTTAAGTTTTGTGGATGATATTTGGTTAGGAAATTGGTATTAAGGTTATAAATATAATTAGTAAAGCAGTAGCTTTATGACAATATATGAAATACTTAGAATTGAATTGAACAAAATATTTATAAGACCTGTATATTGAAAAGTATGAAATATTGCTGAAGCACTTTAAAAGAAGATATAAATAAATGAAAAAATAAACCATGTTCATGGACTCAAGAACTCAGTGTTGCCAGCTGATTAATTATGTGTATCAAATTAGATAAAATCTCATGTTGAGTTATTTATCAAACAATACCATGAAAATTATTTTTGGTGTGATTAACATTTATAGTGAGTGGGCTTTTAATAAAGGAAGTCATCCTTCATAATGGGGCTGAGGATTTGGCGCAACTGTAGACCACTTGCCTCGCAAGCTGGAAGCCCTAGGTTTGATCCTTGGCACCAAAAACATAAATAAGCCTCTCATATTTGGATGGTCCACTTCCAATCTGTTGAAGGCCTTTAAGAAGGAAAACTGTTTTCCAAGAAAAAGAATTTGGCCTTGGGAGTATAACATAGAAATCCTACCTGAATTTCTGCTGCTCTCCTATACAGATTTCCAACTCAAGACTCCAACATTACTTTTACCTGAGTTATTCCTTTATAGATTTCAAACTTACCAGAACTAATTCTTTAAAATTAAAATCAATCTATCATTCCATCTACTGCATATGCCAGTTTTCCCCAAATTCACCTGTAGAATCAGTGCAATACCATGGGCTTTTAAAAAAATCCAGAATCTGACAAGCTGATTCTAAAGTTGTATATACGTTTATATAGCAAAACAAATTTTTAAAAGAATGAAGTTGGAGGACACACATTAACTGATTTGAAGTTTTATTGTAAAGCTGCCATAATCAAGACATTGTAATATCAACATAAGGATAGACATATGTATTTGTGTAGCCTAATATATAATTGATTGATTATTTTTTAAAACATGGGTGCCAGACTAATTCATAGGGGGAAAGAATAGTCTATGTTTAAAAAGTAGATGGAGGGGCCGGGGAGATGGCTCAGTGGAATAAGCGCTTCCCTGGCAAGTGCAAGGGCCTGAGTTTGATTCCTGGTTCCACCAAAAAAAGAATACAGTATCTCATCCTTGCAGGGGCTGCATCACTCTGATCCCAGATGCTCAGGAAGCTGAGGCAGGAGGATGGCAAGTTTGAGGCCAGGCTGGGCAATTTATGTAAGTAACTCATGTTAACCAGTTGTGCCACTGGAGCCTCCAAGCTGGGCAATTTAGCCTGCTTCAAAATTAAAAAATGAAAAGGAATGGGGAGATAGCTCGACATTTTCTAGGTTAAGTGAAAAAAGAGGAAAGCATTTGGTTGCAGCAGAATGTGAAAGAATCCCACTGGACTAAATACAGACAGTTGGAAAAGGTTGAATTTTTTTTGCCTTGATATATAAGGCCTATAATGAGTCTGGGGAAAAAGCAATTGAAATGTATTTTGAGTTTTGGCAGTCTGTTTAGTTCCAGTGAGTTAACTCATAAGAAAAAACTTTAGAGTACTGACTGCCAAATGTAGTAATGCCAGTCTAGAATTTATGTTTTCCTGCTAAAATAACAAGTTGATCTTGGAGTAATCT
>NW_004524714.1:6342511-6407956 GCF_000260255.1 Octodon degus
GAGTTTGATTCCTGGTTCCACCACAAAAAAAAAAAAAAAAAAAGTAGATGGAGTAGTTGGATATCCACAGGAAAAAAAAATGAAACTGGCTTTTAAATGAATATGTAATGTAGAAGAAAGTTACCTTTAATTATACCTTCCAAAAATAGAAATTGTGTTTCCTTTTAGTCCTTTTCTAATAATATATGTAATAAACATATGAAACTTAGGTATTTTAAGTTTGGTATTGTATGCCTTTTTTATTTAACTGATAATCTGTTTATGTATAATCATTTTTATAAAAGGTTTTTGTCTGAAAAACATTTTAATGGACACATTACTAAATCTCCAAGACATTCCATATTTTACCTAGTGATCTTCTACTGTAGGAGTTAATAGTAATAGTAACAGCACCTACCATTTATTGATTACATGTGGAAGCTGTGCTAAAGTCGTTACTTGAGTTGTGCAGCTTCCAAGTAGTTAGCTCTGTTTTGAAGAAAAAAGAAAATGTAGGTTAAGTAAATTCCCTATCTCTAACTGTGAAACTTGAGCTTATAATTGTCTTTTGTTTTCATCTCTGAGAAAAACATATTTACCTTATTTTAAACTTTTCACAAGTTATTACTATAGTATTATGAGAAGCTCCAAGAAAGATACCTTTGTGTAGAAATCATTGTTTACACATCAGTTATCTTATCTTTTCTTGCCTGTTTTTCATATATAAGTACCTGGAATCGAACTCAGGACTTCATGCTTGCCAGCCAAATGCTTGTACCACTGAGCTATATCCCTAACCCTTTGTTTTTCATATATTTGATCCATTTTAATCAAGTGGAATATTTTTAAACCAGTGTTGCTGTCCAGAATAGCATGTTGGGCAGAGTGGTACAAAAGCTGTCCTTTTGGTTGATTAGGGCTGGAGTCAGCTAAGCACCAGCAATGGTGGATGTTTCTTTAGGAATCCCAAGTTTACAAGGGCATCAGTCTAAAGAAATCCACTCAGTAGATCTATTCAGTTGTTAGGCTCATACTGTAAACAAGAGAGAAGTACTTATGGTAGTCTGCCTGCTCTGACACTGAGTCCCCGCTGTTAGCATAGGTTTATTACTGCTGGTCAAGTGACTTAACACCTCTGTCTTACCTTCTTCATGAGGGGAGGACAATAAATGAGAGCTTCATGGCCAACTGAGAGGTGCTAAAGAGGTAGCGTCAAACCTATTTATGGTTTAGAAGCCACATACAGGGAACATGAGGGTATAGCTTTACAGCTGGGGAGATTTGGGTTCTAATATTTCTCTAAAACTGATCATTTATCAGATGATCACAGACAAATTTCCTGAGGGGTTGAGTTGGCATTGGTTTTATAGTACTTTGGGAATGAACCCAGGGAATACTGAATATGTCTTGAACCTTTTTATTTTATTTTATGTTATTTTATTTTTAATAGTAGTGAAGATCAAGCCCAGGAGTGCTCTACTGAACTTTAATCCCAGCACTTTACATTTTTAAAATTTTGACATAGGGTCCCACTAAATTGCAAAATTTTCCATCCTGCCTCAGTCTTGCTGGCATGCACCACCACACCCAGCTTCTGAGACCCTTTTGAGTACCAGTCTTCTAACTACTCAGTATATAAACCAAGCAGACAATAATCTTTAAGCGTAGACCTCTTCTTATTGCTCATAGGTTTGTCTTTCGGATCAGCCCCCATCTTTTTTGGGCTCCAGTTTTATACAAGGAGAGTGACCCACTCCCACCGTCAAGCACCCACTTATTTCTGCCTTCATGATAGAGTTATATCTTCTTGGCCATTAATGACTATTATCTGAAGATCTGTGTTCTTTGCATTCTTTTTTTTTTTTTTTTTCCATATTTAGTACAGGGTCTACAGGCTCTCACTACACAGATTGGACTCATAGTGATCCTTCTGTTTTCAGCCTCCCAAGTCCTAGGATTGCAGGCGTGCACCACCACGCCCAGTTTCAGTTGCCATCTCAGCACCATCGAGCCCTGGTCCCTGCACCTGCCTAAGCAGGCACTTTAGCCTGCTGAGCTGTCTGGCCAGCCCTCTTTGCTCTCTTTTAATCTGTTCTCAAAACAAAAGTGACCAAGTAAGACTGGAGGTCATGTCTAAATCTGCAAAAAGAGTTGTTTTAGCAAACTAAAGACTGTGTTTCTTTTGAGGATGTCCTTTCACTTGCATTTTCAAGTTTAAGGCTGAGGCACTGTTGGTGTCGAGGCAAGGCAGCTCTGTCTCCCCACCACATTTGTGTCACCTTCTGGGCTCCTGATTTTTACATCAAGGCCCCAGGAACCCTGGAAAACCCCCAGAAAAGGGGAGGGGCAGGGAGAATAGTGAGAGGGAGGAAAAGAGAAGGAAGGGTGGTAAGTTAAAAGTCAGAGAAATATAATTGGTTGGAATCTGGAGACTCTTGATGTCTCTTGTATTGTCAGGGTAGCTCTGATTTCCATTTTAGACGAGATTGGGCACATTCAGGGTGGTATGGCCGTAGACCTGATTTCCATTTTAAACCTAACTGGCTTTAGTGTAGCGGCAGGTTTTTGATAAGAGGTGGCTGTTACATGGCATCTTACGAAGTTTACTTGGAGTGATCCACAAAGGGTGCTGGTGAGTTGTTCTCTTAGCTTTGTGCTTTTCCTTTGTTTTGTGGTGCCCAGCCTAACTAACCTTCAGCACGTGATGTGGATAAGATAGCCTTAGTAATTTAGCAAGAAGTGTGCTCAGTCCCTGCCTCTTCTCCATCTAATGAGTTCATGTAAAAAATATATCAAAAGAAATTCTCATAGCAGAATCCTCACATTTCAAAGGCAAGTATATTTATTATAAGAACTGCTGATTCATTAGGAATGCTTCCTAATTCGAACGCAACAGCTGCTTCTTGTTAGAATAAACTCCAGCTCTTTTGTGCCCTGTCCCTCCAAGGGGATGTTAAATTTTGGTGTAAGATTTTCCTCTTGCTTTCACTTTTGCTCTCCCACTCTGATTTTTTTACTCAATTATAGTGCTTTATCCTTCTCAATATTCGCACAATTTGAACAACCTACTACCCACCCAGCTTTAAACATGACTTTCTTTATGATTACAAATGCTAATAAAACTCTTTTGATAATGTGTTTTGTTTGCATTCATGGTGGCGATGGAGTGTATTGTACAGCAGTAAAGAAAAAAGTTGAGACATGTTGTAGTCATGAATTGTAAGTGCAATAATTTAAAGTATAGGGAGCATTTCAGAAACTACCATTGTCCATTAAATGAAACCACTGTATTAACGTATCATAGCATGCTGTTCTAATCACTTTTCTCCAAATACTAGCTTTTGAACGAAACATGGTTGTATTTTTTATACAAAATCTGAAATCGTGTAATTGAATGGCTTGGCAGAATAGGTAAATGAATGTAGCAACATGCATTCAAATATGTCTCTTTGGTTTGTAATGAGCTGATTGAAGTTCACAGTTGTGAACTTGCCATTTTATTTCCTGATTTTACATTCTGGACCCAGACAAAAGTGCCGTGGTGCCTTTTTTTTTTTTTTTTTTTTTGTATTAACAGAAAAGGAAGAAGAAAATTGTTCATAGAAATCAAAAAGCCTTTTTAGGGATCACTATTGGACTCAGAGTGTTTGAGTGGTCTGTATTTGTCTGTCTATAAAATAAAGGACTTTTAATATCTTTTTGTAAAATAAAGACTCCCAGTATGACCATTTCTATTTAATTTTAGAATTATTGGCAACCTCTGTTGGAGCTGAAAGAACCACATGTGTGTGCTCACGCTCATGTGCAAAAGATCATTGGTGTCTGTGCATATTTCTTTCATAGCATTTATCTTAGTAATTATACTTGTTGATTTGCATATCTGATTTTCCCTCTAGACACCAAGCTTCTTGAAATTGGAGCTTATTGATGATCCATCCGTTAGCCCGCAAGCCCAGCGAAGGGCCTCATAATCAATACATGTTTAATCACCAAATGAGCCATGGAATGCTAAACCAAAGGGGTGCCAGAGCACTTATCAACATTTCTAGAAGGCAGATTTAGCTTTGGAGCTAAACAAACATCATTTCAAATTCTTAATAAGAGACTATGAAAATTCCCTGTGGAATTCATTTGAAAATTGGAATGTCTCAGGACAGGTCTAGATATTGAAGATAGGGACCCCCCCCCCCATTATACATTATCTCAGAAAAGAGAAGCCATCTTTTTTTGGCATCTTTTTTGGTAGGAGATAGACTTTGAGATCTCATAATAGCATGGTAAGAGCTAGCATGCATTCACAAACTCTTGTAAGTAGGGCACAAGAGAAGATTCTGGGGTCCTGGAAATGGCCCTGTTGCCTGTTAGCGGTGATTACAGAACTGTATGCAGTTATCAAAGCTCATGTGAATGTACACATATAGTGATTGCATTTTATTGTATGTAAACTAGTATTTAAAGGTAGACACTGGTGCCAGGTAGATAGCTCAGCAGCATAAGCACCTGCCTGGCAAGCACAAGGTCCTGAGTTTGATCTGTGGTACAAAAAAAGAAACTATTTAAAGGGAAGGAACAGCTGGAATGAGGGAAAGGAGAAAAACAAAGAAGGGAAAAATTATGCACACACACACACACACACACACACACACACACACACACTCACACATGCATACACACAGTATAATGTAAGTAATTGTCCTGCTGATTTCTACTGGTCCATTGAAAGGAACAGTTAGTACTTAAATTTTTTTTATTCTTAATTTTTTGACCAATTTTGCATATTTATATATGGTAATCTATACAGCTAATTTGAAGATAATGATATGCAATATAACAACCTTTGTTGAATTCTCATCATTTTTTTTGAAATTCTGTATTGTTTTTAAAGGGCTTTTTTTGTTTTTACTATTTTTCTCTTTTAAAAAATAAAATGGAAGAGGATCATGAACTTTGGAACCTGGAACTTCACATCCTGATGGAGTATTATCAGGATAGTAATCTCGAGCAAAACTCACATGTCTCCTACTCCTTAACTGTAAATTCTGAGAATACATACCTCACAGTGACGGGGAGAAGGACAGACAATGCCTGGTGATGCTAAGGCATCTGACATTTTCATCCCCATCCCACGAATAGCTCTGAGTACAGAACTGGTCTTTCAATTAAATGAAGCTGTTCTGTTTTCAAGCCATAAAAGTTAAGTTCAAACATTTGTGAAAGGTAAAAACGTTAACATCCATATGTTTGTTTAATGATAGCTCTTAGAGTCTTATTACCATTGCTGTCTTTTATATCACTATAGCATACTAAATTCTCTAAGGGTTAAGTCTTTTCCAATTAGTTAGCTAGGAAGGATATATGATATTTCTTCAGTCAGAAAATACAAGGAAGTATTTGTAGTATTCATTCATTAAGAAAAAGTCATTCATTAAGGAATAATGGAAAAAATACTGGTGACACATTTATGATCTCTATCTTTTTTTTCTTTGTTTTCATTCTATCTTTAAAACAAAATCTTTGTCTTGTATCAAATGAATAAATATTAATTTAGAAAATTCCTGCTGACCCAGCCTTCTGTTCTGTGACTGAGGAAATCTTAAAAATAATTGTAAAGGAAATGCAAAGGCTTATGATACTTAGCATTTTAAAGGCATTTGAAGTTATCCAAAATATGGCTAGGACTCATTCTTTCTTCTGTGAGAAAAGTAGAGATCTCCTATCTAAAAGTCATAGCAGAGAACTCATTTTTCAGTGCTTAGTATGTTCTGTGAACTGTGATAGGCACTTGGTACAATTTGCTTAATTTGTTCCATACCGCCATCTTGTTAGGTAAGCAGGAAGTACTCCACTTTGTGAAGGGGGAAGCAGCCTTGAAGAGATGAGGTGACAGCTCTGGGGGAGCCCTCTAGTCAGTAAGGGAACCACACCTGTCGCTCTGGGCTGTCTGACTCTACCTCCTACCCCTGTGCTGTGTCCCACACCATCTGCTGCTTGTGAGGGAACCAGGCACCATTCTGCCTATCAGGTTCAGGCCAAGCTTCTCTGCCTGGTGAAAGCTCAGTTTTTAGGTATCTTCTCCTAGAGCTAAACCTTTTAAAAATTGCATTAACTTATTACAAGAACTCTAAAGGAGCCCTTGTGTTTAGAACCTCCTTTTGTCCAAATTTTGGCCGGGTACTTCGAGTCCTAATGTCTTTGAATTTATCTCCAGATTTGTACCTTCGGTTCATTTTCCATTCTGTTGCTTATGTGAGTTGATAAAAAGATAGGACTGATCATATTCTCTCCTAAGAACTATATTCTCTAGTCCAGCTCAGGAAGCACCTCACAAAGCAGACTCTTTGGACTTCTTGGTGTCATCATGTCTCCTGCCAAGATTCTTATGTCTGCCCCTCAGCAACCCCCATCCAAAACCATCACCCAAAGACACCCTACCCTACACCTTATTCTAAGCCCAAGCACACTGAGCCATTTGTTGCTCTTTGAGTCTGTGTCTGTCATATTTTGCTCCTTTTCATCTAATCGTCTTCCTTGTATAACTGGAATGTTAATCCAGTCATGATGCCCTTCCTCAGGCCCCCACAGCTCTCACTTGGGGCTGGGTCACAGCACCCCCCGACCGGATACGCCATCATGAACCCTCTCTCCACATCTCTCACTTAAGAGACGTAGAGCTGCTTGAGATCAGACAGCATTGTGTTGTATTTGTTATTCACCTTGGCTGTCTAGTGCAAGGCTGGCATTTACAGGTGCTTACTAAACATTATAAATGGCCCAGCTTGTCAGATTTGGTCTCAAAATCTAAGAAGGAAAAGTAGATTTTGAGCCCTTTTTCTTGGTTTTCTCAAGAGTCAACTTGGATAAATGAATCTATCTTCCATCCTGTGAACTACCAAAGTTTATTCATGGTTTATGTGCTATAAGGAAAGGTCAGAGAGAACTTGAGCTAACCATCCCTGCCCTTGAAATGAAGTCAGGATAAGCATGTTGTAGGGAGAAGAGAAAAGGCTGTGGTGTGAGCAGTTATTAAAAAGTACATACTACCATTTCATCCCGAGAGCCAGTCTGGCGGCTGGGTAGTCACAGGCAGATGCTTACGGGAGGAGGTGGGCTTTCTGCTATGCTGTCCCTCCTGTCCCTTCTGCCTCCTCCAGCAAGACCCCCTGCCTAGGAGTGATAAGCAGGCTGGAGTCACATGTGGCTGTTCATATTTTTTCAAAAGTGATGTTTTTATTTACACAGTAGTCAACAACAAAAACCATTCATTCATTCATTTACTCACTTATTTATGCTGGAAATTGAACCCAGGGCCTCCTGTTTGTTATGCGTGTGCTTACCACTGAGCTATATCCCCAGCCAAAAAGTAATGCATAATTTTATAGAACATTCCAAGAACATTAAAATGAAAAAATCATTTTTACATATTATAGAGTCTATTTCTACATCTAAATAAGATTTTTGTGTTAAATATCTTTCTAGACATAGTCTGGTTTTCATGAATATATTGGTCATCATTTTGATAGCTTATACTTTACTGTAATCATTCTATTATTGTAAATTTAGATTGTTACCAATATTGAAGTTATAAACAAAAGAGTACTTAGAACAGTTTTTCTAATCTTTACGGCACTGCCTAAACCATACATAGAAGGTACAGAAACAAAAATCACTAGAAATAATCACTATTAATATTCTATCTTTTTCTTCTAATCTTTCTATGAGTGTATATGATTGCAAGTATATACTGCTTTTTTCATCCTATACTATTTCACCAAAACATAATTTATGTTGCCTGGATTCAATATAATTTATTTAGCTGTTATCTTAGGACATTTTCAGAGGGGTATGTGTGTATGTTGCTACTAAAACTAATAAACAACTATCATTTATAATATAGTACTTAAAATTAAGTCACCAAACTTAATACAGATAAAAATAAATGCATACATTTTCTGACCTTCATTTTAATTTTCTACTTTTAGTAGTTATTCATTACAAGGCAGTTTTTCTGCTATCTTTTCATACTCTGTGAGCTTATGAATTTATATCAGAGAAACTGATTTCTGCCAAGAGTTTTGGTGACTAACATCCTCTTTCTGAAATTCAATTTTTAGTCTTTATTTTTAAGTATTTATAATACAGCCATACTTTGAGAGAGTTCTACCAAACCAATTTGAGGCTTTTGTAGCATAGACAGCTTCTCCTGATTTATTATAAAGCTATAACCACAAAGATTATTTGAAAAATCAGAATTGACTAAGGAGTAGGATTTTTATCAGTTACAGTGGAGTGACTAATGTGATCTAATGTCCCAACTTTGATTACCATGTCAGGCAGACCTAGCTCCTCAGCGCTGGCTTTGCGGTCCCTTTTCTGTTGAAAGGCACAGTTGAGGAAGCCCTGCTGTCAGCAGCTGTTACATAGTTAGAGTAGAGAGGGAGAGGACTTTATACCTTCTTCAGGGCAGCCCAGCCATTCCTTCTCACCTTGTCTAAGCTTTGTTCGTATTGCCTTTGTTAGGTCATTCCTAATGCCATCTTACAAACAGATCTAGACCACGGACCTACATTAGTCATTATTCAGCTCTACTGAGTGCCTGACTAATGTTTAGGCAATGAGTGAGTGAGTGAGTGAGTGAGTGAATGAGTGAGTGAATGCATGCTGTCAAGCATATAAAGAAGCCTAATTTTTGTTCCCCTTTCATAATTTAAAAACACCTAATCAGATGTACCTGTGTCATCCAGTGTGTACACTTTACTGATGCTGTTCCCTGAGAAAGCTTTTTCAGAGAAGTGCCTACTGGTGTAGGAAGTCTCACAGACCTGGGTTCTACACTAATCTATTTTGTGGTTGTGTGACCTAAGCAAATTACTTAGGCTTTCTGTTCTCCAGTTTCTTCATTTGTTATCTTGGGGTATAATGACACCTATTGAGAACTACTATTAAGGACTAATAGGCAAAAACACATAAAGCTCCTGGTACACAGCTATTCCTAAACAAATGGTTGTCTCTACCATTACTGTTTTTATCTGTTTGCTGCATCACAAACAACACAATAGTGAAGGTGCTTAGAACTAGGTGGAGCTTGGCATCATAGTTGAACAGGTACACAACCTCTCCAGTAGGTAGCTGTGCTTCCTCGATGATTAATTTTTACAGAAAATTTTGATCCCCTCTCCCAGGCCCAGGGTTCCTATAAAATTACATAGGGTAGAGCTTTTCTTCAATGTAGGAGTATCTGGTGGCCAAGACAAATTACTTTGGCCAAGTGAAGCAAAGAGAAGGGCTGCATGGCTTACACCAATCCCTACCTCACCTTTCCTCACAACTTGCAGTTTTGTTACCAAAAACATTTGGGGAAAAACCTCTTGGTGAGAGAGTTACTCCATCACTAAAAGTAACTTGAGAGCAGGCCCGTTTCCTGTCTCTTTGTTGCCAACTCTCTAGTTGTAAGGTCTGCCTTGTACTGGAAGGAGGCTTTGAACATCAGCTGTCTGGAACAATCTCTAGCCTTATCACTTATTTTAATGTTCCTTGCACAGGGTCACTCTTGGATGTGGTGCTCTGGGCAGTCTCACCCCAGAGTGCTTCCCTTCCTTTATTTAACCTCTGACCTGTGAAAACAAGAGTTAATCAAGAGTTCTAACGTAGCTAAGAGGAAGGGGAAGTGTTTGGTTACAAATTAAATATGAACAAGTCATAAGTCATAAATCTCCAGTAATGCTACCAGTTGTGACTCAAGTTGCATATGGTACAGAGTGTTTGAGTTATAAATTCAAGTTCAGAGGTCTGTGATTACTTGAGGGTAGGTGCTAGGTTCATTTTCTTTTAGCCTCAAACTCTTTGCTTTCTAAAACATTACTTTTATTAGACCAGCTACATTTATATCCTACTTTTTTCTGTGTGCCTGTCTCCTTCCTTTCTTTACCTTGCCTACCTGCCTGTGTTGATTGGTGTGCTACTCTGTGAATTGAGACAGAACTATTTCCCGGGGAGAAGTTAAGCATATGGAAAAAGTTGCCAAGGAAAGGCATTGAAGCACAGAGTGTAAATGGGTTTAAGAGACAGCCAGACACTTTTATAGAGACATTTGCGATTGAATGATAGAACATTCAAGCAGGGATCAGTGGTGGAAATGAACTTAAATGAGTGCTATTGGTAGAAATCTGATGCCCTGTCTAATTCACCATTTCCTGAATTGTCACCATAAGTATGCATTTAATGCTTTATACTTTAAATCAAAAAGGATAATATAGTCTGTTAAAGAATCTTCAACAGTGGCTATATTTTTTGTAGGTACATGCTTAAAATAGACATTTAAGGTAGCAAAGGCCTTGGGTCTGAACATGAAGCACTGGAAATACTCTCTTGCTATTAATGTGTGTATTTAAGTTGAGCTACTTGTGTGTGTTTCCAAACACAACATGCCCTAATTTCTGAAGCAAAAAGAGTGGACACAATGACTGGTGTCCCTGGAGCTGGCAAAGTAAGAAAACACACCGGATTGCTGGGAGGCAGCCAGAGTTGAATTGCTCAGAACACTTCCAGCTGATGGGCTTTGGAAGCAGACTTTCATTTTATCAGGTCATTACAGTGAGAACCACAAGGTAAGATGATTACATCCTAATCTCAGGATTGATTATTATTCCTGATCATCTTATCCAACTAGCACTGCATTGTGTAGAATGAGCAAGACTTTGAAATTATTTGGGTTTTCTGTTTGAGCTTGCATTTAGTACTTGTGTCATGTTCGGAAAGTCAGTTTTTTGAGACTGTTTTCACATCTGTAAAATGGGATAGTTCATTTCATACAATTGTTGTGAAAAGTAAGATTTCAAGTGATCTGACTATTCCATAAATATTTCCTTTTCCTTTTCCCCATTAGCTTTCTATTTCTGCCTCTAAAATGAGAATAATAATATCAAATGGTGTCTCAGTGGGATAATTAATTTTGTTGTTTACTTTCTGAAAGTAGGACAAGACTTCATGTCATTTCTTGCCTTTGTACTTTTTTTTTATTAGTAGTGCCATTCTTAGGCTGTGAAAGCTTCAGTAAGACAAGGCTTGGGGGGACCCTCACTAACGCATTATGTTCTATTACAGTAGTAATTGTGCCCAGATGATCTGAATGGGGAAACCTTGCAGGTCTATGGATAAACGAGTACGCAGCCTCCTAAATTCTCTTAGGAAAATAATGAAAAGCCTCTGTCCTCACCCTCTCTGGGCTCAGTGGAAAGACTGAGAACTAGGCTGCATTGTCAGTGTGGGCACCAGTCCTTCCCAGACCTTCTGGTACCAGCACTTCACCAGTGATAGCAGGAAAGTGCCTCTGTGCTTGCCTCCCAAGCAGTCTTCTTCAATCATAGAACTGCTGTCACAGAAAAAGACAGCAACAAATCCACTCTCTAAAAGCAACAATTATTGAATTCCCATCAAAAGAGAAAGTCTTGTTTCCAAAGTCAAATTTAAGTGTGTGTTTGGGTAGATTTATATAAGCACATATGTTTTATGGGAGTTTCTTGTGTGTTTTTTCATATTGCAAATTAATATTTCTACTCATTCATACATTACATTTTCCTGCATAGATGTAATAGGTATCACAATGGGATGTTAATTATGGATATAAATCAGAGATTCTTGAGCTTAACTAGATACTATAATAAATTTACAACTGGAGATTAGCAGCTGTGAGCAAAGCAGAATACTCAAATTGGGCAAGACTGGCTTTGATCTCTTGAAGGGGAGTGTTTTTTCTCTCAGTTATGTCCCTTTGACTTTTGATCTCATTAGCAGTAAGAGTACAGCATTATTAAGGCAAAACAATATGAACACTATTCCATGTGCAGCAGTAGATATGTCCACATGTTTTATCCTCACAGTAGCAATGTGGGAGAAGATAGATATTTTACCCACATTTCCCGGACGAGGAAGAACAAGACCCAAACTGTCACTTATAGGGGACAGCTAATACTGAAACCCAGGTGGCTCTCCTAACTTGGTGCTTTGTGCATAGTTGATCAGTGAAGGCTCCCTTGCTCTGGGAAGATTTTATCCTCTGACTCCTGAGAGATGCTATGTCACATTACTGCCCCAGGGCCACTGACATGTTCCACCAGTGTCTGCTATCTCTTTACTTTGGAGCACCCCAAATGCCTCACAGAGTACCAGGCACATACTGGGACGGTCTTTTAAAAGGTGTGCTATTGGGCCTGGTATCTTCACCTCCATTAGAAATTGTGGCAAGGTGTTCAATGCAGCTAAAAGTGGCCATCTAAAAAAGGCACAGTGTACTTTTTCCCTGGGGAGGCATGTGTACTGCTGGTGGTTTGAGAACTGTGGTTGTATGTGCACCTAGTGGCAGGAGCACTTGCTGGCTTAGTGTAATGAGGAGAAAGTATTGATGGCCGTGCAGTAGGAAAGAGGCTTTTTACTCCTTTCCTCCTCCACGTGGATAGGTGGGGGAGAGGTGGAAAGTGTAGTAGTGAGAGGGAAATTCACATTAGAACTTTGTCTTCAGGAAGTTTGGATTGAAAAGCAGGGCGAGTGGATTAGGGAAAGGAAGAGAAGAGGAGAGTTTGGAGCAGATCCTGAAGAGTGCATTGGATGATTTACTGAAAGATTAGGGGATGCTTGAGCAATTTTGAGGGCTCACTTGTGCTTAAAAAGCTGTTTGCAAATGAAAGTAGCCAGGCTGGCTTAGTGTGCTTTGCTGCAGCACTTGAGCCAAGAACAAGAGTCATTGGTGGGGTTTGCTTGAGTTAGGGGCTGGAGAAGAAATAAGAAATTTTAGGCTTGTTAAGTACACTTTAGTTTACTTTGACCATGTGCTGACTCTGTTCTAATTATTTGTCATAGACTCCAGCAGGACATTAGCAGGCTTGGTTTTTAACCATGAGTCATTTTCCTAAGCAAAATGCTGTCTGCCAAATTTGGATCCCCACCTCCCAACAGGTTGTGATTGGCTGTTACTCTGCAACACTCCTGGTAGTGGCCTTAGCAGAGTGTATAGAGAGGAGTTGCATCTGGCGTGTGAACGTGTGACTTAATGAGTGCCTGGCATGTGCCAGGCACAGGTGAGAGTCACGCTTCTGGCTCTCATGTTGCTGCCACTAGTGGCAAATCATATCTTATCAACTGTGGGGAGTCTTAGCAGAGCAAGTCTAGGACACTTCCATCCTAGAAATAAAATGCATCTACTTAAGTGAAGACCCACAAGTTTGCAGTAAAAAAATTGAGAAAAATGTAGGGTTTTATCTTGAAAACACAAATCTAAATTTTTGAAAGAAAAAAACACTTATTTCAACAAGACTTAGCTTTTAATTCCAACAATGCGTTAATTCTTTTGAAGAAAAATAATGAGTCAAATGGTTTTTCGAGGAGAGAGAGTTGTAATTTCTGACTTCATAACACTTTGTGTTTGACTTTCACAGCATAATCATAAAAGGAGTCACTTTTTCTAAAAGTATTGGAGGACTTCAGTTTCCCAAAGGCTTCTCTTCTCCTTTGATATTGAAATCATTTTCTTTTGATGTGGCTGTTGTGTCACTGCACTTGTTTTTCTTGGTATTCCTCTTTTTTGCTTGTTAACTGGGTTAGTGCTGCCAGGTCTTCATTTGATGGTGACTTTGCCTCAACGCGAAGCAGGTGTCCAACATCTCTGACCTAGACTTCATGAAGTTCTGTGCCCTGTGTAAGGGCTATAGTTGTACTTCACAGCCAATTTGCATTTTATTGTAGCTATTTGGCTGAGACACTGACAGAGGAGCAGGGCTAGATCCTAGGTATGTGTGGGGATTTTCTGTGTGAGGCAACCACCTCTTATTACAGCTCTGCTTTCTGACCCACTGCCTGATGACAGGTGTACAGAGCTTCTCTAAGGTGCTGGAGGAGCCTCTGACCTAGATAGCAGGGTTCAGAGAACTTCCCACAGCTTAGATGAGCAAGAACCTTAGGGAGGAGCAGGGAAAGGGTCCAGTCCTGCATCAGGTGTCTCATATGCAATTCAAGTGTATAAATTAGGCAGTTGTTTGCATCTCTTTATAGAGAAAGAGACTGAGTCTGTGAGAGACTGCTTTCCCAAGGTATTGTATCCAGGCAGTTGCAGGACTGAGAACTAACCCAAGATTATTGAACTCAGATCTGTGTTTTTTGCACAACTTTTTAAAATTTGGAGGGTTTGGTTCTGCATTAATAGAAAAGCTTTAAGTACTGAATGCCAAGCGACCTTAAACAGGAATGCTTTGCTACCTGGCGAAGCTTGGCAAAATCTGTGGGCAGGAAATAAGAAGGGCTAATATTTCCTTGGAGTACCTAGGGTAGAGTTTCAAGTGCTCCTCAAAAGTTTACCACAAACAAGGAATAGGGAAAACTATTCTTTGTCACTTTCCTTGGTGTTAATCCAGGTATGAGTAGGTGTGATTCTACCTCCAGTCTTGCCAGAAGGTGCTGCTTCTCTGTAACTTCCAATGTGCTGTGCCTGAATATTTACATGGCAAAATCTTACTGTAAGTTCATTGTCCTTTTATGTATAATCTTTTTTCATTTCCTTCTAAAGTGAAGCCAAAACATTATATTGACCTCTTCCTAAAAATTATCGGGCCAGGGAGATAGCTCAGTAGAATAAGCGCTTGCCTGGCAAGGACAGGGTCCTGAGTTCAATCCCTGGTACTGAAAAAAAAAAAAAAAGAAATATATATCTGTATGAGTGATTATATTAAGATTCCCATTTTTTGATAGCAAATTGTATACTGATTCTGAAAAAGTGAGTATCTTCTGGGCTGTGCTGAAGAAGAGGATGAAATAATCACTTTCTACCATGTTCTAAGTACTCGTCCTCAGACTGTTATTCCTCCTTATCTGTCCTGTTGGTTCCCATAACAGAATAATGGGGAGGCCCATCGATATGGCCTTCCAGATCCTGGCCCTGTCTGCCTGCTAGCCTTCTTGTCCCCACCGCTTTCAGCCTTTCTTCTCTTCACTGGTGACCAGCTCACCTAGGGCCTGGCCAAAGCTCAGCCTTTTCTGTGAGATAGGAAGTGACTCCTGTCATGTCTCTCTGTCATGTGTGTCCCCTATACCCGTGCTATGAAACTTTTCATTTATTTCCCAACACATGTCATTCTGGCTCGTGTACTTACATTATATTTTTATAAAAGAAGACCGTCTCCCCCCTTTTTGTTGTTTGTAACAATAATAAACTTAAAAGTCCCAAGTACAACAAAACGGGCTTTTATTCCAGTTCTATTTGAGACAAATTCCTAAAATAATGCCTCAAAACCCCAAACAATTAGTGTGTCTTTTTAAAAGAAGATTATTTTCTTTTACATAACTATATGTTAGTCATAAAAATCAGAAAATTCGGGTTGGGGATGTGGAACCCTCCAATGGAAGAACGCTTACCTAACGTGTGAGGCACTGGCTTCCATCCCCAGCACCCTCCAAACTCAGCAAATTGATGTTCATTTTGATAAAATGCCACCATAACCCCTGCATTTCTCTTGCTCATGGTTTTTTTTTTGTTTTTGTTTTTTACATAACAAACTTCAGTATCAATGATGCTTTTATGTGTCATGTCTCTTCCATCTGCTCCTATTCCTCAGTGTTTCCTAGACCTCTAAGGACATGACAGGCTCTCATTTTTAGAGTGTCCCTCGGTTTGGTTTATCTGCCATTTTCTCTGAATGAGCTTCTGCTGCCTTCGTAGGAATGTAGTACTCATGATTCTGTGTGCTCCTGTTGTATTTGCTCAGGTAGCGCAGCATTTCAATTTGTTCCACTTCTGGAGTGAGTTAGTGTCCCGAGGTTTCTTTCTTTTTCCTTTCATAATTGTGAAGAAATAACTGAGACAGTGAGTAACTCCATCCCGCATCAAACTTTCATTTATTTTACATCAGAATTGGTTGTTGGTCTCCTGTTTTAGTATAACTTATTATTTCTATTGTTATTTGTTTTATTGTTCAAATTGTAGTAGACTTTGTGAGTGGGAAACCCTCCTTTTGTGTTCCCTTGATATACCCAGATCATGTGTCAAGCACAAAGCATTTCCCAGTCCCTACCTTCCAAGCTGACATTTCTTCATGAGCCTTGGTTCCTTTTATAGGTAGCAGTGTTTAGAAACCAAGCTCTGGACCCTAAGTGTGCTCCTTATAATTGGAGTATTTCTGCTTCCAGCCCTTCTCCATGGCTAAACCTAGAGAATATGTGTGCATATGATCTGTACATGCATATATTTCTCTTTCTTTTATCTACCCCATCTGCCTACCTAATGACTGAGCACCTTGATTTCATATCAGAGGCCACGTGCGGTACGCCTTAAGCTCTTCTAGGTCTAAGGCTTTAGATGACCTCACTGAGAAGAAAGCCTCTTCATCTGCTTGTCAGGAGCAGAGGGTGGGAGCGCCTCTCAGTCGTGGTTGGTGAGAGAAGTGTGGATCCAGGCTCATGCCTGAAAAGAGGTCACTCCCCTGTGGGCCTTTACCTCTGCTGGTAGGGTCCTGACCGTGATGCTTCATGTCAGTGTTTGTATTCTATTGAAAACCAAATGTTTAGGCGCTTAGAAATGGTTCCCAGATCCTCCTACCGCAACATTTACTCTGTTGTCTACATATCTCTAGTACAGTGGCCTTCTTGAATGCAGGGACTCCTTGTCATTTTGCCCCCAGCTTTGGACTGAACCCAGCACACAAATGAAGATACAAGCAGTTATATGAAGGTAACAAGCACAGCAGTAGCGAAGAGTTTGGGGCTCTTTAGGTGGCCAGGGAGGAACAGCTTAATGGAGTGTTTATTTCCTGTCTCTGACTGGGAAGTATTGTTGACTCACTGATGACAGACACACACAAAATGGAGTGGAGGCTCCATGTCCTCACCTGCAGCCTCCAGGCAGCACAGGCCGTGGTGCCAGCACTAATGAAGCAGGACCGGAAACGCCACAGGACAAAACTCAGCTGTGAACCCTGGCCTCCCAGCCGGGAAACAGGGACCCTTTGAAGAAGAAGACAGCTGGGTTTTGGTTTCAGACCTTAACACTGCCATCACTAGATACTCATCTGTCAACGCACAGGGGACAACATGTGGGGAACAGTTGTGTCCGGTCAGGCTGAAAGGAGAAAGAAATGGCTGGTTTCCAGGGTAGCTGTAAAACTGCTCCAGCCAATGGTTCTGCATAGCGTAGCCAAAAAGAATTGATTTGGTGAGGTGGGGGCTGAGTGTAAGAAACAGAGATGTCTGCTGTGGGCCACAGCAAGTTGAGAGAGAATGTTGAGGCTGAGGCTCTCTGCTGAAGTCATGAAAATCTGTTAACTTAGTCATCTAACACTTTCGACATACTACATGTGATCCTAAGCCATCAGCAAAGCCAACCTGCCTTACCACACTTGATCCAGTTTTTCTGTGAACTCAGCTTCCCTTTCATTTACTTGAGGCCAGTATTTCCTCTTCTTGGCCTCTTCCCTCCCTGCTGGCTCCCAATTGCTGACTTTAACTAGTGGTATTTTCTTCTCTGGAAAAGAAAGATTTGAAACCCTTGGTTGAATTTGTTTACTAAGAGTCCTCTAATCTGTGCAGGAGTTTTCTTCTGAGGGGGTTTCTTGTTATAGTCTAATGGCTTTTAACTGGCTGAGGTTTACTTAGCAGAAGAGGAAGGGAGACACTATCTCCTGACTAATCCCTCTTAAATGTTTACATTCTCTGCAGAGTCACAGAGTCCGCCCGTGGAGAGTGCAGCAGCCATTTGCTCTGGAACAGTCCATATGCGGCTGCCAGAGCTGATGGAAACATATTAACATAAGTGATAATACTGTCATAGGAGTGAAAAGTTAAGTTGCTTATCAGTGTATTTTGATAAGCTACTTAAATTTTACAGTAGCATGTGCTGGCTTCAGACACACGTCACTGATAGGGGATTGTGCACTTTATCTGTCCTCTCTATTGCCTCTCACCTCATTTATTACCCTCAGCAGCACAGCCAGCAATCTGTACAGGGTGCTGAATCCCTCTCCGGGCAGGATGTCACATGTGTTCTCTGCCTTGGGTTGAGCTCTCTATCGGTAATGGACACCATTAGCTGAGCAGGGCAGACATGAGCATGGAACAAGTGCTTGGTATGATGCATCTCACAGGCCTGTGCTGTGTAGCTTTGGGAAAGTTCCTTAGAGAAAATCAAGCTATTTAAAACAGGTAGAAAAACTTGGGAGCAGAAATGCTTTTCAATCATTTTCCATAGTGCAGAGGTGACTTTGCCCTTGGTCTTTGTCTAGTTGTATTTGTTCAGTACACACTGACCATTGACTGCACACCAGGCTCCATCTGTTCTTGATGCTGGGAGACAAGGGGAAGGAAAGTGTGCTCCTTCCTCTTGACTTGCAGTCTGTGAAGAAGACAGGGGCATCCTTGAGTGCTATATTATGTATGGAATATTAGGAATATGTGTATGACCCAGGGAGCCCAGAAAAGGTGGAATTAGGGCATGTGAAGTAGAGATGGAAAAGGTAGGATCCTGTTAGGGTGAGCAGAAATCAACTAGACTAGGCCACCCAGGTCTGAGAGAGAAAAGGGCCAAGGTGTGCTAGCTGAGGCAGCCTAGAGGCTGTCTGATATTCTGGAATGAGACTGCATGAGAGGAGCAGGCATACGACCAAGTAGAAAGAGACCACTGAAGAGGTGGTCAAGAGCCTGACAAGGAAGAACCTCAAAAGCCATCCTATGAAGTGCCAACTGCTAGATGGGACTCCATTGCAGGAATTAATCCAGGGTGTGAAGCAGATTTACATTTTAGAAATGCCAGTCAAAGAGTCATACAGAGGGTGGCCTTAAAAGTCTAGCTCAATAGCCAGGCCATCTTGCAAGTCTTGAGCAGCAGTGGTCAGGACCTAGTGAAGGGCAGTGGGCATGAAGTGTGAGTCAGTCATCTTGCGGAGAGGATAGAGTGGGTGCATTAGAGGCACAAGGTCTGGTATATCAACAGGAGGGGCTTGGAGTGTGTGTGGCCTGTGGAACAACTTGCAGATACCAGCAGCAGTTGGTGTCCAGTCATGAGAATTGTCATCCCCTGTCACTTGGGATGGTGGGTGTGGTTTGGAGAGGCCTAGGGACCACTCAGAGATGCATCTGATTGCAGAGTTGGCTTTGAATTCCTTCTCTGTGAACCTGTTTGGCTTTGAGGCATGGGAATAATTTATAACGGACATTCACTCCTCTGCCTCACATAGGCAGTTTTCTTTTAAATCCTAGAAATAATTAGCATTTTGCCCATCTGTGATTCCAGCACAATCTATGACAGGAAGACTCTTCAGGATGTAGAGAAAAACTCAAACGTATCAGTCTTGAATTGGGTCCTGGTTCTGTTTTTGACTTGCATACTAATATTTCTGTTTCTTCTTCCCTCAGCTATCTCCCATGGTTCGAGGTATTTTATAAGCTACTTAACATCTTGGCAGAGTACACAACAAAAAGACAGGTATTTGCCTTTTAAAAAAATAATTCCTTTTAACAAGTAAACTTTAATTTTATGATTATGAAAGCAATAAATGAGCTATATTTCACTAAAACATTGAGAAAGTGGGAAATTCAAAAAATCATAGGAAGGAAAAGAAAATCGCCTTTAATCTAATCTGACCCAACTCTCTTTCCTAAAATAAATGCTGCTTGTATTGGGGTTGCTTTCTTTTGTATTTTTTTCTTTGAGTTAGAGCAATGATAAATAGACCCTTAGCATTTATAGAGTTAATATTCACAAATGTCTAATGTGCCCAAGCAGCCCTGAAAATTCTTGATATGAATGAAATTATACTTTTGCTGAGGTGCTGATTTGAACTGTTTGTATCATGCTACAAATTCAGGGTTTGCAAGCAATATACTTAACACAAGTTAAGTGACAGTCCAGCTGCCCAAGTTCCCATTTTGATAAAGCTTTGTGGTGCGTTCAGGGTAATTTCTCCAAGTGTCTGAAAATTACTTTAAAAGTTCAGCTGTACTTGATTGTACTTTTGGAAGAAATGGTATACTAAGATCTCCTCCTTGGACAATAGAGGTGAATTGGACTCTGTTCAGATTTTGTAGTCCATATATTCAGGCACCATAATAATAGAATCATTTCTTCCATGCTATTAAAAAGATATAAACATTTATCATGGCTATATAACATCATATCATGTACCTAGACTTATAGGAATAGTTTGCTTTTACTGGGCACTTTATTTGGAATTTCTTTGATGATTATAAAAGGTACATCCTGGCTGAGGAGATAGCTCAGCAGTCTAAGTGCCTGCTTACCAAGGTACATAAGTTCGATCCCTGGTACCTTATGCCGTGCCAGCCTGGAGAATCCCAGACGTGCTGTGCTGGCCACTGAAACTGGACACAGTGGCACATGCTTGTAATCCCAGCACTGGGGAGGCTGAGACAGGAGGATCACTAAGAGTCTGAGCCTGCATAGTAAGGCTTTATCTTAACCCTGTGTCTTAAAAAAAGTCCATTAGTATCTTTGAGAATAAAGCATTTTCTTTATTTTGGGTTGTTTCTTTACAGGAGAGAATCTTTGCTACACAGTGCTTCTCATTTCACTTGGGCTCAAGCCCTTTTAATTCCATGGCAAATAATATTCTGAGATAGCTGTATTTCCCGAAATACACTTTGGGAAATGCTGTTTGGGAGGAAAAGTGAAAATTGCATAGATAATGTATAAATCTATTCTTCAAGTTAGATTTACTCCCAATTAGGTCACAGTAAAAGAAAGGAAATGTAATGGAAGTGGAAATGGTTCTCTTGGTCACTATACTCATTCTGAAAGAAGTTTAGGTGTCTGGGATTCTGTCATGAAAGAAATGATTTACTCTTTGATAAATGAGTTAAGAGGTTGCCTTGGATCTGGACATTGATGTTTGATTCAATGTTATCTTTAGTCACATTCAGATTTTCACTCAAATTTGAAAAGTATCTTTAATAAAATTGTATAACATGTAGGCTGTTAACAGTTTTTGAATTGGAGATTTGATTCACAGTTTTCTGAAAAACAGCAAGAGAATTTAGTATACATTTTTTTTTTTTTCTGGAAACATTGGGTAGGTACAACCTAGGCATGGGGGAGACCAGATTATGACCCTGTCATATGAGTTCATCTTTCCTCTGGGCCATTCCTTGAGCAAGGCCTCTGCCTCCTGGTGTGTTAGAGACTGTTTTTGTCAGTTGGAACTTATCTGTCCTGAAGCCATGACTCTTTTTATAAAGTTTCTTCTTGTTGCAGGAGTTATGATGTGGATGGTAAAGAATTTTCTACAATTGGCTAGTTTCCAAGGTTTTGGCCCTAGATTAGAGCAAGAGGAAAGAGTTTGCACTTAAAAAAAAGAAAACCATACCTCTCCCCACTCCTGTCCCCTTCACTCCGAAAATCCCTAAACTTCTGTCATCTAGAAATCTTTGGACAAAGTTGGACAAGATAGGTTTCTCCTTTGGAGTGTTTGAGGAATGAGACACTTATATTATCATGCTACAACATAGTTAATAAATGCAAAGGTTGTCATCTTACAGTAGAAAAACCAGAGGAATTAAATGACAAAAGCAAATTTCAATAAAAAAAGAAATTGGAATTTGAATCTTGAAAAAATATCAATTGAGAATCTACAAAATGGGTGAGCTCCTGTCAAGGTTATACACATGTAGGAAAGAATGAGGAACTGTTCCAGACAGAAGACCATGAGACAGAATAGGATCTGAAGATTAGATGGTAATGCTGCATGAAGGTTAATTTTCTAATCATAATTATCTGCGCTTATGTAGGGAAACATCTTGTTTATGTCTGTGAATGAGAAGCATAATGTCAGCAACTCATTCTCAGACAGATCACAAAATGAAAAGCTTTTTATACCATTTCTACAACTGTTCTGTAAATTTGAGACTGTTGCAGAGCAAAACAAAACACATACGTCCACCCCTGTAAATTCATGTCCTCTGTGAGGAACTTACTTGATTGTCAGAGTTCAGATGGAAACAAGCTTGTTGTCCAGACTCCTCTTTCTCCTTTCCTTAAGTGCACTTCCAGAGGCAAAGAAGGGTCTGGGATTGAACACAATACACCTGCATTTTACCCCAAAGCTGTGCACTCAGTGTCTGATGTGAGACTTGGCACTTCACTTTTCCTGGCCTCAGTCTTCGTATCTGTGAAGTGGGGTGGTTGGGAGGATCAGCTACATAACAAAAAGATACCAGTGTAAACTTATTACTATTATACTCACAGAACTCTTCCAGGTGGGAGAAATGCCTTTTGAATCATTCTCTGAGCAGTGTTCTCTTGAGCATCTTAAAGGCAAATCTGTTTTCAATTGAATAATTTGTACTGCTTTGTATGTCATTCTGTTGCTCAATTTCACTAATTAAAATGCGCAGCCACCATCCTATATTGTACACTGGTGTGCTCAGTTCATTTCTGACTTTCCATAATTGGAGGCTGCCTTGTATACCACTCAATAAAATTAATTGAGGGTAATGATGATGAAGACAAGATCCACAGTGCCATCGTTATTTCTCCCAACCACCCCCGCCCTGGAAGCTCAGATTGTTTGCATTTAAAAGTTGTTGCTATGGAGTTGAAGGGATAGATTTACTGAGAGCTTATGGTATATGATCCATAAAAGGCGGTCATGGTAGGTGTCTCACTGAGTAGAAAATGTCAGACTCAGTGTGGGAGGATCCGTTTGGCTCTTATGTTTGAGCCATACAGTCTTCGGTCCAACCCTACTTGAATATCAAACTTTTCCAGTAATGGGGCTGGCATCGACCACCATCTCACTCATCCAGCCAGGTTCACAGTGTGCCCAAACCTAATAAGGGCTCAGCATTGCGTTGTGATTGAGGCCTGCTATTTCTTTCAGGAGAGTCAGTGGAATGAACTTCTTGAAACTCTGCACAGACTTCCCATCCCTGACCCAGGCGTGTCTGTTCATCTCAGCGTGGTAAGTGGGGCAGAAGCATAGCCATCCTGAGAAAGCATTTCATTATAAGCAATCAGGGGGAGTTGGCCAAATGGGATCGTCTTTGGTCATCTGCACCTCCCCCTCTCCCACCTTGAATATTCAGAATTGATCATGGGACAGACAAGAGAAACTTCTTCCTTTCCCTAAGATTCCAGGAGGAATGGATGGTCCCCACATCCCCCAAGGCTATTCTCTGGCCATCATCCCTTCACCTGCACCTCCTTGAATGCAGATTCTAGGCAGAAATAGGATGACTGGCCCTTCCTGCCTCTGAGCCCCTGTCCTGGACACCCTGGTGACCCTTTGCCCATCTCCCAATCCTGAATGAAGCCCATCCTGCACTCTCAGCCCTCAGAGTTGTCTCTGTCTGCCAGGTCTTGCATATGCATCCTTCAGGATCAGCCCTCATTTTATTTTAATAGAAATCTTCCCTTGACCTTGCAGGCTTAGCTAAAGCTTCTCCTGAGTTTCCCCGAGTACCTTTTACACTTTGTAGGAATTAGTTTTACCACATTAGAATGATTTGTTTTTTCCTCTCTCCCTCAGTGGACTGAATGTCCCTTCAATACAGAAGGTGAGAGTCCTTAACCCAATTTCTCCTGTACAGTATTAACCATTTCTTTGAATGCTTCTACATATGTGCTGTATCTTCTGCAGTATGCCAGTGTGGAATTCCTCTGTATTATCTATTGGGAGATTTCCATCCTAGTTGTCTGTTTTGCCAGTGATCTAGGTAACCTTAATCAAGACCTTTAACTTTGTGGGCCTCAGTCTCCTCATCTGTTAGATAAGCCATTAGAAGATGTTCAGGGGTTCTTTTCTATATTTCAGTTACTGCGATTTTCTTAATTGAGTAGGTTGAAGGTTTGTCATTACCTTCGTTGGAATTCTCAGGTTGACAGCCTTTCCTGGTATCCATGATTATCCAGGAGTTATTTCTCATATGTTGTGGGACCTGAAAGTTTTCTCTTTCAGCTTTATTAGAACCAGGTATAGTGTTGGTATTCAATAGTTAGGAAAATATATATACCCCCCCCCAGGAAAATCAATGTTTCTTATGGTTTTTTCCAAATGATAAAATTGAAATTTGTATTACTACCAATAGCTAATAACAGATCTATTTTATTGTTTTAATTTATATCAAATATATATCTCTAATATTCAAAACAGTTCCACAAAATAGATCCTAATGTCTTATTTTGTAGATGAAAGGTTTAGAAAGGAAAAGGCACTTGCTCATGCCAAGTCATATGGTTAAGAAATGATAAGATTTGAGTTTTTCAACGCAGGGCTGGCTTCAAAGCCATTTGTGTTCCCACGATGACATGTATATTGAAAGAAGAAGAAAGAGAAGAAAAAGGCAAGGAAAGGGGAAGGACAAAAAGCAGGAAGGAATTTATAAAGGTTTTTCTGCATTTTCATAGAACATGGGAAAGAAAGAACGAAGCTTTGGTACAAAAATTCCTGCAGGCAAGGGGGTTCTGTCTAGAAAAGAACAAATGAGCTTTAGTCCTGCCCTAGACATCACTAAAGCTAAGCAATCCTGCCTTTGTCTCTGTCCCTTTTTCTAAGCAGCTTGATCTCACTGCTTCAGTCCGTAATGACATCCGACAGGTAGCAGTGGAGGAGCCAGCTGGGTCACCAGCTGCTGGGGAGGAAGGGCCACTCCTGCCCCAAACGGTTGCACAGGCAGTCTGCTGCCAGGCCTCAAGGACAAGCCAGCTCAGGCAGGAGGAACTGTTGGGGTGTGTAGCTGTTTCATGCTAGTGGTTTCTAGGAATGTTTCTGACCTCCCCTGGTCCCCAGCATTTCATGGGCAATGGAGCAAGACAGAATCTCGAAGGACAGCCCCCGGGACTACTCAGTTTTGGAATTGCGTTGACTCACCATTTACAATCCATTGCATCTGTAAAGGCAACTTTTTTTTTTCTTTTTTCACCATGAATTCTGTTCACGTTGCATCTCTGATTTTGAAGACTAGTCTCATCTAGCTTATAAATCCCGAAGTTTTGGTAAGCCGTCATCAGTAAACCGTCTAAAGACGGTATCTTTAGTCATTCTGTAAGGGAGTGTTTCCATGTATCTGATATATATAATTGAGAAAAATAGAAATGCAAGCTAGCACTTGAGAGCAAATAATAATTTTATAATAAAATACCATTTATTAAAGAGTAGGCACTGCATATATATAATGTTTTTTTCCTCACAACGATTTTTGAAGTATACAGTATGGTTCCTACTCATAGATTCTGAAACTGAGGTTTTGTGCTATTAAGTTGCCGGAGCTCACATAGCGATCAAGTGGACGACACTTGAGCCAGTTCTGTCTCTGACTGTGTCACACCCTACTTGATGTCTCCCTCACTGTGTGGGCATCTGGTACTACATGCTTCCAGAAGCTGCTTCCAGAATGTGGCATTAAGTTGGTATCTTATGGAGCCAGTTTGAGCCTTGTGCTTTACTTTCCCTATTTCAATCCTCATTGTTCAATTATTTTCCTTGTGGTACCATTTATTATATTTCATAGATACCATATTGATACACACAGATTTTGGAACAGTACATTGCAGAGCTTTTTAATATTTTAAATATTGATTTTTACTTTTTAGTTTGTTATTTTAATTCAAGTTCTTTTAGCTATAATTTACATATAAAAATAAAATAAAATAGTCTGATATAGTCTACAGGACATGGTTCTCATCATACAGACCTGGTCTCAGTCCTAGTTCTACCACATATGAGCTCTGTGACATTTGAATATTTTGCCTCTGTGAATATTAACTTTTCATTTGTAATATGATACATAATTTATTATGGAGCTTAGAGATAATATTTATAAGGTGCTTGTTGTGAAGTCTCCCATATAACAAGTGATTCATAAGCTTCTGTTGACTTACAAGCATCTCATACTATTTATTGTTATTGTTACAGTTGTTCCTAAGGCCTTTCATTTTTTTCTAGGAACCTAACTATTTTGCAGTTACCCAGAAATAGAGAGTAGAGTAGCACTTCCTAAAATGACACTTTGGGGTCCAGGTTTAAACTCAGGCTATGACTAAGCTGACCTTCTCTGTACATGACCTCGCCTGGCCTTTCACGATCCCGTCTTTAATTGGCCGTCACCAGGCTTTTTCCAGTCCTGCTTACCATTATCCTCTGAGTCTTTAACAGAGGCGAAAGAGGTATCATCAGTTGAACCTGTTGTCATTTAAATGCAAGGGCACATGCTTGGTGGATATGTGGAAATGCCTCCTTGAAAGTCTTTGAAGAGGCCAGTTTTTGACTGCATCACGTCTCCAGGTCCCTCCACTGGCAGCCACTAGAAGTTAGGCTCTCAGAGTGTGCGTCCTAGAGAGGCTCTCATTGTTAAACAGCTGTAGTGCTGTAGGTGCAGTGATCCTTCAACTGTAGGTGTCCTTTGTGTCACTTGGGCAGATTTTCATCATAGTTTATAGATGGATATAATCTCAAATGCTGAAGGGAAATGGCAGCTCTGGCTGACAAAGACTGACACTGGGTGAATTTACTGCTATTTGGCCTCTAGAGCCCATCTGCACTGTTGAACAATAAGTTGTAAAACCTACAGCTTTCATGTGTTCAGAAGCCTTCAAGTATCATAAGGAAATTTAGCCTTTAATCTCTTTGCGCTCCCTAAAGAAGTTCATCGCTCATAGAAAAGAACTTCATGCAACAAACTGATGAGTTAATACAGCTGGTTTAATCTAGCATTGTCCTAAGAAAACATTCCATGGATAATTTCATGGCAACTCTGTTATCTTCATCTAAGTAAGAAAGTATCTTCAAATTATTTATCTGAATTTTGACTAATATGCTTGCTATACATTCTTGCAAAAAATATACAGCTTGTGCTTTTGTTTTCCAGCATTCTTACTTTACTGTGCCTGATACCAGAGAACTTCCCAGCATACCTGAGAATGTGAGTATTTAGGAAGGAAATGTTAAATTTGTTCTTTTCTCTTTCTACATCTTTTTAAAAAAAATAAATGGATACATTTGAAAATATAAAAATCAAAAGCTTTAACAGTTGATTACAAAAAGAAACATACGGAAGCAGAATGAAACTGTGTCTAACGTATAGAGAATATAAAGACAAGGAAAAGTGTTATTCTTATTTCTCAGAGGTAATTACTTACTGGGTTGGGGCGATAGCTCAGTGGCATAAGTGCCTGCCTTTAAGCACAAGGTCCTGAGTTCAGCCCCCTGTACCACATGCCCTGCTGGCCCCAGAGCCCCTGGGCACACCGTGCCAGCCCTGAAACCAGGCGTGGTGACGCCCACCTATAATCTCAGCACTGAGGAGGCTGAGATAGGAGGATCACTACATGTCTGAACTGCATAGTGAGACTCTGTATCAGTTTTTTTAAAAAGCAAGAAAAGGTAATTACCTATTAATATATTACTGTCTTATTGCTGTCTTTTTCAAATGTACATTTTTACATAGTTAATTTGTCTATTATATGAGCATTTTTTCTGTTTTTATTTATAAGAATCATTTTTATTTAGTGTATACTACTCCGTTTGCTACATAAATTATTTAGGCATTTACTCACAGTTGTACACTTTTTTCTCATTTCTGCCATCATAAATAAAATGTTGGTATAAAGAAATTTTTTATATAAATATTTCTTTATTAAGGTAGATTTACTCAAGTAGAATTAAACCTGTACTTCTTACACCTCTGTATTCACTTTTTTTTTTTTTTTAATGTATTTGGTACAGGGTCTCATTATGTAGATCAGAGTCATAGTGATTCTCCTGTTTTCGGCCTCCCAAGTGCTGGGATTATAGGCACGCGCCACCACACCCAGTCTCTGTGTTCACTTTTCAGGGAGTAAACTCTTTGTGAGTAAAATGTGACTCCCATCCTCACCTCTTAATGACTTAGGAGCAGTAGACCAAGTGTGAGAAAGTAGAAGGTTCATACTTGCTCCCTGAACACTACATGATATGTCCAGTTTCATGGCATATTTTCAAAATATTTTAATATGATTATAAATAGTATTGTGTGGAATCAAATATAAAATAGCCACTACCAAAGTACTTGTTTTTTTTTTTTTTTAATTTTGGTAAAATATACATAACATAAAATGTACTATCTTAAGTTTTAAGTGTGAAATTCAATGGTTTTAAGAACAATTATATTGTTGTTCAGTCAGTCTCCAGAATTCTTTTTTATCTTGCAAAACTGAAGCTCTGTACCCAATGAACATCTCCCTATTCTCCCCCTTCACCAGTCTGTGGCAACCATCATTCTTTCAGTCTGAATTTACTACTCTTAAGTACCGCATCTAAGTGGAATAGTAAAATATTTGTCTTCTTGTATCTGGCTTATTTCACTTTGCATAATGTCTTCAAAATTTATCCACATTGTAGTGTGCTTTAGAACATACTTTCTTATTAAGACGGAATAATATTCTCTTGTATGTGTATACTTGTATTTTGGTTATCTATTCATCCATGTATGGGCACTTGGGTTGTTCTTACCTTCTGATTGTACAGCTTTGAACATGGTGTACAATTATCTGAGTTCCTACTTTCTATTTTTTGAGTATATGTTTGATTTTCTTTTTAAAGCCACAGAAAGAAAAATTATCTGAGTATCATTTATATAGTAGAAAGATAGAAATGTCAAGTAGTCGAATGTAATTAATGAAGTTAGGCTATAGTATTGTGATCAGCTAACAGTCTTAATAAATTGGATTGTCAAGCATATCCATAAATTTTATTATTTATATGATGAGGCTGTGGTTGAAAATGTTGCTTAATTTATGTTTGACATTAAGTAATAAAAAAAATTCAGACCAAAGTTCCCTTTGCAACAATAGCTAATGTTCTACTGCTTGTCAGATGATCTGCTCAGTGGTTTGTCTCCATTTTCTCAATTACCTCTCTTAACAAGCCTAGGTGGTAACTACTATAATTATTTTCATTTTATATTAAAAACAGAAGCCCTGAGGATTGAAGTAACATATTCAAAGACCTACAGTAAAGAAGTGGTAGAACTGGAGCTCAAACACAGCTTATTTTCAAGTCTGAACATTATACATTGAGCCCACAATATTTAGTTTTTATTTCTCAAAATTTTCTATTGAAGTGGAAATGTGACATTAAGGAGAAAAATGTTTCCATGATGGCAGAGTGAGCCACTATGAACTAGAAAACTGGAGAATTTCTGCAGTAGAGAACGATCACTAATGTTCAGTAGTCAATTCAGTATAGACGATGGAGGACTGCAAAAAGAGATGAGCAAGAAACTCCTGAAAGAAGACCAGAGCCAGAGGGAAAAGGTTGTTAAAAGACCAAATAGCTAAAAGTTATTAAAGTATAAATTTCAGATGTCATGGAACTTTGACAAAAATTTATCATATAATGTATTTTAAAAATTTCAAAATAGAATATTCATTAAACACCACAGGTCACTATTCTTTATTACAGTGAAATAAAACTAGAGATCAATAAATTAAAGGTTTAAAAACCAAACAAAACTACTCAAAATGGCAACTGGATCATAGGCAGTAAGATATTAAAATTGGATATTGATTAGAAATTAATAATAACACTGAAGAACAAATACACAAGGGAATGTGGCCAAAATCATCAATTAATAGCTTTTAATCACCTTTTCTCACCTCCGAGTATTGGGATTGAACCCAGCATCTTCACACTGAGCTATCCTCAGCCTCTTTTTAGTTTTTATTTTCTTTTATTTCATTTTATTATATTGATTGATCGAGACAGAGCCTCTCTAAGTTGCCCAGGCTGGGCTCAACCTTACAGTTTTTCTGCTTCAGCCTCCTAGAGTGCTAGGATAACAGGCATGTGTCACCATGTCCAGCTTTTTGAATGCTTTTGTAAAAGTAATGAACTTGAGTTTTAATTTAAGAAGCTAGAAAAAGAGCCATATGTGGTGGCACACAGCTGTAATCACAGCCATCTGAGAAGCTGAGGCAAGAGGATGACAAGTGCAAGGCGAGCTTAGACAATTTAGCAAGATGTTGTCTAAAACGTCCAAAAAGGGCTAAGGATATCGGTCAGTGCAAAGGCACTGGATTAAATTTTAATCTCCAGTAACACCAAGCAAACCTACCAAAAGAAGCTAGGAAAAGAATAGCAACAACAAATCCAAAGCTAGAAAAAGAAATTGTAAGTTACCTTATTAGTGAATATTGTCAAAGTAAAGTTGAAAAAAACCATTTAAAAACTATTTTTGAAAAGAATAAAATTATCTTAAACTTATCTAATAAACTTGAAATTGTGAAAAGATGAAATTTTCTAGGAAAATATATATGTATGACTGAAATCAACCTACGATATAGATAAGAATAGGGAATAATAACTTAGAAAGATAAGTAAAATTCTGTTGCCATTTCAACCTTTCCCCCATAGACATAGCAGGGTTTGATGAGTAGATAGGCATATCTAGGAAACCTAATTATTACTTAAATGAATTTATACAATTCATAGAAAAGTGTGTGTGTGTGTGTGTGTGTGTGTGTGTGTGTGTGTGTGACTGATGATACAAAAAAACAAAAGGAGAAAGCACTCGGAATCCCCGCTTGAGAGAAGGTCATGGTCTGAGCTTTACTTTACTGTGTTTTTATGATAATAGTAGTTTCCAAACTGCTGTCAGGAGCCCTGAAGATACTTTGGGGCCCTGAGAAGGCCTGAGGGAGATAGAAGCTGAGACTTCGCTCTGTTTTATTTAGAGCAGGTGAATTTCCACTGCTTGTGTTGGACTTTGGATAATATTTTGTTTGAGACCAAAAGGTTCTTTTGATTTTCTTTAAAGTTTAGGAGGTACGTATTTTTTTAAAACATGCAAATGGGAGTCATATCAAGTACATTCATCTGGTTTTTCTCACAACAGTGAATATATATCTGGAATTAAAAATTCCTCACAAAAACCTTTATTGGGTAAAATTAATAATGGAGGCAGAGGGAGAAACAGGTTGCCTAGTGTCACATCTCTCTGATTGCATTTTCCCTGTGGAGTGTGACAAGCCTCCCTCTAGACCTTTCTGTATGAATTTATACTATTTGGGTTATAAACTATATTGTTTAGCTCTTTTTGGGTTAGTATTCTAAAAACTTCATATCTATTTTATTTCACTTTTTTTTTTTTTCTGTATTTAGGGCAGGGTCTACAGCGTCTCACTATGTAGATCAGACTTGTAGTGATCCTCCTGCTTTCAGCTTCCCAAGCTCTGGGATTACAGGCCTGCACCACCACACCCAGTCTCAGTGGCTGTCTCAATGCGCCCCAGGGGCAGGGCCTGCCCGGCAAGCTGCGCATTTCACCTTATTTACATTGTGTTTTTTCATTTTAGTGTAGTTCAGTATCAAGCCTAGGGCTTCACACATGCTGGGCAACACTACCACTGAGCTAAAGTCCCATCACTAATGACATTTTTATTTAAAGGTATGTTTAGCCTTATTAAAGTAATATATATTAATGACTTTGGAAGTCATGTAGTACTACACAGTATTTGATGAAAACCAGCAAGTTCCACCTCCTCTATACAGTTCTTCTCACTTCCCATAACTTCTCGTAGTTACTTCTAACGGTTTTTAGTATTTTCCCTCATATTTTACCATGTTCTGATTGCTGTTCTTAATTTTTTCCTGCTTGATATCTGTTGATTTTCTTATGAAAGATACAAGTTAAAATTTTTTAACACTTCTGATTTCCTTCCATAGAAACACACACACAAAATGTTTTTAATTTGCTGGTTTTTCCTTTCCCATTCTTCCTCTATCTTCAGAAACATTTTACATTGAGTCAGGAATTTATATTTACATTTTAAAGAACAGACAGAAATAGGTAAAATTATGACCACATTTCCTTTCTTGTATAATCTTTTGTCCTATAAGACTTCTTGAATTTGACATCTTCCTCTGCCTTGATTTTATTTCCTTAGTTTGGTGAAACATTCCTCATTAATTTCCAGAGAAACTGTTGTGTTGGAGGCAACATTTCTAGAGGCTGGAATAACTGGGAATGATTTATCCTACTTGTGGTACTTTGGTTCAGTATGGAATTCTAGATTGGAAATCTCTCTTCCTTCTGAATTCTGAAGGTGGTGTTCACTGACTTCCAGCTTTACGATGCAATTTAGAGGTCTTTGTCATTAAGTCACTGTTACTGCTTTTTTTATGATTCATTGTCTTTTAGTGTCTGAAAATTGTGCAGTAACATACCTTAATGGGTCCATTTTCATTTTCATCCATTCTAATGAGCCCTTGCTGATTCTATTCAATCTGAAAACTGGCATTTTTTAGAGTTTAGGAATTTTTATATATTATTTCTTTGAAAAAAATTATTTCTTTTACTTTTCTTTGTTTTGATATGTACCTCCTATATTGATCCTATAATTTTGTTTGTTCTTTTGTTTTCCACATCTCTAATCCTTCTCTATACTATCTTCAACAAATTTTTCCATTCTTTTGAGTTTCCCATTGTGGTTAATGTTGTGGTTTGGGGTTTTTGCAAGGGAAACAATTTAATACAGGACACATTTTATAATAGTATTTTATAATGAATCACTCAAGAATCATATATAAGAAATGCAGGAAATCTTTCTATACATATGAACACTAAAGACCCCAGCTGAGATCCTAGATCCTAATATCCTTCATGAGTCCACCTGAAAACCTAGAGCTCATAACAATGCCTCCCACAAGTCCAACTGGAGGTCTTGATAGAGCCCAAAACAAAGTTTCATGCAGGTCCGCTTCACAGATCTGTGCTGGAAAGGTTCAAAGGTCAGTGGTGGAAGCTAGAAAGTCTATGCCAGCACAGTGAAAGATCTGTGCTAACAGGCTGAGGGATCTGAACTGGAGCTAGGAGGCAGTGCTCAAGGAAAGCACCAGAGCTCCCCCGGGAGTACCACAGCCATCCTCAGCAACAGTGAGGTCCCGAGCTCTTTCAGCAATGAAGAAAGCTGAGTTCCCATCAGGAAAGCCAATGCTAGCTTCTCCATGAGGCTGAGCAGTGCACCATCTTCCCCTCCGGAGCCAGGAAGTGATGGTCAAGATGAGGACCCAAGCTTCTCCAGAGTTCATTGGGAAAGCCAACAGGACAGGGTCCTCCTACAGAACAGCCCGAGACATCTAGCAGCTCAGCTTCCAGCAGCCTCTCTAGACAGCATCTCTAACGGTGTTTTTGCAGCTTCTCCTGTTCTGCCTTATGCTGCTGACAACAACCCTCAGGTGGGCCTCCTGCACCTAGCACCATGCTAGTTTGATTCAGCTGTGTGTAATAAGCTGACCACCAGTTAGAAATCCACTACAGCTAGCTTATGGCCAATATTGTTCCTCATTTGGAAGACTCTTATTTCTAATTTTAAAAGATCATTCTTCTCCCCAAGTTGCCACTTCTTTCTCCTTTTCTACCTCTTCCTTCCCCTTTATTTTCTCCTTCTATTTCTCCTACTTTTTTGTCTTATTCCTTGTTGCTATATTACCCAGGTCCACTCATACTTAAGAGGGACAGACTATACTCTGGAATGCTGAGGCATAAGGGATTCCCAAGTTGAATCTCAGCAGAGGTGACTTAGTAGATCTTGTTACAAGAGAAAAACTAACAGAGCTGAGGATGTAGCTCATGAGAAGGCATCTTGGTTTCAGTCCCCAGTACTACCTCCACTCTCACTAAAAATGTGTGAGGAACTAAATACCTGACCAGAAACCCTGTACTCTTGAGTGCAACTTGGGACCTGGTGGTCTTTGTTACAGAAGATGGATTAAAATTCCCCCTCCCCCGCTTTTTTTGATTGTGCTGGGAATTCACCTCAGGACTTCATTTATGCTGCACCAAGCAACTTACTACAGAATCAAACCTCCTTCCCTTTTTATGCTTTATTTTGAGACAAGGTCTTGCTAAGTCACCCAGACTGGCCTCTCACTTGCTATCCTGCTACTCAGCCTTCTAAGTAGCTAGGTTTACAGGGATGCACCACCACAACCTACTAGTATCTGAATTTCTGAAGTTTGGAACTGGTATGGCAATTTCAGAAGTAGGGCCCTCCCAGATATCAGTATCAGAATCTTTGCTTTTTGACTGGCCAGTATCTCTTGCCTCGGCAATGGATGCTTTACTACCAGCATTCAGAAAGCTGAATGGGAGGCAGGTTATGAGGTCTCAACATTGTGTGTAGTTACCTTCATTTAATCAGTTTATTTTTATAGTACTAGGAATTGAACCCAGGGCCTTTACACTGAGTTACAACCTCAGCCTCCTCCCCCATTTTTAAAAATTTTGAAACATCTCGCTAAATTGCCCATATGGGCTTAAATTTGGCATCTTCCTGCCTCAGCCTCCCAGAGTGCTGGGATTATAGGTGTATGCCCGGCTAGTCCTCCATTGTTGATGTTATGCTTTAATACTCATCCTCATTGTACCTGGCATCCCCAGGCCTTTCTTGGTCAGTTCCTGCAGACATAAACTCTCCTTTGGAAAGGTATAGAAAGATGGCTGAGTGAGCAGAGAGTAGGAGAACCTTGGGATTGAATTCCTCCTATTTTCCTTTGCATTCTTCCCCTGGTCCTCAGAGGTTCTGAGTATTTCTCGAGCCTTCTGGGGATTTTGCAGTGTGCGCTGGGCTTCATGCTTACGCTCCCATTTGCCCACCTCAGCCTTGGCGTCTAGCTGCTCTTTTCAACCTCGATGGGCACTCTGCTTTCCCTTTGGGTCAGGTGATTTGTTGCACGTGGCTGTCTTCCACGTTGGGGGGTGTTTAGCAGTCTCCCTGGGCTCTGCTCACTCACTGTATGATCGTAGCACAACCCTCCCCAGCTGTGACAGCCACAGTGTCTCCAAGGCATTGCCAAATGTCCCCTGGGAAATAAATGGTCCTGGGTCAAGAACCATTTCTTTAATAACATATTTTTTGGCATCTAAAAATTTGACATCTCTCTTCCATTATTGTCTCTTCTCCTGTTCTTTGGGATTATGCCTTTTAAAATTCTGTTTTTGTTTTTTCCTCAGGTGAGATGGTTTTAGGAGAGGGAAATACCATATTTTTCTTTTTAACTATGCTTTTCCTGCTAATCGACATTTATATTGTTTCTTATGTTTTGTGATAAATGTTATATTAAAAATTACAGTCTAGGTTACATTCACCTTTTTATTTTTAAGGACTGTGTAAAGCACCTGTAAGCTATTTAAGATAATTTCTTAATTTTTAAAACACAATTATTGAGATTAGATTCTTTTAAAAAAAAAATCTTCATAGCTCCACCACCAGTCTCTATTTGTGCTGTACGTTACCTTCCCTACCCCTTCCATCTAAAAAACTTTTATTCCCTCTGCAGGTTTTGCCATTAGCAAACCAATTCCCTGTGTATGACCCATTGTCCCCTAAATCCTCCTTTGCAAACCAGTAAAAATCTGGCCTTGTTTCCAAACAGAATAATAATACCAATCTGCCAGACTCCTAACATGCACCATTCCATTTTAATCCCTACAGCTACTCTGTGAGAGGTAGACGTGAGCCCCATATTATACACACAGACCCAAGCTGGCCAGCCCAAGGTCAGCTCGTCAGTGGGATGTAGCGACCCAAGTTTGGAAGGTTTTTGTTTCAATTATACCCTCCAACCTCCCTGGAGTTGACTTGTGATATTCAGGAGGAAAAAAAGAAAAAGAAATCATTTTCTTTTCTGTACCTAAAATACAAAATGAAGCAGAAAAGCTTTCCCTTTGAGAGACTCTGAACTTTTGTAAGACCAATTTGTGTGATTTTTGACATAGAATCACTACTGAGCTGTAGCCGTGTTGAAATTTGCATTTTAATCTCTTGGTGATTTTTCAAGGATTAATTTAAAATGACTAAATTGCTGCATTGCAAATTGAAACAAGCAATAACCATGGGGTTGTTAATACGATATAGTCTGCTGTCGTGGAAAAGAACATGAGTTTTGGAGACAGCCAGACATGGGGCTTCCCCAGTCTGGGGCCTTGGGCTACCTATTACCCTCTGGAGCCCCAGTGTCCTTATCTTGTAAAGGAAAATATGAGGGACCAATGAGATATTAAATGTAAAGTTCCAAGGATGTCATCTGGTGCCACAGAGGTGCTGCCTTTCAGTGATCCTTTCTTTTTCTCCTTTCCTCAGCTTTCAGCGAATTCTAATCCTGACCTTTCTGGGGGTCTGAATGTGGTTGAGGGCTTGGTAGCATGGTTCCTTGGGCTTGCCTTTTCCAGGCATTTTCAGACGTTGCTGGCTGGGAAGATCAGAGCCTTCTCTTTCATGGGGTGTGTGCTTCATGGAGCTACAAGGGATCTTCACGGGCCTTATTAGACTGTAATTTCTGAACCCCGGAACTGGTGCTACAGATGGCATTCAGGGCTCCAGTGTAAACAATTAGTGATTGTCTCCTCTAAGTGACACACTAAACTTAGAGGAATAAGCAACAGAAAGGATAAATTGACTTTAAAATATGGAAATTAACATTCTGTCACCAGATAATCATTTTCTTCCTAACAGTGTCAGAGAAGGTTTAATGCAAGGGAAAGGAAGGAGTAGTGTCTATTGAATGCCCACTGCAGATCGTATTGGGCATTATGTGTCATTGCATGAAACTTTACCAGTTTTATGGTTAGCCCTGTTCTAAAATGGCAGAAAGCTCATGAAGTCATTTGGCCAACCACTAAAGGTTAAAAGCAGGACACATACCTGAGTCCATCTGACCCAAGCATGGTGACGCAGTGAGTCCAGTGCTCTGGCTCCATGATACCCTGTACCCAGTGAAGAAATTATTCACCATAAGACATCAGTTAACTGTGAATATTTGATTAATGTCAGTTCTCCTTCCATAAGAGCAGAAATCAGTACTTCTTTAATCTCCACATTCCTATAAGCAGCACTGTACCTAGAGCTTTGTAATTGTCCAGTATAAAACTATATAAAGTTAATAACGGACTGAATCAGTGAAGCAGCCAAGATGGGAAAAAAGAACAGTTCCTTCCAGTTAGCTTTTTGGCCAGTTTGCCTATAAGACATTAATGAAAAGCAAATGTGGAAAATTAATTCTTTCCACTTTCAGATCCCTGTTGAAGTTAATTCTCATTATTTCTACAATTTCTTTGTAAAAGTATCTTCTTCCTTTCCATTGAAAAACATCACTGTGTAATTGCTCATCAGGGTTTTCTCCATCAAGATAACATGTGTAGGAGTGAATTTTATGTAGTCAATAATTAAATGAGCATAAATCTTTATACATTTTAAGCAGTTTAAACAGTTAAACATTTAAAAAAGTCACAGATCATGAACATATACATAGCAATAATTACATTATAAACGGATTATATAAGGGCTTTTATTTTAGTGGCCAGATTTTGAAGTTTACTTTTGATTAATGAATAATCATAAGCCTTCATTCAGAATATTAAACAAACCTGTCTTAATTATCTGGTTACTGTCATACCAAGTGGTTAATGGTGCAAAGAAAGCCTTTAGAATGGACAGTTACATATGACAGTGCCCAGGCTCCGTGTTGTCGAAAGATGCACCATGATATAGAAAAGATTTATGAAGTCATCTTGACTTTAAAAAATAAACAAAGTTGAGATGATAGTAGAAGAGCTATTATCAAGTACTGAGATTATAGAGGGGGCCATTGTTGCTCTTAAGAGTTGTCAAGTAATTGTTTATTCTAAGGGTCTTTACATTCACATGGAGGAATAAAAGCTGACCTAGGGTAACTCTGCTTTCTTTCCTGTAATATACTTCTCTGATTTGATTGCTTGTATGAATTTGTGGAATTCTTCTCAGGCAAATTATTTTAGAACTCAGATTTATAATTCACTTTAAGAATCCATACCACTAAGGTAACCTAAATTTTTCTTTAATAAATATGGTGGTTGAGGTTTTAAAATTTTTACATTATGAAAGCAAGTGCTAGGGAGCCTGAGGCAAGACTGATTAATCCCAGGAGGTCAAAGCCAGCCTAGGCAATATAGTGAGACCTTAGCTCTTTCAAAGCACGTACACACACACACACACACCCAAATGGATGTATATGAATGAATGAACAAGAGTTATTTCAGGATCCAACATCCATTGCAGAAAACAAGCTTCTGGGCTCAGCAGCATCCTTCAGACCCAGGGCAGCACGTAGATAAAGCAGAGAGTCACAAAGACTAAGAAAATGACAGACAGTGGAGCAGACTAGCATCTGCTTTGAAGGCTCTAAGGAGTACCCAGCTTAGAGTTGGTTCTTTGGTTTGAGGATTATCTCATTTCCCTAAGGTACTGAACCTAAGACGCTTTCTCTCTAAGCCGCACTATATCCCCTCCCATCCCCAACCCATTCCAACTCCTGTCGCTCTCTCTCCAACTTGCTTCATAACCTCAGGCATGAATCACAGTGTGCCTGAGTTCCCTAGCCACCTGGATGGCACAGGAGCCAGCAGGGGCAGCTACAAGGGAGCAGCATTATGAGGCCTCTCCCAGGGGACTGGGTTTTGTGGGAACCATTCTGGTTCTCTTTGTTTGAATTGAGAGCCACAGAGAGTTAGTGCTGGAAAAGATCTTCAGGGAGAGTACTTTGTAAAGATAGCAATGGAAGCCTGGAGTCTATGGAGCTTTGCAGTTTGTGCCTCTTCTGAACCTTACCTTCCAGGCTCGAGTCTTCCTTAGAGCTGAAGTCCTGTCTGGACAGGGTAGTAGTAGTGGACAGCTTCCTATCCCGGCTGTTCAACCCAGCATAATAAAGGCCAGGCGGACAGCAAAATTCTCTGCACTTAACTGAAATAATACTTGAAGTCCATGAGTAGAAAAGGAATATTCATTAAGTCCAAAAATATATTGGCACTAAGAAAACCAAGACCTCCTGAGCATAGAAACTGGGAAGCTGTGCTCTGAGCAAAGATTTCCTTTCCAAGCAGATTCATTATTTAAGGAGCACTTGGCAGGAAATAAAGAGGATAGTTACTTTGGCTTAGCCATAGTGGAATTATGGTCCAGGGCACTAGACCAGGGACTAAGTGGCCAGGTATGACAGGATTAATGTCTCTTTAGAAAAAGTGTTTATGCTTTCTTACATGAATGGGTCCTCTCTTTGAGGAACTGGGCAAGAGGACAAGTGTGCTGCACTGTAACTTAAAGTATGGTGTTCACTGCAGTTGTTTTTCTCCCCCTCCCCAAGTCTAATTCATTATAAAATCCTGTGACTCTAATTCACAGATATGTATTACAGCTCTGAATTGTTTGTATATATATTTTAACCTAACCTTTCCAGGAATATGATAATAGCTATTGGTTGTCTCCATTCTTATTGGCCTTCCCCACCCTCCAACAGGGTCTCAAGGTGTTTGTGAAACACAGATAGGGTGATGTCATGACCCTTCAGCTCCCATAGAATCCAACTTAGCTCTCCTGCCCTACTTCTCCTACCATGCTGTCCACTCTTGCCTCTATGCACCTGCTCATAGCTTCACTCACCACTGACTCCACCTGGAATATGCTTTTACCTTACCCACCAAATGAGCCCCTTTTGGGAAGCCCAGACCAAATGTGCCTTCCTTCAGTCCATCCAGCAGAATGAGCCTTCTCAGCCATTCTTGGAGTCCTTTGACCCCTGGGATTTTCATAACTTATACTGGATTTTCTGGGTCTAATGTTGCTAAGGGAGTTCACAGTTTATCTCTACAGGACCACCTCCCAGGATTGCAGTAGGCACATAGGAGAAATTGAATAAGTGTGTTTATTACTTGGTTATAGGGGATGGAAGTGATCGGTCAACAACTTAGTTTACAGAAGGGCAGAGCTGAGAGCATGGCAAAGCTGGTATCTTTTATAAATGTGAGCTCAGTGTGTTCTGGCTGCAGTCTTGATCAAGGAACTGTGGGCCTTATCTTGCCTGCACTCTGACCTTACCCCTCAGAGAAACACAGTGCTTGCATATGACATGAGTACCTACTTCAGGCTCCAATGCTCTGCCCCACCAGTTCCCTAAGGAACAAACTTCTGATTTGTGTACATTTTTAATAAATATAGGTATAGCTACCTTGAAAAGCCACCTCTTACCCTGTACCTTCACCCCATGTATTTACCCATCTGTACAGTCCCCAGTGTCACTTCTTTGTCCCTAAGCTATTACTAAGTAGTAGATCACCACACTCAAATTGGAGCTTGGTTTTCTGAAGTCAAATGTGTATCTTCCCTGCTGCCCCACACTGTCCCTTTGCCAGGCTGTGCTCCTCTAATTGTTGGTGCCACAACCACTACAGGGGCAGTAGTTGTCTTCATCCTGTCATCAAACTACTGGATGACATGATGTGTAATTTTATCCTAAGGGCCTCAGTCTAATGGGAAAAATACTTAAAATGGAGTTATTTTAGGATAGGGAAAATTGCCATGGAAACACAAAAGAGTGCTTAGCAAATGAAAAATCCAGGAAACCTTCCAGGAGGTGGCAGCCCTGAAGCTGGGTCTTGACAAGTAAATGAACATCGCCAGGGAAGAAGAGCATTCTAGGAAGCGGAAAGGGCAGAACTAAAGGCCTGAGAGTGGGAAAAGGCAGGAGAGGTCTAAAGTTAAGGCTTGGGCTGCTCAAGCTGCTGGGTGCTTAATGCCAGTGGGAGGGGGATTCCTGTCCCCAAGGGCTTTCTGGCGAGCCCTGGCTATGTGGGGCTGCAGGTGCCCCTGGCCTCCCTCTGCCCCACATGCTCTCCACGGCTGAGCAAAGTTCCAGGGGCTGGGGCCATTGGCAGTCCCACCTGCTCGGCGGGTGGCATCCCAGAAGGAAAGAGGCAGGGGAGGAAGCAGATAAGAAAGACAGCTTCTGTTTAGACACAAATATCTTGGTAATCAGCACAGATGGGATGAGAAATACCAAAAAAAGTACATGACAGTTTAGAGAGAATTTGGCTAAATGTTACATATTTTTAACATACCTGTGTAGAGTCTTTGGAACAAGCACCTGAGTCCCCCAGGGTCTGACCGGGGGTGGGGGGCCTGCCTCAGTCAAGTGGTGTTTTTGTTACAGAAACATTTCCCTTCCCCATCCACAAAAGTACCCTTGTGATTTTTTTTTTTCCTTTCACCAAAATAAGGCACAGGATTTGTCTCTGACGCTGTGTCTCCCTATTTGGACGGCAAGCTGTGTAACATATTTCTACCCAGCGTGAAGCTTCTTGGCAGACTCTTGAGGCCACGTTTTGGTGGCTTCAGAGTTATCTTTGGATCTGTCAAAAGTGCTAATGGGCTTTCTGGCCTTCTTTAAGCTCTTCATTTCTATTTTCTTTTTACTTCTATCCTTTCCTAAAAGAAAAATTCATGTAATTCATCAGCAGTTAAGCATTTACTGAGATGCTCAGCTGAGGGCCTCGTATTTTTGTTTGTGAGAAGAGCTCTGCCATGTCACTGTCTTCGGAACAAACCCCACCCTGACACCATTAGCTCAGCCTTCCTCAGTCCACCCTTCCAGAGAGACACTGCTTGTCTAATTCAGCTCCCCTGATATTTGTTTTGTTTTGTTTTTCATTGAGGGTGTCAAGAGTAAGTTGGCGCAGTGGTTAGAATCTGAGTTTTAGACATAGGAGACCTGGTTTTGAAACTTGGCTCTGCCCTTTGTCTTAGATGATCTTTAGAAGACCACTGAGCCTTGAGCCTCAGTTTTCACTTTTTTTTTTTTGCGGAACCAGGGATTGAACTCAGGCCCTTGCACTTGCCAGGGAAGTGTTTATTCCGCTGAGCTATCTCCCTGGCCCCAGTTTTCACATCTTTAAAGTACATGTGGTAATGCCTATCTTGGGGTTGTAGAAAGATTAGAAAAAACACGGGTAAAGTACCCATTGCCAGGTACATAAAGAGTACTCAATGAATGGGCGACAATAATTTTCAAAACTAATAAATCTGCCTTTCTTTAGACATATGTTGATCTTGTTTTGTTACTGTGCAGAGACTTTCTTTTTTCAAATACGATTTGCACTTACTAGTTGGTGGTAAAAAGAAGAGCACATACTGAATCATGTCTTATCCACTCACTGTGTGACCTTTGTCAAATTATATCACTCGTCAGTACTTTTATTTTCTCTTCTTTAGATAGGGATCATGACACTGAGTTCAAGGAATAGTTTCAAGATTGAGTGAAGTTAATGTATGTATAAATCCTGACACATGGTAGATATAGAATAATTTTAAAGAAGGACAAGGTGTAGGGAAAAGTGTATAGGCTGTGAATTCAGATGTCTCTTCATCACAATCTCTCCCAGACTTAATTTCTGTTTCTAAGTTGGAAAGAATAATACCTGATTGGAGTTTTGGGAGGATTGCATGAGGTTACACGTTTGAAGTGTCTGGCACAGTATCTGACACTTGGTAACTGCGCAATATGTACAGCTAGTAATTCACTTACTCTGTATTTACAGACCTTGATAGTTAACTGAGTACTCTAGTCAGACAATAATGAATCATAAGATAAATGCCCATTCTTATTCTCAGCCCATAATATTGTTGAAAAGCACTTTATACTATTTTGCATGTAAAAATCTACCTGGTTTACTTCAATTTATGGGCTATAGATCCTTAATCATTATTAACTGCAACCCCTGGCAGTAGCACTCCTTCCCACCCCAACCCCTTTCGTTTGTAGAGAATTATATTGTGCAGCATTGAAAACCTGTAACATTCAAGAAATTAGCATATTCATGTGTGTTATTAAAGTCGGGTACAGAAAGGGTTATAGAAATGGAACACTTTCTATTTTTTTCTGAAATCTGAAGAGTACCAATCTATAGTACTAATTAAAGGAATAAAGCCCAAGTTACGAAGAAAATCTAGTTAAAAAACTGCTTTTTCACAACTTGCTATTTGTCTTTAGGTTGGTTTTTTTTCCCGTCTTCTTTTGAGTGAAGTACCTGCAAATTGTACATCTTTGAAATTGCTTTAATTTTGGCTAAACCATTTTAGGGAATGTGAGCTGTGGAGGGGGAAACATGAGCAGGAGGACAGATGTATACGTGGCCGTGGCAACAGTGACCTCTTGGACAGAGGCAGGCCTTGTGCCAGAAGGGCTTCGGTCCCTGGGGGAGGGCGTGTACATAACACTCGGGATTGAACCCAGAGCCTTTGCACTGAGCTGTATTCCTAGCCCTTTGCATTTTGAGACCTGGTCTTGCTGATTTGCCCAAGGTGGTTTCTAACTTATGATCCTATTGCCCTAGATGCTCAGAATGTTGGGATTATAGGCATGTGCCACCATGCTGAGATGGCTTTTGCTTAGATATATTGTATAGTGTATTGGCAAGGTTCTAGAGATTGGAGTCTGAACATCTGATTAGCAATCTTGTCTTCATGGCTTTTTAGACTATTGGATCTTGGCAAATCTCTCTAAGCCTTTGTTTCTTCATCTGTAAGGTTGCACATTTCCCACCATTATGACCTTTCAGAACTGATGTGAAGAGCAAACACCATGTTGTACATAACTTCATGTTGTAAACTAATCATCACACAGACACAATGGCTCACACCACTCATCTCTAAGAGTCTCTTCCAACTTTATGTCCTGATTTTTTTTTAAACAAGAGTGAGTGTTGGGGTAACAGGTGTGTGCCTCCATGCCCAGTAACTGCTGCTTATTTTGTTTTCTCATGTAGATACTATTTGTAATAAGAACAAGCAAAGTAAGCCACAAACCTTGCTCTCTGCTTTCTCCTAGAGAAATCTGACAGAATACTTTGTGGCTGTGGATGTAAACAACATGTTACATTTGTATGCCAGTATGCTGTATGAGCGTCGGATCCTCATCGTCTGCAGCAAACTCAGCACTGTGAGTAGACCATCCTGAAATGGGCTTTTCATTGACTTAATTTTAATTAAAAGGCATATCTAAAAATGAAAGAAAATTTTGGGTAAAGGAATCAGCCTCAGTCCCTCATATGGTAACACAGCATATTCATTTATTTTTATCATTTCATAATTACAGTTTTTCTTTGGATATGCTATGAATATTGTACATATTTCTATATAAACTTTCATTATTGGCAGTTTTTAAATGTCTGTAAAATGCTCCATTATTCTTGTATGTCATCTTTCACTGTTTTAGTTTCTTTGTTGTTGTTGTTCTTGATGGTCTTTTAGGTTATCTGTAGATAAGTTCTCTGATAGTTAATACTTCAGTGAACATCTTTCAGCTTCTTTTGCCTAATGCAGTTCATAAACGAAGCAGTAGGACCACCAAATCAAAGAACCTGATAAACGCCATGACTTGGCTGCCAGGTTGCTTCCCCAACAGGCTGTGCCTGTGAATGTTGTTAGATGTATAGACTCTACCACTTTTGCTGCAGCCTTACCGGAAGAGACAGTGTGTGTGTGTGTGTGTGTGTGTGTGTATGTGTTGCATGCGTGCGTGTGTGTGCGCCTGTGCTCATGCATATACTTTAATTTTGCTAGTAAAGTAGATCAAAAATGCTACTATTGAGCTATACTCAGAGATTCCACACCCATTTTTCTCTTTTTAATCCTATTTTCTGGTGCATTTCAAAATGAATCATGGACTTCAATATATTTTTTTCCTGAGTAATTCAATATCTGTTTTGCAGGATTTGTTACAAAAATTATGTGCAAAATTTGCCTGGGAATAGAAGGCCTAAAACACATCACTTTGTTAAAAAGAGAGGAGAAATCTGTGTATACTGGAGGCTTTCCTAATAAAGGCCCTGTGGGTAAAATAGTTACATGTTTACCCATGAATTAAAGGCACCTAATATTGAAACCTTCATGAAAGTATTAAAATTTTCTTTACAGTTTTCACCATTGTTTCATTGTTTTGTTTCTTGAATACTAATTGTCAAGAACTCACAGAATCCTTTTTTCCTTTTGTAGTACGTAGTATGTGCAGGTCTCACAAACAACAGGTAATAAAAAGTATGGCCTTTATCATCAAGGTAAAAACAGCTCTTGGGCCAGGGATATAGCTCAGCAGTACAGCACCTGCCTGGTAAGCACAAGGTCCTGAGCTCAATTCTCAGTACTGCCCCCCCCAAAAAAAAAATCCCAGCTCATACACAATCAGCTAGCTTTGTTTAACATTGCATTTTATATAAGTGCAGTTTATAATCAGGGTACAGACACTCAGGCTGAGCTTCAGAGTGAGAATATTCCTAACCAGGTTTATCATTGCCTCTCTCTACAGCTTGCATAGAATGAAGGAACCTTGGAAAGAATCTAGCTGTTATTTTGGGCCTTTAAACTGCAACCAAATGAAAAGGGACATCATCTTGATAGAAGTGAATTTCCTATAATTTAATCATATAGTTTTGGGCACTTAATGTATGCCAGTCACTATCCCAAGCACTGTGCATATATTAACTCATTCAGTCTTCACTATGATAGCGTTGATGAGTTCTGTTATTACTTCCCACTTATAGATTTCAAGAGTGTTTCTGCTGTGTAATTTTGATCACATAAATGCAGTGGGTTAAACATATAAAGTTATTTCTGCTCCTTTCCAAAACTAAAATGAACTATACCATAGGAATAAATTACAAACACAAAGAACAGATGCAGCATAGATTTTTAAAATAGTAAGAGAATACTGTTATCAACTTTATGCCAGTATTTGAAAACTAAAGCATAATGGACCGAAAAATATAATTTACCATAATTGATTCAGAAAGAAATAGAAAAATTGAGTGTCATTTAATTTATAGAAATTAAATGAACACGTAAAAGTATTTTCCAGATAAAACACAGCCATCGCAGTTTTAGAGTTATGTTTGTCCAGCACATTAAGGCATAGATCATTTGAATCCTAAACAAACTTGAGCCTAGACAAAAAGGGAGTATAGCCCAGGTTTTCTTACAATGCTTATCAGCCAAGACGTTCAGTCACAAAAAGAGACGACAATACAAGAAAAATTATCAACGTCGCTAATGAATGTAGTCATAAAAATTGTAGGCAGAATAGTAAGCAAATGTATTTAAAAATTCTTAATGGCTAAGTTGACTTGATTTTAGAAATGTAAGATTGATGAGACTAGAAGATTTATTAATCTACCTTACTCATTATTAAAAGGGAAAACTCACATAGTCACCAATAAATGCAGAGCAAACCTGACCATGTTTATGAATAGTAGACTTGATATCTTGAATATGTCACTTCATTCCAAACTGATCTGTAGATGAAATATGATTCCATTCACAATCTCAGCAAGATTTTACATAGTACCTGTCTTGCTGATTATAAAATTAATATTGAACGGTCAAAGAAAAGGCATACTTCAATAAAAAGAATAGATTATGGAAGCTTGCTTTACCAGACAGCAAAACTTAAAGCTGCAATAAGTAAGTTCTTGCTAGTACAGCAGAGATAGGCAGACTGATAGAGTGCCCCGAACCAGGATGTATTTGTGTGGGCTCTTCAGCAGTAGAGGAGGCCCTGGACAGTCTGCGGGAAATGGATGGACATTTCAGGCATTGACTATGTATATAAAAAAGATAATTTCTCTCTTACTCATCAAATGTGAAAGGCAAAATTTTAACGTTTTTAGAAGATAAGAATAAGTAAATAGTTTTCTATGATCTTGGAGTAAGGAAGAGTTTATTTAAAGACCACTCAAGTTATACATTGTATAAAGGAAAAGATTAAAATTAAAATTGTAAGCTTGTATTTATTGAAAATATCATTGAGAGACTAGAAAGACAAATCAAAAGCGGAGACAAGATGTTTACCGTATATAAAACAGAGCATAGTGTCAGAAATATGTAAAATACCACATTTAGAAAGCAGAAGACTTATCAATAGAAAAAATTGGCAAAACATGTGAAGTGGGCATTTCATACAAGACATACAAATAGCCGAATAGGGGCAGGGGATTTGGCTCAGCAATAGAATGCTTGCCTAGCAAGCTGGAAGCCCTGGGATCGGCCCTCAACACCAAAAACAAAAAATAAACTTCCCCTAAAAAAATACAAATAAAAATAAATAAGCCTCCCCTACAAATAGCTAAATAACTAATTTGGAAACATGTTCAGCAATATTAATTATAGAGAAGCATACTCAAAACTACAGTGTGTTAAACAGTGGGTACGCAACTGTAATCTCAGCATTCTGGGAGGCTGAGGCAGGAGGTGCACACATTTGAACCCAGTCTAGCAATGCCTAGGGAGAACCTGCCTCAGAAAAACTAAATAAATAAAAAGGGCTGAGAATAGAGCTCAGTGACCCTGAGTACCACCAAACAAAATACAAAACAGAAATAAAGGCAGTAGATCGCAAAAACTAGGTGTCTGACAAAGAAAGATAAATATACTATAGAAATACTAAAGAATTCTGTGCACTGTTAGTAACATATGTGGGACAAAACTGTGTGCACATACTTGCTAGTCAGCATTTCCATTCATTAATGGGACTTCATGTGTACACACACTGGACATCCATGTAAAAGAATGTTCTGAGCAACATATTTTAGACCTTAGTCATAACTCACATTACTGTACTGTGGTATAGTCATATTGTGGAATGTGGTATCAGTGAAAATTAACTGCCCTATCGTCTGATTTTTGTCCTAACACAGAATGCTCAGTGAAAGAAACAAGTTAGAGAGAAATACACAGTGTCATTTTGTTTATATAGAAACCAAGTTATAAGTGATAAAACAACACACACACAAACTGTAAAAAAGAAAAAGGATTAATACAAAATTTAAGGAGTGGTTTTCACCTAGGAAAAAGAGTTTAGTTGGGTATAGACATATAAGGGGCACCAAACATGTTGCATTGTGTTGTTTGCTTGTTTGTTTGTTTGTTTTGGCAGGAATGTGGGGTGAATACAAGGCCTTCACAATGAGCTACATCCTCAGTCCCTTTTAAAATCTGAATGGCAATGGAATACCCATCTCTGACAAGACTAAGCAAAAAAGGGGGATATAAATGAAGGACCATTTTGTAGTAAAATAAATAAATTATATATATATATATATATGTATATACAAAATAATCAGGATATACAGATACTTTCTCTTAGTTCAATAAGAAGAAATATTTGTACTAATAGTGTTTAGACAAGATATCATGTCTGAATCTTGTACTATAAATAACTACAATGAAGACAACAATGTGCAATGTATTAATTATTGTAACTGTCCTACTAACCTGTTTTGAAGTTGTCCCATTGCTATTTCTTTCTCAAAAAAATAATTTTATAAAATAAAATTTACTTTAAGACAGTCTGTCCGACCAGCCAAATAGCTCAGCGGATTAAAGTGCCTGCAAGCAGCCACAGGGGCTGTGGGTTCGATCCCCGGCCCCGCCCCCGGGTCTCTCTGAGATGGCCATTGAGACTGGGCATGGTGGCCCACGCCTGTAATCTCAGCTCTTGGGAGGCTGTAAACAGGCAGATCACTATAAGTCAGATCTAGTAGTGAGATCCTGAACACCCTGTAGACCCTTCCCTAAAATACAGAAAAAAAGTCTCTCTAAACTGGATTAGAGATCAATAATGATCTCTAAAGGATCCAATTATAATGATGTCTTTGTAGGCAATATGGTACTTTGTTGCAAACTACTGGACTCTGTCCTTATAGTTTACAATAAGTAAACTAATGCATGTGGCCATGTGCAACAAAACTTTTATATACAAAAACAGGCAGCAGGCTGTGCTTGGCCTTTTCACATATTTTGCTAAACCCTGAGCTAGGCAGTGGGTTTTAGATTCTTAGGTTTTCTTCTTTAAAAGTTGTTGTATGATTTAGATATTTTTATGCATATTTATATCTAGATGTTTAATAAATTTAAAAAGGAGATACAGTGTCCCTTTATGAGGCAAATTTAGACTATCAGAGACAAAGTAGCTCTTATATAAAGTTTAAGAAAGTTGTGTAAGATTTTGCCATTCTGCAAACCAAAAGACAATGAATTAGTATCTTGGACTTCTAAGGGAACGTGAGTTCTAACCTAGAATTCTTTGCCTATATAAAGGAAGTCCTCAGAAATAAGTTCTAGCAGCTCCTACCACACATAGCAATCTCCTGACTTCTTTTTCTCTGAGCTCTGCCTTCCCTTTGTGGACGAACTGTAGGTCCCACCTAGGACCAGCCAGTCACTCTGCTTATCTACCTGCCTCTGTCCTGAAATACTTACTGACATTCATTGGCATATGTGGATGCAGCAGTGAACAAAATAGATGAAAGTCCTTGTCTTCATGTAGCCTGTTTTCTAGTAGGTAGATCCTCACCAAACAAGGAAAGTTACATATTAGTATACAGTAGCTACTGATAATTACTAAGGAGTAAAGTAAGTGGATGTAAGGGAATGGGAGTGGTAAGGTGACAAGAGATTGCTATGCTATTTTTAAGGCAAGAGATCCCTTTGTGAGATGACACTTCTGCCTTCCTTCTTGCTATCTAATGGAAACTGCTTTAGCAGTAAAATCTTCTGTGCTGCACATGTGCCAGGCAAGTACTCTACCAGGGAACTACACCCTCAGCCCCCCTTTATCCCATTATATTCTCTCTTTTAGAACAAAGTTCAAAAGCATTATCTTTGTATTATCTCATTCCTCTCCATAAGGAACCATCAGTTTTATTCAAGGCCTTCGGACCTTTCCAAATTCAGAATTAAGAAGTTTTCCAGTTGCTGCTTTTTGTTTCCTCAGTAGGAGCTTTTCATCATCTCTTGGAGGGGATGGAAAGGGAGATGCAAAAGCTATTTCAGCCCGGGATGTTTGATGACTCTCTCTAGCAGATCCTGAGGTGACCTGTAATACCTTGACAAACTACATTTTTCTCAATTTTGTTAGATAAGATGTGGGCTTAATGCTCCTCAGATCCATCCACTATCAGAAAGATAAAAGCTGTTGAACACTCCAGAGCTATCTTCTGTAAAACTGCACCAGTAGATACAAACCCAACAATATTTAGTTCAGAGTCAGGTAATATACATTCTTGGGTGTCTCGGTCAATAACTGGTAATATTCTGTATAAGAAAAATGTAAGTTTTTGTTCGCTTTGCTCAGTTAATGTATATTGATTGTTTTCCTTTATAAATGATAAATAGGGAAGGCTTAACTAGATCTTGTTCGCTAATGTAAATACTTCAGTGTGATTTCTTGTAGCACAGAGATCCCATTTTTCTTCCATACTTTCTAGTCTTCGTTTAATTCATACTGCTTTTTGGAATAGGTTGAAGATAGGACCTTTATAAGTACGATTCCATGTGATTCCTTTAGCACTCTTAGAAGATCAGTATCATTCCTGTTTTGCAGAGCAGGCTTTCTATTTGGAGAGGTGGAAGAATTCGCTGAAGGTCACATCCTAGTCAGTGGGAGAAACAGCCATGCCAGTGATTATGGTATTGTGTCAAGAGGAAGCTTTGGCTTTTAGAAAGGAAGAAACATCCAGGAATCGTACATAGAAATGAATCTGAACTCTTTCAAAATGCTTTCCTTGGTGACTAGGTTATGTTTATTGGGTGACACTTCTCTTTTTTTTAGAACTCTTGTGAAGAAACTGTCACAAGTGCCAGAGACACATTGTTAGTAATGTCTGCCTCACTGAGGGAATTTGAATATTCTTATAAAGAGCCAGGAAGATGCTCTGAGCAGAGCTGGTGAAGAAGGTGCTGATGGAGCTGGGTAATACTGGTTTGGGTCAAAAATAAGATCTGATCTTATAGTAATTTGAGAAGTATTTTTGTGTAGCAATTTGAGAAGTTTCTTACGTAGCTTGTAAATAGCTACAAGACTACCAGAGATACGCATTAATAGGATTTGAGGGATAAATGTGTTGAACAGCCTTATTTAGATGCATATGTGATACTTTATATTGCAGCCCCCTAGTTCTCCCCTGCCCTTTTGAACTTCTTTCGAGTTAACCTTTCTCAGCCACATATTTTGTACCAAGTGCTGTGTAATTATGTAAAAATAATTATATGGTTATCATACTTTTTTCATTAGTTCTTACAGCAGCCTTAGGAGCTAGTTTGTTTTCTTCTCCTTTTGCAGATGAGAATATTGGCACCCAGAAAGTTGAAGGCTTTGTCTAAGATGAGCCGCAGAGATGGAATTAAAACCCACTTCTCTTGGCTCCAGGCCAACGTCCTTCTGGCTACCTCATACTGCCTCCTTGGTAACTCTCCATTTGTCATGAGTTCCCCGTAACACTGTACTCAGAGAAATATTCTTGGCATGATTCAGTTGACCGTGGATCTGAATGACAGACAGAACCTCGGCCTGTGGTTCCCTTGTACACAATCAAGCTTTTCACTTCAGATTTAATGAGCCCCTTCTGTGTGCCCAGCACCACTCTAGGCACGAGGAAAACCGAAGGCTGATGGATGAATTTCTAACTGGTATCCTCCCTCCCTTAACCAGAGCCAAGTTTCTCTAAAGATTGTTCAGCCAGCTCACTCTGTGTATCATGAGACCCCACCACCTCCCTGCAAAATCCAACAGCCCCAGTGGGGCCCTGAGACTCAGCTGTGCCTGCTGGCCGTGTCTTCAGGGTGCATGCACTGCACTTCTTCCAGCTTGTCTGTATCCCAGTCCAAGTCAACCCTTTTATAATTTAGGGGCAGTGGAAAAAGTTTTGAAAATGAGACTGTCCAATCAAGTCACAGCAAAAGCATATTTACTTTCCTAAGAAATGTGTATTTGTCTTATCTAGTAGCTGCTTTTTTTTAAAACAAATTCTAGGAAAGAAGTATTGTTTAGGAATAAAGCCATTATGCAATTAATTGAACCTCCTTACTGAATTGTTTATGTGGTTCCCATGATTATGAAAAAAATTACTGCTTTTTGGTGATACTTCATTTAGGGAAGAGGACAAACAGTATAATCTTCCCATTAGTTTCTTGTTAACTATGTAAGCAGTTCCTCCCAGAGAATGTAGGACTTGGGTAGGACCCAGGTACTGGTGTCCCTGAAGAGTAGTGAGTGATATTGTGTCCCCTTACCAGCACCCTCAGTCTGCACCTGTCCACATGCTTCAGTATTTAGAGGAAGGCCTGCACACTTTCCCAACCTTGCCTTGTCCTGTCCGGCCCACTCCCACCCACTGCCACTAACAGAATACATTGTCTGAGCACCATCTGGTCTTCTGACCTATAAAAGGGCCAGCTTGTAGACAGGGCAGCTTTTCAAATTTGGTTTCCCTTTTTACTTCTTTCCCAATGAACTCCACCTTTCTGTGGCTCTGTCAGCCCATACAGTAGGCCAGGCACCTACATGGTGTGGGTAAAGCTTTCCTAGTTCTTCTGGACTAGAAAAAGCTAATTCTGTTTGCTTATCTGCAGCCCTTGAAGCAGAGACAAGAGTGGCAGCTTAAGGAGGTTGAAATACTGGACAGGAGCCAGGGCCTCTTTGCCTGCACACCCCACTCTGCATGTTCCAGCCGTAGGAACAAACTGCATTATTTTGTTTCAAACTGTGCTCAAGGGAAGCCAAGACCTTGTAACTGGAAACTGCCCAAACAGTGAATTCTAAGACTAAATTTAGTGTTCTATTTAAAAAATAAAATAAATCGAACATTTTGTTTGTTCATCTTTTATATGTTAAAAGAGAGATTAACCTAGTTCACACTAGCAACCTAAGAAGAGTATTCAAAGAAGTGAGAAGAAGACTAATCCTTTTGGTGAAGAGGGAAATCCTTAACAAAATGTAATGAAGTGGCATGAAATACAGACTCTGCAGCTAAAGTTGCAAGTAGCATAGCCTCTCTAATCTCCATTACATAAAATTTTATTATGGCTCAGAATATTAAAACTGTTAAAGATAAAAGAACATCCATTGACAGAAAGTAGGAAAAGACATTGCCATGTTTTATTTATGCAATTTTTCTTTGGTTTTTAACTGTAATATAATTAACTGCTTTTTAACTATATCTTTTTAGTTGTGGGTCAGTTTCCTCTTCCTATTTTGAGCTGAAACCAGAGTGAAGAGAACCTTGAGATGTTACACACGTTAATAAAATTTGTGATCCTTTGATAGAACCAGCAAAGGTCTTCCTTCAGTTTTTTGCCTTTCTCTCCTGCCTCTTCTCCCTTTGCTTAAAACATTGAGCACTTACTTAGGACTAGACGCAGGATTTAGTTTGTTTGGGATTCCCAAGTGCTGTTGGCATCATCTAGAGAACTTGCTAAAAATGCAAGGTCCTGGGCAGCACCTCTAGTTTGGTACAAATGTTCTAGCATAGAACCACAGCATTGTATATTTTTTAAGGTTTCCCATATGATTGATACACAACTAATAGAGAACCAGGAGATAGTTCTCAAAGATGGATATATATATATATGAATGATGGATGGTGGTGGTTACTATTTTGTATCATTAGGTTCATTTTCATTTTGGGAGTACATAACAGATACTGGTTAGGTCTGTTTAGAAGACTTCTATGAGTACAGACTAGGTCTTTGTTTTTCTTCATGTTTCTCTTTGGGAGTGCTTTGATTTTTGGCTTTGACTAGCCTAGAAGTACATCACTAAATATAATGTAGTCAGGCTCTCAAGGAATGCCAATATAGTCCACTTAGTGTGACTTTGTGTCCATTTAAGTAAATAATTTGGAGAGGTACTTCATTTTAGATATTAAGAACATGACCAAGAATTTTATTATTTTAGTAATGGGAGAAACTTATGAAATAAATGTGATTCCTTAGATTTTATGTTTTGTTTCTAGATGTTCCCCTAAACCCTCATGCACTTTTAGATGGGGCTTGGTAGCTGAATCTAGAGTTTGTGACTGATTAGTAGTAATTACTGGGATTAAAGATGCTGGAATGAAGGATGTGAGTGCTATACCCACCTATATTGTATTGGTGGCCTGCATACAATATACGGGACAGAAAGAGGATTGTCCTCTCCTTCCTCTCACTGCTGTCATTGCTTTTGAACTGACAGCTTGCTTCTAGCATGACTCTTGTGAATTAAATCTCTGGCCCCCCCAAAAAAAATGCTAATGGGTAGTATCCAGATCACTTATATCTTACTATTCTCAGAAATCTCTAACTAGCCACATTGGCAAAAGTCTGCAGCTTCAGTAAAGAATCCTGAGCACCTAGCGTATCCTAGGTGAAGGAGCAAGGGCTCGTAATTTCCTCTGTTGTTGCTGGAAGCAGGGTATGATACAAGACTAGGCCATGCAGCAGTGGGTTGGCACAGACATAATGAAAATTCACATTTTTGCTTTGCCATTGCCTTGATGGCTACACAGAATCTATACCAGATAGCCTTGATCATAGTATCTTGTCTGCTACTCCTCCCTGCTGCAAGCCAGCAGGGCTGGGAGAAAACATCAGGCTTCCATCAGGATAGTTTTGTTCAACTTTAGCCTTTGCTGTGTACTTAATTCTCCTTGCCCTATTTTCTAGCCATTTGAACATGGGCAAATTGACCTCTGGAGTCTCCGCCCTCATCTGTAAAAAGAGGATAGTTTTTTTTATCATAGATAGGAAAAATCATAGCCCAGCACTGGGCACATAATTCTCTTTCTGTAAGTGTCACTTGATGAGGAATCTTACCTTTACAGGCAGTAACCTCAAATTTGGCTTTCATAAACAAAAATGAGAGATTCTGGGAGAGTTCTGTAGATTCCATTGGTGTAGCTGATGGCAGTGGATGATGAATGAATCCAAGCCACAGACAGTAATCATGGTGGCTCACAGGAAGTTTTATATGCCTGCCTGCCCACTTCTCACTAACTTGGTAAGCATTACTAAATGGCCATTTCTTCTTCAAGTCTTCACAGGCATCACTGCATAAGGCCCAAATGGCCAAAGGAGCTGCCCTGTTCACTGGGCCACCATCCTACCAGGCTGGCTTGCCAGTGCAGAGAACACAGGCACCTTCTCTGTCTTCACACTCCAGGCTCCAGAGGCTCTGATGCCCCTGTCTCTGTGCTGTGGGATGCTTGCCCAAGGCAGAATTAGGGATTCCTTCTTTATACCCTGACACACTTGAACCTCTGTTGTAGTACCTCTTTCATATGCTTTTGTGTTGAAGTTGATTGTTTGCATTTTGATCTTTCTCTCTATATTTTAAATTGCTGGAGGGCATGGTGTGTACACATAGTTGATACTCGGTAATTGTCAGATTAATACAGATCAGAGCATAGAGGCTCTTCATGTGAGGTAAGAGCATAGACTCAGAAAGCTCACTTCCCTTAGTTCGTATCCTAGCTCCACCATAAACTCTGTGACTTATGCAAGTATCCTCACCAGCGAAATGGGGACAGTAGCAACCTACCTGATAAGGCTATTGTGAAGACTGCATGGGTTAAATATATGTGAAGCACTGTCATTAATGTTTAGCAGATAATAAATTCTAGTTAAGTGATTATAATAGTGACTGTTTTACAACTTTGCTCTCTGAATTTACTGTCACTTTCTAAGGTTGAGTTTCCCCCACAAAACTCCTTAGGGGAAAATTTAATTCCTTCCTTCCTTTCTTGGGATGAAAACGTAGTGGATACGCCTGAAGATTCCTAATTTAGATAGATAGATAGATAGATAGATAGATAGATAGATAGATAGATAGATCTGACATAAATATTCATAAATTCCTGGTCAGTTATGCTTGCTTTCCTTTTAAAAATATGATTCTTTATGAAAACAATCATATAAACCCATTAGCTAAGCATAGATTATAATCTTAGAAATATTTGCCCAAAAATGTAAATAGTTATAACAGGCTTAAGGGGGCCAACAGATTTTTTTCTTGACTGCCAACTTGGATCCATTGAAAATATTCATGTGTTAGGAGGGAGCCTCAGACCATATCTTGGTTCCACAATCACTTAATGTCTCTCCCAGACACAGAATTGAGGAGTGGCCAATACTTGTCGTCCCTGTATGCAAAGACACTAGTATCAGTGACATGTAACCTTGCCTGAGAGATGGAAAGATAGCACATTCCTCACTCCTGGTACAGCAGGCTTCTTTATAGTGTATTGTATCATACCATAGCTTCTGTCTCTGCTTTAGTAGCTGAAGCTTTTCTTTGGTATTTTTAGTTGCTTTGATGTTTTGGAGTGTCAAATCTTGGCAGGAAAGCTTGTTACCTTGGTTAACAACTTATTCTAATTACTATAGCTAGTAGGTAGCTCTGTGTGTGTGTGTGTGTGTGTGTGTGTGTGTGTGTGTGTGTGTGTGTGTGTGTTTAAATAGGCAGTGCTTGCCTGAGTAACTTCCTCTCTACTGAATGATACTGTTCCTGGGGGAAGATAAGACTCACTCCATGGTGGGTGTCTGGTTTGTTTCTGTTTGCCCTTCCCTTTTCCCAAGGAACAATGGAAAAGGAAGAGGTAAAGTTTCTCCACCAGACTAGTGGAGAAACTACTCAAAAGGTTTTCTCTTATCCCTATAAAAATAAGCACTTCATCTCACCTTCTAAGAAAAGTAGACTATTATTTGCTCTTTTCCCTGTTTCCATTCATAAATTCGACATCTATCTAAACTAAAAAAAAGTTCTTTGATTTCTGGGAGCCTTTTTGTTTTTTGGTGGAACTGGGGATTGAACTCAGGCCCTTGTGCTTGCCAGGAAAGCATTTATTCTATTGAGCCATCTCCCCGGCCCCTCCAGGGGGCTTTTTAAGGTGCCTCTTTGCTAAAGCTATCAGTGATAGTTTTTAAAAGCGGACTCTTCCTCTACATAGTAAACAAGCTTGGAATATAGCTGAGCCATTTACAATTAAAGGTTTTTCTCATACCCATGGAACGTTGCTTAGGTTAATTTAGAGTCCCTGAAGATTTTGCTTAAAACTCTTTGCTGATTTTACAGTGGATTTTCCATTTGAGAATAAATGATAATAAAAACCAAGACAATACCACTGTTTGAATGATAGTACCATTTATTTCCTGATGACCATGAAGATGGTTTGTAATTAAAAAAAAAAAAAAAATCTGATTCTCAAGTTGAGAAAGCTAACAAATTTCTCACAGCACGAATTTTCTACAACTACTCTATATAAGATTTTGTAGTTAAAATAAGTGGAATTAAAATAACCTGTCTTGAAAGTTAGTTATCTGTTGTTCTTTCCTAGTCTTTGTTTAATTGGTTTCTTTATGTTACACGGACAGAAGACATCCAAATGCCCCAACGCCTGTGAAGCAGGTGGCAGTATGATTATTGAACATTCTGAGTTTGAGGATGTGAAAATGCCTGTGAAGACCTGATTTGTTTCCTCTCCAGCTTATAGAACTTGGAATCTCAATACTACTTTATAATTTGAAATTTCTACTTCTGATCTCTTAAGCAGTTGCAGTTTGTTAAGTATGGTGAATTTGCCTGCCATTCCCCGTGAATTTCAGCTGGAGGCCTTCTAGCATCTCCCCCGTAGCTACATATCACCTGTTCTGTGTTGTCGGAAGAGCTAAGAAGAGGCTTTCAGTACGGTCTCACCCTTGCAGAGCTCATACCTGGAGTCTCGTGCTCATGTTCTGCTGACATCTCCTTCCTCTAAGAGCTTCAGCATGTCAGGGGCCTGGCATGGAAGGTGGCTGTGCCCTCCACTGTATGGTGATGGAGGCGGGGGTGGCTGGAAGTGATGGTTCTTAGGTAGACCACTAATTGGAGATGAGTTCCTGTAGCTGCAAAGAGGAGAAAGCAAGTCTGACAGTAGAGTTGCTTCTGCGTGGTCACTAGAGCTGAAAAAGGGGAACTAAGGCAGAGGAGGAGCATTCTTTACCTCAGAGGGTGGCAGTTCCTCTGGAATCATTAATTGTTAAGCAGTAAGGGGCCACAAGTGTTTTGTACTCCACCTTCTCATTTTACATACAGACGAAGGTAAGACCCAGTAAGGAAGTGGTTTGCTCAGATCCAACAGAGTTAATGGAAAGCTCTGTACAAGTGTGTGAAAGAGAACATGACAGAAGCAAGATTTTAACTACTTTTAAGCCATACTTTCAGCTACTGTGTACCTAAAATGGCTTGTAAACCATTCTCTTTTACTAACAATCGTTACCTCCTTATCTAGAATTTCCTGTGGATTAAAGACACATTTAGCAACACCTTAAATGTGACTAATCCCCAGGAAATGATCAGATGTGAGTTTGTTTTAAAAATTATTATTTTCAAGCTTAATACTTCCATGCCTTAGGCATATAATAAATTTTGTATGTTATTTTTCTTGTTTAAAAACAAAATCTTGGGGCTGGGGAGGTGGCCCAGTAGAATAAGCACTTCCCTGGCAAGCATAAGGGCCTGAGTTCAATCCCCAGTACCGCAAAAAAAAAAAAAAAAAAAAAAAAAAACCTTCCTGTTGCTAGTATTTTGTTCTAGATGTTTGGTCTGCTAACAGCGAGGCAGATAGATGTCTACATAGTCAGCTAGCATCATCCAGGACAGTACCTTCTCCATTTTAGACACCTCACATAGTGGATGGCACAGGGAGGCACACAGACACTTTGTGAGCTCACTTAGGTTCTGTGGAAACAGTAGCCATGGTAGTCTGACAGACCTGGATATGAGTCACAGTTCTGTCACTAACAGTGTGAGTTTGGGCAGGTTATTTCACCTTGGAGACTATTTGCTTATCTGTGAAATGTGGTAAAGTGTACATGCACCTTCTTTTAAAAATGCCTTGCACATGGTTGTCTTCCATGTAGTTCTCAGATTACAGATATAAGCCATGTTTTTTAAAAATTGTGTATCATTTTAAATGTCTGAGCTATTTTTTTTTTAATTCTCTTTAAAATAAATTAAAAAAAAAAAAGTGCTTTGCAAAGGCCTCAACCCCCAGCATGGTATCTGACATTTACACTGTGGAAATTTTTGTTGTTTTTCTTTTTCTAGAGAACATTCTTACTTTTAGTTCCATGTTTAGTTGTAGAGCTGCTTGGGAATCAGCCAAAGCATTGGAACCTTAGATTTTCACAGTCTGAATATTATCTGTAAGGAACACCATTTTTAAGAAAAATATCCTTGGGTCAGGATGTAGCTCAGCAGCACAGCATCTGCCTGGCAAGTGCAAGGCTCTGAGTTCAATTCCCAGTATGCACCCCCCAAAAAAGTGTCCTTGTAATTTTCCACCTACACCCTTGATCGTGTGCCATTCGGATGCTATCCCCACAGCCTTCTTTTTCTCTCCCTTAGCCTCTAAGAAAACTAATGGAGATATATAGAGAGCTCCAAGATATAACTGACCTTGTGCACCTTTAATTGAGGAAAGAATTTGCTAAACTGCAGCCAAAAACCCACCAGTGGTTTACTTTACAATCCATGTCCTGGCTAGACTGGCTCTTGGCTGTATAATTTGTCTAGTTTTGTCTGGAATCTTAGACTGTTCAGCTGCTTCAGGGCAAAATCTTTTGGGGTGTCATTAAATGGGATTGATAATTGGCTTCTGATGAATATTCATTGTGACTAATGACTTTGGGCAAATTTTACACATACTATCTTTCTATTCTCCTACTGAGTGAGATTTTGATAGGATCGTTTTCCTCAACCTGCACATTAATTAAATATTCACATTATACTTCAAATTGTATACTTTCATTACTTTACAGTTTTGTCTTCCAAATTTTGTTTTCTGTAAGGAATGGGCATAATTATTTAATGATTCTCATTTTTTAGAAATGGGGGTTAGAATTATTTTAAGAAGTAGTTGGTGATACTTTACAAGACAATGTATTTCTGACTAAGCATAGGTATATAGTGAGATTTTTCTTTAAAAGTAATCAGCTTAGTCACTATTCTTAAGTAACAATGCACATAATTTGTGCCATTTAGTATTTTGGAATAAAGCCAAATAGTTCCCTGCTTTGTTTGTTTGTTTTCCTAATCAAATGAGTGAATGTATTTTACTCCAGTTGGAGAGATCAAGCTCTTAGAAATGATCAAGAAATGTAAAACAATGAGAAAAAAAATGAAGGATAAGTCATTGTAAAATCCTGGCTTTTAGCTTGGTGGATTTATTTTGAAGCTAAGGAGACCAAGGAGAAACATTGTCTGAAGATAACATTTTGACCAAAAACAATTTAAGCTAAAAAGAAGCAGGTGATCGAGTTCTGTTTCAAACAGCACTGTCCTGTCAAATGACTGTTTCAGAGAATTTGTAAGAATTCCTGTGATGATTCTTATTTTTGTATAGCACTTCATAGATTTTGAAATGATTTAATAAGCATATTATTAAATCAATAAATAACAACTCAATTTTCCAAAAGTAGTATATTTGTATGTCTAACTTGTTGTTACTACTTTGGAATTTGAGTCCTATACCCAACTGTGGGACTCGTGAAAATGATAGGACAGTATTGTTGAAAACCAAGCCACTATCTTTCGATTGTGAACATATTCAGAGTATGATAACGGGCCATATGCCCAGGGGAGTCAAAGAAAGGCTTTGAAGAGGAGTTTAGTGTTTGTGCAGAGTCCTGAGTGAGAGATGTGTTTGCTAGAGTGCAAATCTAGTCTAGTTTAGAAGATAAGGGAAAGAAAGTCCACAGTTAATTCCTACATCTACAAAATGAAATATTCCAAGGGAGAACTTGGAGAAGACAGTTAAGAATGGTGGTTGGAACTGCTACTTTCCATGAAGAATGGGAACTGTAGAGACACCCTTTCCTAGGCGTGCCCTTGTGACTTCTGAACAAGTAGTGCTGGGACACAGCCTGCACAGCAGAAGCAGCACTGGGGCAGCTAGGTAAAGGATGAGCTGAGATCCAACGCTAGTGTAACCTTAAGCCTGACTGCATGGTAATATTGGAGTAAGCTGGTTCTTCCTCTGTTCACTTGACAACAGTAAGGATTTCATTTCTAGGAAAGCCTGAGGGGATTAGTCATATATGTGTTCATATGACAAGCTCCTTTATCAGGGGACCAATAAAAATAGGTTGGGAACTCAATAAAATTATGGGGAAAAAATTAGGTTGGGAAGGGTGGGTGGGACCTTGTAGCCTTGGCATGGTTGGTGGAAGCAGCTCTCAAGTGCTTGCTGGATTGTCTCCTGTTCATGGCATGAACCTGTTATAAAGAACAGAGTCTGAAAGGAAGGGGGGAGAGCACCCAGGCTTTAATACACAGGACTCACAACTGTGAAGCGTCAACAGAATATCCAATTTAAAGCTGTTCATGTTACACTAACCTCTGGGATTCTTTTAACTGGGCCTTGGCACATCACTCTTTCGCCACGTAAATGTCCTTCTGTCAGCAAAGGCCAGTTAACAGCTTCCAAAAGAGGTGAAGTCCTCATGGGAACAGGCTTCCCAGAAACCAAAGAAACATTAAAGAAAAAAAACACAGAAAGAAACATGTGTTGTTGGCTTTTGTCACTTCATAGCTATATCTCCAAAGATTGCTTTTTCCCCCTTCCTTTTTGCTGTATTGAGTTTTGTAGCAATTGTATCCATTTTTAGTATTGTTATTTTCTAAATATTTATGTCCCAAATACTGATTTTATGAGACAGTATCTCTAACTCTTAAGAAAATAAAAAAAGAAATATGAAATAAGAGCATGTCAAAAAAATAGGAAGAGGAAGGATTAGCCAGTAAAGGGTGCCAGAACAATTGATTAACTATGTGGAAAAAATAAATTTTCACGTCACTTCTTAAAACTAAATTGATTCCAGACGGATTAAAGAGTTAAATGTAGGAGAAATCTTTCAGATTTTTTCAGGATAAAAGTAGTGGAAATCACTATAAAGAAAAAAATTATCTACATAATTATTTAAACCTCTTCATTCAGAAATTTGAAGAAAACTAAGGATAAATCATTTTCAGAAACATTACAGAAGCCTGTAGCCTTTTCAATTATCAGTGCTGTCTTATAAATCATTGTTTAAGTAATAGTGTCTCATTTAGAAATGAGCTGATAATATAACGTAGACCATTTACTTAAGAAATGTAGTCAGGAAACATGACAGAAGTTGTTCAGGCTCAATCTTGGTCAGAGCAATAAAAATAGAAGTAAGATCAATACAGTTTTAAAGGTACTGACTTGACTGCAGAATAAAAGGCAGTGAAATCAACATCATAGCAGTGGCTAGGGAGTATAAACAGCTTCTATTCCCCTATTATTGTGTTAGCATATTTATATTACTACATTTGGTGAGTGCCTGAAAGTATTTATTTAACTTTATCCTTAAATTATATACCTAGAAACTACATATAAATTTTTTTTATCTGATAGAATTACATAACTTAGTGATAAAAAGAGTAGTAAAAGGGCCAGCGAAATAGCTCAGCAGACTAAGCCCCTACTTAGGCAAGCACAGAGACCCGGGTTTAATCCCCAGCACCACATGCTCCACCAGCGCCGCCCCAGGTGCACTGAGCCAGGCCACCAAGTCCAGGTGTGGTGGCGCACACCTATAATTACGGTGCTTGGGAGGCTGAAAATAGGAGGTTCACTGCAAGTCCAAGCTATGTAGCAAGACCCTGTACCAAATACATTAAGAGAGAGGGAGAGAGGGAGGGAGGGAGGGAGGGAGGGAGGTGAAATACAGTATGAGAAATTCATTGAGTATCATTAAAAGATTTTTAGGGCCAGGGAGGTAGCTCAGTGGAATAAGTGCTTGCCTGGCAAGTACAAGGTCCTGAGTAATCCCTGGTACTGGGGATATATATATATATTTTTTTTTTCTGGGAAAGTGGCATGAAATAATGTTAACTTTAAAAAGAATACTATAGTTATCGTAATCTTATTAGGAAAAGAATCATAAATGATTATGTGTATGATACCCTAAAATGGTAAATAATCTTCCAACAGCATAAACTCCTATCTTCTTGTATCTCTCCATTTTCTGCATGTGTTACTGTATTCTAAATGTGCATTAGCTATCTTTTTCTTTTCTTTTGTAGTACAAGGGTTGGAACCAAGGGCCTCACCCACAGTAGCCAAGAGCTCTGTCACAGAGTATACCCCCAACCCTACATTCCCATTTATAATAAAATATATATATTTTTTGAAAATTCTTAACAAAATTTTCTCTAAAATGATCACATTAACTTAGCATTATTTCTCCAGATTTTTCATCCTATAATTTTAAGTATGCTGATGTGTATATATTTGATTTTATTGCCGCAAGACAGGGACAGTGCTCAGTCCCTTGATTTGTTCTGAATTTCTGCTTTGCTTCTGTTGCAGTTGACTGCCTGCATCCACGGCTCGGCCGCAATGCTCTACCCCATGTACTGGCAGCATGTGTACATCCCTGTGCTGCCCCCACATCTGCTGGACTACTGCTGGTAAGGCTGTGGTGTACCTTGCCCTCCGCTTTCCCAGTTCCAGGGATGGGCTGGGCAGGATAGATCCATAACTTGTTAATGCCACTGAGGACTCTAAAATAGTCTAAACTAGCTCAGATTTGAGACCACCTGATTACATCGCCCTTTTCTTTCTAACAGCCTTTATACCTCATGACAGTCTGAGGAGTTGAAGGGAATGGGTAATCTTTTTCCCATTTCTCAATTGGAGAAACCAAAGCACCAAGAAGTTCTGTGCTTTTTCCCCCTAAAACAAATTGGAAACTGGTGACGGGAATGCTTAAGATCCCTCAGGTCTTCATGTTTCAGCCATGCCCTGGCATGTCACGTCAAACTTGCTCTCAGCTGCCATTTGGGAGCAAAAGCCAGACTTCAAAATCCTCTGAAGCTTTTTGATGAGAATGTCACTGTTGAGTGAAACATGTTTTAGTGGAAGAGAGGAAGCTTTGGAGTTGACCTGGGTGAGTCACTTGGCCTAAGGCTTTGTTTCATCATCTGCAAGATGAAGTTGTTCAGTATGTAATTATAACGGTGAAAGGAGATAACAGATAAAGGCCATCAGGTATGTAGAAAAGCTGGCTCACAGAAGGTGGGTAGGTAGGTCGTGTTTCTGCTGTAGCATCCTCTTCTTCATTGTCTTCAGTAAGTAACTGGAAAAATCCGGGTGGCCAATTTGGATCCATTTTTCTTACAATGAATCATTTCTCTAGTATAATGTGATAAAAAGACATTGTCTCCAAACAGCTCTTATAAGCAGACATTGATAACGGAACACAATTCATACGGAGGGAAAAGCATTCACTGCTTGCCAGAAATTGAGAGCTTCTGGAGAAAAGGACCCTGTCACTTAAAAACAGATGATTCAGGACATGTGCCATTGGCTCAGAATGACTGAGTCCAGACCAGTCAGAAGCTCCGCTGTTTTGCAACCCTCTCCTTGTGGAGCTTCACTCTCATAGCCAGATTATCCTCAGAGAATATTAAAGGCATTCTACTTTCCCTGTGCTTTGGTTTGGTTTGCCTTTGTTTTGTTTTAGTAAATGTTTGCAGTACATCATGACCACCCTCCCTTCTTTTCCCTTTCTGGCATCTCTGGATCCCCTTTTACAAAAGCTCTATCTCCTTGTTTCCTTTTTTTAAAATTTTGCTCTTTAATTTATATTTTGGGTTTTTCATGTAAGAGAATCCATGTAATATTTAAGCTCCTGTGTCTGATGTATTTCGCTTAAGATTATGACCTCGAGGTACATCCATTTTCCTCCAAATGACTCAGGTCTTCTTTGTGGCAGAGCAGTGCTCCATTTTGTGTAAACACCAAATTTTCTTTATCTATTCATCTGTTGAAGGAAATATAGGCTATTTTCTAAGACTTAGCTATTATGAGTTGTGTTACTATAAACATGAATGTATGTGTATTACTATATAAATACAGTGTTTTTAACACTTCAGGGAAGATACCTAGAAGGGGAATAGCTGGGTCAAACAGAATTTTTATTTTCAGTTTTTGAGGAGTTTCCATGCTGACTTTCATAGTGACTGGACTAGCTTACATTCTCACCAACAATGTAAAGGGATCCTTTTTCTCCTGCTACCTTGCAGCCTTTATTATTACTTGACTTCTTGAAGTTGGCCATTCTTTGTGGAGTAGGATGGAATCTCAGTGTTGTTTTAATTTGTATTTGTCTATTGACCAGCAGTGTTGAACAATTTTTTCATGTGTTTATTGGCCATTTGTACTACTCTTTCCAAGAAGCTTATTCATTTCAGTTGCTGTTCTATTTTATTTTATTTTTTAATGTATTTGGTACAGAGTCTCACTATGCAGCTCAGACTTGTAGTCAGCCTCCCCAGTGCTGGGATTACAGGCATACACCACCACACCCGGTCTCAGTGGCTGGCTTAGCACTCCTGGGGGCAGGGCTGGCATGGCATGTGGTGCCAGAGGTCAAACCCCAGTCCCTACACTTGTGAAAACAGGCACTTAGTCCACTGAGCTATCTCGCCAGCCCTTGGAAAAAATTTTTTCCATTCCCTCGGTTGTCTCTTTACTCTGTTATTTCCTTTGCTGTGCAGAAACTGTTTAATTTGGTATAATTTTATTGGTTGATTCTTGATAGTATTTCTTTTACAACTGTGTATACTTGTGTCTTTAAGGTTTTTACTTATTTCCTCTTCCAGCAGATTAAATATTCTGTTTTAACATTTAGATCTTTGGTGCACTTTGATTTTAGTTTAATACAGATGAGAGTTAGCAGTCTAGATTCAATCTTCTGCATGTGGATAACCAGTTTTCCCAACACCATTTGTTAAAGAGGCTGTCGTTCCTCAAGTGTATGCTTTT
>NW_004524714.1:6410066-6423105 GCF_000260255.1 Octodon degus
GGGGACCTTCTTGGCCACCCCATCAGCGTCATTGTCTTGTCTCCAGGTCTCCAGTACTCATTTGTCTAAATTTCCCGTCCATCTCTCTCTGCTTTCATCTCCCTGCTGCACTCAGTGACTTCAGAAGCCACACTATTGGTGCTCTGGTCCCCATGGAGCTCACATTGACCTGTCCACAGCTTCCTTCTCTCCCTGAGAGAGGCCATGAAGTACTGCAGACAGGATAGAGCTAAAAGGAGATGAACCCTTGTCTTAATTCATTCTTCCCAGCTGTATGGCTTAGTGTAGGTAGCTTTCCTGAGTCTTGGTCCTTATCGACAGACAGATAAAAATACTAGAACTTCTAAAATTGTTTCAGAACAATTTAACATGCAAAAGCACTTTATAGACTGAGAAGTGTGTTCACCTACCCAGCAGGGTGACACACTTGGTATCATTGACCCATTGGAAGCTCCATTGATTCCACATCTGTGGCCTTTGAGTTCTCCTCTCTAATTCTGACTTCTTTCCTCAGTTCCTTCACCTGTTGCCTCTCTGTCAATATCCTTTGTGTCTGTCTTTACCACATCTTTCCCCCTCACTCTTTGTTGCTTCCTCTCTGTTATACTCCTTCACTAAACCTCTTTGGATTTTGTTGGCTTTCTGCTTGGTCTGGACCTTTTTCAGTGTAACAGATTTTCCTGATGCCTGCTGTGTCTCAGGCAGTATGCTAAATGTGGGCTAAGAGGAGAATGAGTCTTCCTCAAAGGGGCTCAAACAGTTGAGTGGAGAAAAAAGGTACACAGATACATCGTTTGCACCTAAGCTGCTAAGCTGTGTGAGAGGGGAACTGTGGAGGGTTCTCTACCAATTCTTTATAGGCTTTGCCTGCCACTGTCATTGAGCCCTTCACCATCTTTCTACATGGAAATATTGGCAGACACTGCTAGAGAAAGGCTGGAAGCCACTGGGTAGAAGATCCAGTGGAAAGTGGTGCCGACTATTTCCACTTGTCTTACTGCTCTGCGTTTGGCCCCAAACCCTCACACCTGCCATACATCAAGCTCCGGCCCGGGTTTCTCCTTGTTCTGGTTGTATTACCACAGCTGTTTTCTCCCCTTTCCAGAGCTTGTTATTGTGCCTTGTCTCTACCTCTTTCCAAAGCCAGTGACCTCACCTGGGCTGTTTCCTCCCCGGAGGATTGTCTGGGATGCATTGGGAACTCTGATCTTCCTGGTATCATTAAATTCCCCTACCTTCCATCCTCTCCCCACATATGTGCATAGATGACCCATTCCAAGCTAGACCTTTGCTTACTTCTTGTTAGCTCTATTTCATAGATCAGTAAACTAGGGGCCTGAGAAGCTCAATAATTTGCTCCAGCGTAGATACTATGTATTGTCTGTTCCAACTTTATAAAAACAAGAATTATGTCTCACAAAAATTAGATATATCTATATGTATATACATATAGAGAGACAGATCTGAGAAGAAATACACTAAAATATTTAACAGTGACATGATGGGGAAGATCAGATTCTAGCATGCTTTTTAATTTATCATCATGTATCGCTACAAAAAACAAATGAAGTCCTTATAATTTTGAAAGCTTTCTTTTGAAAACTTAGCTTTCATTCTAGCCAATTGTTCTTTCCATCCACCATCTTTCCCATTTTGCTTGCTTAGAGGATGTATTAGTTGTTTTATACTTTCCTGGGACTGTTGATCTATATCCTATTTTTACCTTCATCTTTGACTCCAGCAGTTGGGAGAACTGGGTCCCCAGTCTAAGCAAAGGCAATGATATCAGTGGGTCCAACTTCAAAGGAAATGCTTGGAAAGGAAGGTGTTAGAAGGAACCCTTGCCTCCCCAACTTCCATCCCAGAGATTCAGAGTTCACACTTGCATTGGTGCCTGAGTGGGTTTTGTGAGGAGGTTTAATCTTGAAAGTTTCTGTGTTTGTGCCAGTGCAGTCCCTCTCCTAGTCTCATTTTTAAGAAAAAACTTTTTGATGTCTGACCAAAGGATGATTCCAGGCCAGAGGGATTGTTGTCTCTTTATTAATTGTAAAATATAAGAATGATGAAGTGACAGACCCCAAGAGAAAGAAGAGAAACACAGGTCCTCCAATCATGGCTGAATTTGATCACCTTCAGCCTGTTCTCACTGCTCTGTTCAGAAACCCCAAATATCATGAAATTTGAGTCAATGCTAATAACTTTATTCTGTTGTTCTCAGTGACTTTCACCACCATGAAGTGTAATCCTTGGTGTAAGACCCAGCAGGGAAAGCTAGCATTTTAAGTAAAGTGCTAGGATCCTGAAACATGTAAATTTGAGGGAGGTTTGTTCCTCTGCAGATGATTTAAATGTTAAGTACATCCCCATGCAGGGAACACACAAAATGGAATCTGAAAACTATTATCTCCTGGAGAAATGAACTCTCGATTTACTCACTGCACAGGAAGGGCGGATTCTAGTCATTTTCACTGCCAGCAGGTGCCCTTTCTATGCATAATAGACTTCACAAGTGTAATTAACACATGAGGACCACTGCTGCCAGTTTTTCTTCAGGTACATGCTGCTAGGAGTTTTCAGGACAACAGTGTAGGCCACAAGAGCTTTTCACCTTGCACTTGAAGATGAGGTGTTCACTGACCTCTGGACAAAGACATGTTAAATGGGGCTGAGCGTAGCCTCTGCTGTTAGTATCATAGGTCATGGTCTTGGACGCAGGGACCCCAGAAGCTGCATTACAGCCTTTGGCAGACCACAGGCCAGTGCAGCAAAGCTTCAGTTTGCATGCAGTTAATAAATGGGAAGTATGATACCAAAAACCCTGCAATTATGTGGAAGACTCTAATTGCACATTCACAAATACAACAACCAATTATCTGAGTTAACTTTAATTAGAGCTATAATCACAGTTTTTAATTATCTGAATAAATCAGTTTGGTACCAATGGTTGGCCTTAAATATTTCCCAAATTAATTTTCTCATGTCCCTTCCCACTTTGGGAGAGCCTGGTAAAAGAAAGTGGTTGGCTTTCAATTCAGACAGACATGGATTCCCATCTCAATTCCCGTCTCTTAGTTGTCTGACTGTTAAAAATCTACCTCACCACTCCGATTTTCAGTGTCCTTTCTGTAAAATGGGTCTGATTTACCAACTTTAAGCAGTGGCTCCAATATCAGTGTTATTAGAATGGCGGCACCACGTAGGTCATGGTGATTGCTTTTACCATTGCTGCTTTAAAAATGGATTATGGATTTTGGTTTTTGAGAAGGTTTAACTCATGTTGAATTTTATTCTTTCTTCTGATTTGTGAGCTCAGGGAAAACTTTATAATTCATCTTCTCTTTTTACCCCTCAGATTGTTTTTATTTTGATTTTTTTTTTATTTAACTTGAGTTATTGTATGGTTGTTTTCATTTGCAGCTGTGGCATAAGAATGAAAAGAAAAGAAACAAAAGCAGATGGCAGAGAAAACGAAAGGAGTAAGACATTTCCAGCCCTTATGAATATTTAAAAACATGTGCTGCTGGTTCCTTTCTACTTTAGATCTGTGCCATTCTCTTGACTTTGAAAGTGAAACTGAGAATGTTCCCTACCTTAGCTGATAACATTTCTGACCTTGACCAGTGTTGGGAAAGCTTTTCCTTTTCTAGGACAAAAGAATTAACTTGCTGATGAGAATCAACATTTCATGTCGTAGGAACAGTCACCATCAATTATTTACTGTGGGGCAAGGGAAACTCTTTTCAAAATCAAGCTGTAAAGTAAATTAAGTTTTCTTATATATGTTAGGAAATCGAAGCTCAGAGAAGTTTAGTGATTTGCCCACTGTCACACTGCTAAGAAATAAGGGACCGTGGGCTTGGGATCCAGGGACACCTGATGTTAAAGCTTTCCTTAGTAATATCCTCCAGGGTATCAGAGTAAGTTATACCCACTGCCAACATTTTGTGAAAAAAGTTCTTCATAAATTTTCTTAATGTCTTGCCTATTGTAGATGTATGTTGTCATTCATTAATTATACATTCATTCAACAAATAATTATAGAATACTTACAAGATACCAGGTACCATACTAATTAAATTTTGCTAATGAAAGGATCTAGTGGAAGCCTTATGGTATTGCCCATGTAAATTCGTTTTTCTCCTTTCCTCCTTTAGACATAATCCTAAACTTAGGAACAAATTAGTTCCCAAGTTGTATATGTAGAATACAGTATTTGTGTTGAAATAGTTTCAAAGCAGATGACAACCAGTTCATGTGTTCCCCTAAAGGCTACCCAGGTCAAAATTTAGGTTAGTAGCTAACTCCTGATGCTTTTTGTGATCATGGTTGAACCAAAAATTAAATAAGATACATAAAGTTAAGATATAGATTTGAGTTTGTAAAATACATTTTTCCCCCTGGCATTGTAGAAGCTGTTCCTCTCAGCATGAGATTGCTCAGACCCCAAGCTACAAGTTCCAGGCTAGCTGTGCTCCATGTAGGGTTCTGAACCACCCCTCACGTGCTACATTATATATTCCGTCTAGGATGTTCAGCCCCCAATTTGAAATATGTCACTTCAGGGCACACAGTCCATGTAGGTGATGCGGCATCAGACTGGACACAGCTGAGGAGAGACATCGAGTTAATCAAAGCTGGGTCAGTTCTAATCACTGTCTTCATCAGTACTAGAGAATTTTGCATAGAGGATAAGTCAGTGCTAAATTAAATGGAATTCTTAATATTCTTGGTGACAGAGACAAAAATCAAATGAAAATGTGATCTAGTAGAAGAAAATCTGACTTTCACTGGCTTTCCCATTTACTGATTTTGAGGTCTTTTCTGTCTAAGGTGAACAGTAATTACTACTGACACAAATCAGGTGTTCCAGAAATAGTAGATACTACCTTTATTTTACTCATGACTACATGTTTGTGCAAATTGGGGTGGGGGTGTGTGTAAGTAAATATAAGCATAGCTGAAATTCACAACACCCAGGTTGGATGGAAGAGGATTAGATGGATAGATGTGGCTAAAATTCTGTCTACCTAATCTTGGCCTATGTAGGTTTTAAACACTGAATTGCAACAGGTACACAAAAAGTTGTATGTCCTTTCCATGTTGCACCAAGTAGTTATGAGTACCTATTATGTTCCTGGCACCAGGCATAGAAAAAGGAAAACAGAATTTAGGCATCCAGGCAAGATTGGGAAAACAGTGCTGTTTGTGTTTCGGGAGGTTTTTTGGCTATGAAGCAAGAGTGCTCCATTGCTCCAGAGTTGGTACCATTGTAACTCACCTGGGAATGTTTGGGGATAGGGGTCAGGATGTCCATTTTAGACAAAAGAGAAGCTGGATCTCTAGTGGGCCTGATGGTCAGGAAATGTGTACACACACACACACACACACACACACACACACACAAAAATGTGTGGATTGGTTAAACAAAGGAAAATTATAGATGGCTAGTAAGTCCTTAACAGAGTTTGGCTGAAGCTTTAACAGAAAGGGTAAGTGTTGGGAAAGAGGTCAGGCTCAGAGATCAAACCTCTAGTTTCAAACACTGGCTCTTGTCCTACTGAATATGTGACTTGGTGAGTCACATAACCTCTCTGAGCCTTACTTATCTGCAAAATCACTGCTAGCAATACAGTTAAAATAATAATAATAATTATTATCATTATTATTATTATTAGAGCCTGGCAGCAAAAAAAAAAAGCAAATAAAAGGTTGTTAGGTAATGGTAGTTACTGACCCCTGAATTGACGTGGACCTTCACTTCCCTCAGTAGCACTCAAAACTGTCTGAAGGCTTTGGAGAAAGCTTTGGGTGATTTCTGAGTAAACTGTCTTCTGATGGAAGTAAGGAAGAGACTAGGTTCTGTGCATCATGTATGCTATTCTATAATAAACTCTTCAGGAAAATGGTCTTCTTTCATTAGATTACTTTGAAATTAATTTACATATCACAAAATTCATCCTTTTAAAATGCAGTGTCTTTTAGTGTATTCCAACTGCCTGTCTAGTAATATGTCTAATAATGTGAGATATTTAGATTGACTAACATAAGTAATATCACCACTGATTTCTGATTCATTAGGTTTTCCTGTTGTATATATCCTTATCATAAAAAAATGTTTAACCTTTGGAAGACTATGTACAAAAAAAAAAAAAACAAAAAACAGTGTACAGAAGTGAGTAGTGTATATGAATGGTTGGCATCGAAAGTTTACTCTGTCCCTGCAAAGGTGCCCCAGAGCCACAGATAACAGACATATAGCAGAACAGCTCTCATCGAGCCTCAGCAGGCACCCTCCAGATGTTACTGAGACTTGCAGGGTGTCTTATTTCTTTTTCAGTTGCAAAACAGGAACACTTTCCATTATAGTTTGTGTCTACTTGTCCTCCCAAAGCCTCATGCAGTCATGGGCCGGCTTCTAGAGTTTTTGATTAATTCTTGATCTAATGCTAGGATTATGGGTGTGTGTGCTGCACCTACACTGTGGCAGATAATCTGCATACAAATGTAAGGAAGAGAGACAGGCTTGCTAGCTGCCACATCTGCTGCGCCTCCCTTTGCTCTTTGCTGTATTCTGCTGTCATGAATGGCTGCCCTCTGCCATGTGCCACTCTGATTGGGGCTGGCCAAGTAAGGACTGAAACCTCCACTAAATGTGAGCTAACTAAACCTTTCCTTCCTTGATTTTGGGTGTTCGGTATTTTGTCCCAGCAACAAGAGAAAAGTAACTGAAATACCTTCTGAGATGAATAAACACTTCTCAGATGAAGAAATGCAAACCTCAAGTAAATATATGAAAAAATGTTCAACATCACTGTCATTCAAGAGATGCAAATTAAAACAACACTGACATTTCATCTCACCCTGGAAATAATGGCTATTATCAAAATATCAATCAGTGGTAACAAATGCTAGTGATTCTGTGAGGAAAAAGGAACCTTTCTCCACTGTTGATGAGAGTATAGACTTGTGCGTCTACCCTAGAAGTTGTTGTGGGGGTTCCTCAAAAAACTGAGATTGGGATCCCATTCAACCCAGCTAATGCTCTTCTGGGTGTCTTCCAGAAGAGTTAAAAACATCATGCCACAGCAATATATGTGCACCCATGTTTATAGCAACATAACTTTGTAATAGGTAGGTCTTGGAAATAACGCAGATGCCTATCAACCAAAGAATGGCTTTAAAAAATGTGATTTTTTTCTGCAATGGAGTACTGCTTGGCCATAAAGACAGATAAACTGGAAACTTTTATAGGTAAAGTAATGAAACTCAAAGTCATACTCATAAGTGAAATAAATCAGATGCACATGTGCAAGCATATTGTCTCCATATTGTGAGAAGCCGAAAGAGTAAATAAAATAAAAAATATGAAACATATTGGAAAATGGCAAGAAACTATTCAAAAGGAAAGAGAAACTGAGATGGAAAAGAAAAAGAAGGTAGGGAAAAGAAAAATATATATATGCACACACGAGATAGTTGAGATCATTATACTACTAATTTCTCTTAGTTCATTGAAAAGGTTTATGCTAATATTGTTTGGACAATTAAGGACATATGTCTTTATTCTGAGTCACTAATTTAAAGAACACTATGCAATATGTTGACCATTGTTAATCCTCCTATTTTGTTTTGAAATTTTCTTTTTCTCTTTAAAGTAAAAGAAAAAAAATTAAAAATACAAAATTCCTGGGCCAGGGAGATGGCTCAGTAGAATAAGCACTTGCCTGGCAAGTGCAAGGTCCTGAGTTCGATCCCCGGTACTGAAAGAAGAAAAAAAAATTCCTGAGACTTGGCATTTTAGAAAGGAAAGACATTTTGACTCAAGTTCCAGAAACGCAGTAGCAAAGCACTGTATCTGCTTGGCCTCTGTCCGCACCTTCTGCTGGCAAGAGGAAAGTTGAATGGCAAGCCATTGTGAAAAAGAAAGAGGAGAGGTAAATGTTGCCTTATAACAACCTGCTGTCAAGGAGATTAATCCAGTCTTGTGAGAGCAAGAACTCACTCCCAAGAGACGGCATTAATTTATTCATGCAGCTTCCACTTTCATGACCCTAATACCTCCCAGTAGGCCCCACCTCTAAACCTCAATATGAACTTTATGGGCTCAAGCATCTTCAAATCATACCACATGGAGGAAGATAGTGTCTCTTTAACATGGAAATGACGCCCTCCAGTCTGGGTGCCGATTGGCTCACCCGCTCATGTACCCTTTGAGGTGCTCTCCTAAGTGCAGCACAGCCTGCCCAGGAGTTTCTACCTCCTTCCTGCTGTATCTGAGTTTCTTGACGTGCTCTGTCAGTCTCAGCTTCCCAAACCTTTCCTGATGTAATAAGGAGACACCATTTGCACCCCAGCCCCAGTTATTTATGTAGCTGGCTCTGACTTGGGCTTTCTAAGCCCAGCCTTGCTTTCCATTCTTATAACACATTCTGTATGTCATGCTTCTTCCTTGACCTGGAACTTCTGAGGGACACAGTGTAGTGAACTCTACAGCAAAGATATTCTAGCTGTTTCTGGGAATTACAGTTCATAATAAGGCAGGAGTCACAGGCCATGTAACATCAGGGCCCTAGATCAGTTCAGCGTGGAACAAGTCATGGCAGGGTTTGGAATAAGTGTTCCTCTCTCACTGTTTGGCACCAAGGAAAACACATGAAACTCCTACATGGTGCTAGATTTTGAGCCTCTCCGTAAATGTGTATATACCATTTGAAAAAAGATGAGTCTGTCTTTCCCTTAAACATTAGAAACACTGGAAAGCTAGGTTAAAAAGGTGTTGGGGTGCCACACATCTTGGAAAATGAAGTATCTCAGTCCTAGAAAAAGATTTTCCTGTTACTACTATTGCATTGATCTTTTCAACACTCTTATTTCTCCATAAGCCTCTTTTTTGTTTTCTTCTCATGTGCTTTGTACCTCATTCATTATTGTAATCTGTGAGGGCCTCATGGGCTACTGGTGACTTATAACCAGAGACTTCCTTTTTTCCATCTGACTGTAGCTATAATGGTTCTCATTGAGTTCTCTGTGGCAACAGAGAGCCCTACTCCTGACCTTTCTGTGATTAGCTTCTCCTGCCAAGACTGGAAAGGTTCAAAAGGGTGGACAACTCCAGGCTTTGATACTGACCTTTCCAGGTTTTCATCCAAGTGTTATCTTTGTAACTCCTGTTCGTTTCAATTGAATCTAGTGGCTCTGAGCTCTAGAAAGTTCTAGAACTCCCTCTGCCCCTGTAAGTTACCCCGCAAAGCTGCAGAGCCAGTCTCTGAACAGCCTAATCATCTTCTCTCTCCCCCATTTGCTGCTGATCAGCACCATGATGTACATGTGCTTTGCATTAGAAAACCATGCCCAGTTTCCCCAATGTGAAGGACCAGCTGGCACTGAGCTCACCTCTTCTACTGAGACGCCTGACTCTGGCTGCAGAAACCGAAAAGGGAAACTAGGCAGTCTGCCTCCTCCCCAAATCTAAAGTTGTTTCTGGTTTCTTCATCACTGTGGTTGCTTATGGATGAGTCTACCTGGGTTGGAAACCAGGGGAGAAATGCTTGTTTAACTCATGATGTTCCCACAAGTTGTGATTTTAAGCTATATATTCTGCCTTGCACCATCTGTGACCCTTATCAAGTCACTTCTTTGAGCCATAGCTTCTTCTATAATTCTGAAGATCAGCTTTTCAATGTTGCTACAAAGAGAAAATGCAGTCGCCTTAGGTCCCCCAGTTGTGTACCCCACATCACCTTTGAGTGTCCTTGCAGAAGTTCGTACACATACAATAATTTGCTTACTTAATCTGTTACTAGCTCTAGGCTCTAAATAGGCAGAGACCAAGACTGTCCCTCTCCTTTCTCCCCAGCCCAGTATGGTGCCTGATCCATGGTAATATTTGGTGACTGATGGACCAGCATATAGTAAATGCATCATGAGCTGATGGTTTTCTGTTATAGGACTCTTTGTAAAATTCAAGTTCCTAAATGAATAGCATCTCCTTTGGCTCCAGAATTCTCAGATACCAAAATCCACAGATTATAAATCTCCTATATAATGTGGTGCAGTGTTTGCATCTATGTGTCTCTACACATCTTCCCCTATACTTTAAATCATCTTGAGATTATTTGTAATACCTCATACAGTGTAAATGCAATATAAATAGGTGTTACTCAGCATCATTTAAGGAATAATGACAAGAAAAACAATAGAAAACTGCCTCTGGCCTGACTACATACATACTGCATGATCAAGTCGTGCAAGGTACCAGGCACACACTGCTCAAACCATGAGTGCTGGAGAGACACAGAGGATCTGCAGAGGCCACAGCCAGGCATGCTACAAATCACTTTGCTTAGATGCTTCAACACAGTGTTTAACTTGGAGCAAATTCACATTGTGCTGTTTTGAAATTTCTGGACATTTGTGTTTAGAATATTTTTGGTCCACATTTGGTTGAATCCTTAGATGTAGAACCTGTGAATTTGAAAACTAACTCTGCGCTTGCCTGGCAAGCACAAGGGCCTGGGTTCAATCCCTGGTTCTGCCAAACAAACAAACAAACAAAAAAAGCTAACTCTGTTGTTTTTGGGGTGTGTGTGTGTGTGTGTGTGTGTGTGTAGACACTGAAAGTCACCTTATAATCTCGGTTCTTTCTTTATGTTGGCAGCCAGAGTGCTCAGAGCCCCGCCTGTGGTCATGTAACTTGGGGATCACAGCATGCAACCCAGCTATTAACCTTATCAGGGCTTTGTCCCTAGGTGTTCCCTACTTTTGTGACTAAATTGAACACCTTCATACAAACTACTTTATACTATCTCCCATTTAGAACAAAAAAGTACATCAGTCATTTCCAGCTAATGAAAGTTTTATTTTAGACACAAATATACTTGCTATTTTATTTTTAGTACAATTATTAAATAAGTTATTTTTGTTAAATGTAGCATATTGGTTAAAAGAAGTCAGTATCAAATAAGAGCAATAAAGAGAGAAGGATGTGGGCTGAAATCTTTGTTGGCTGGGTGATTGTGGGCTCATTTCTAAGAATGCCTTATCTCATCCCCAGCCAAAAGTGGTGTCTAATGCATAGTTATTTTGATTGATGATAAAATGAATGGCATTCATTGGATTATTTGAGGATGAAAAGAGATAAGGTGATAGAGGCTCCCACACAAGTCTTGGTATGTGGTATGTGCTCGACGTGTCTTGATTTTCCCTGCTCTGATCAGAGCTCCATGACAGAATCTGGGAGACAGGCATCCAGAGTTCTGTTCTGCAACTGAACATTAAGAAGAACCATTCTAATTAGCACGTGTTTTATGTACAATGGGTGACCCAGACCAAGCCTCTAAAGGAGGTATGAACAACCACTGGGACAATCTGGGAAATGGGCAACAAAGGCCCAGCAGGCTGCAAGGAATAGTGGTGCAGAAGCCCACAGAGACACTCTGTAACTGAGCAGTCAGAACATTTTGGGCCCAGACAGTTTCTATGGTGGAGAGAGTGTTCAGACATATTGTAGAGTCTTGGGACTTGGCCAGGCTGCCTGCTGGCCTCCAGGAAGCAGAGTTGGAGAAGTCCTGATCTCCCTCTGCCACTCCTTCCAAGACTATGCAGACACTGATGGGAGTAGGAGGGAACAGCCCATTTTACCCCAGTACAGTGGGCCTGCTCTCTGTTCTCACCATATGATCTCAGATGAGGAGTGTCCCAATCTATTATTTCTTTTTTTTTCCTTTCCCAATCTATAATTTCTTTTTTCTTTTCTTTTCTTTTTCTTTTTATTTAGTGCAGGGTCTACAGGATCCCACTACATAGACAGGACTCATAGTGATCCTCCTGTTTTCAGCTTCCTAAGCGCTGGAATTACAGGTACACGCCACCACGCCCAGTCTCAATCGCTATCTTAGCATACCCCAGTGGCAGGGCCAGCACAGTACATTGGGGATCAAACCCCATCCGCTGAGCTATCTGGCCAGCCCTATAGTTTCTTCGTCTCCAAAACAGTGAACCTGGCAGCATCTACCTCATACTGTTGCACCTTGCACTGGCACCTGGCCCGTGTGCAGTCAGCAGTGGCTGCTCTTATTGGCCACCTGGAGCACAGTGACCACCACATTAGCCTGAAGGACATATATCAGTTGCTGTCAGTGAGACCTGTGCCCCAATAAGATATGTTGGGTGATCTTGGTTCTTGTCCTTTTTTCCATCCCTTTGTCCTTGAACTTCTCTAGCAAAGCCAGGCCTCGTTATTTAGAGCAAAATTTAAAACTGTAAGACATGTGATGTTTGTATTTTTGTTTCTTTTCAAAAACAAGAAAGAAGATAACTCAAGTGAATAAGGTCTCTTTCATAGATTTCCTTGCCTTTAAGTGTAGTGAAGTGAGGAAAGACTTGAAAGATCCCTTCCTGTGAAAGTGGGCACTGCCAAGTGTAAACAGCAGTGTTAACTGTCCATTTACAAGGAGGAACAGAAAACAAAGGGTTGACTTTCCAACTTCCTAGGCTGCTTCACCCCTCCCTGAGGTCAGAGAGAGCTTGCTTGCCTGAGGGTGGGTCCTGCCCCCCACCCACTCCCCCGCTCTCCCCTTCCCTTTGTCTTGGGGAGCTGTGTTTTATGTGTTTGAGCAGTCGGTGTTCTTTTATTTCACCTGACTTATTTCCAATTAGTAGCAGCTCACCTCGGGATCATAATTAAGAGGGCTCTAGTTATCTGGGGGAAGGGAGTTAAACAAATTGTGAAAGTGCAGTGGTAATGAAAGGGATCTACAGAAACCTTTAATACATCTACAGGATCCATATTCCTGCCTCTTTGTTGTTAGAAATGAACTCTGCTGTAGGACCTACCTATATGACAAGTGCTGTGTATCACAACCCTGGAGTACAAAGCAGGGTTGGCTAAAGGGTGCTGTTAGGATACCAGCACTCCTTTCTGGCTTCCTGCTGATCATGCACCATGTGACCTCATAGGCAAGTCCAGGCTCACAAATCAGCAACACTGAATTTGAATTTCTTTCTTTCTTTCTTTCTTTCTTTCTTTCTTTCTTTCTTT
>NW_004524714.1:6425140-6444615 GCF_000260255.1 Octodon degus
CCTTTGTGTCTCTCTGGCAAGATGTTCTGCTCCTGAATCAGCTGGGTGGGTCTTGCCTCTAGCCTCTTTGCAGGGAGTTCTGCTGAAGGGTTCCGTGCTGGGCCTGCACTCTGCGTCAAATGAGGATCCGTGGGCCCGGGGCCTCTCACTCACTCGCTGGGCCTGCTCTTTGGGTCTATTCAGGATCCCGCAGCCCCGGTGTCTCACTCCTGAAGTTCTTGTTTTTCTTCCATTCTTTTGCTTCTCCACTGGCTAGCTGTGTGACCTCCGGCAAGTTACTTCACCTTTTTGGGACTGCTTCCTCACCTGAACATGTGGATAATACCACTACTTTGCAAAGTCAATTTCAAAATTAGGTATCAAATGCATAAAAGTGACCAAGTCACTCAATAATACTAGCTTCTTTTGCCTGTATGAACAAAATAAAGATGGGAATCAGGTAAAGGTCATTATCTTTTTTTTTTTGTCATTATCTTGTCACTACCTTGACACCAGTAAAAGAAACTCTTTCCTTTGCAAGGAACCTTTTCCTTTACTCTCCCAAGATGGCACTAAAACAGTTAGATATTGAAGTAATCCCTAGCACAAAGGCCTAGTGCAGATTATCCCTGTTCTGCTGTTCAGAGATATACAGTGGCATCCTGCAATTGCTGCTAGCCACACAGCAGTCATGCCACTGTTGTCACGGTCTGCCTCTGCGTGAATTTGGTCATAGCTGTTAATATTATCACCGCTTTAATTTAATTATTTGTGTTGTTGGTTCTGCCTGAGTTGTGTTTAATTGCCGTTTAAAATGTCTTCAGAATTGCATTATGATTCCACACTGAAATGTAAAGTCAGTGTGAATGCTGAAAAGCACCAAGCAGAGAGCTGGATACACGTTTGTTTTTAGTAAAGCAAGTGTATTTGCATTCATGTTCTCTAAAAAAGCAACAAACAACTTCTTTCTAAAACCCAAAAGAGGAAGATAGGTTCTGGTAGATGAATTTTTGTTGTTTTGTTACTGATTTACCATTAGAAAAGTCTGGATACTGATGATCTGAATCAGAGAATTATTCTAATGAGTCAGACTCTTAATGTGAAGTTTTTAGGAATAGCATATCCAAATTATTTTTCCATATTTTCCTTTTAATGTATACCAGAGAGAGAGAAAACATTTATAAAATTTGTCTTTCTGAGAAGTCAGAAAGAAACAAAACATGATTTCCTTCATGGTATATTAAAATAAAGAAGAAAGGTGCCCTTTGCAAGAAAATGACATGTTACTCCGCTGAACTCAGGGACTGCAGAGGTGATGAGAGTTGGCCGATGGGTTAGAAACCTGCAAATAGAAATGAAACATGTTGTGCATCTCTCCTTTCTCATGGAGCTTTGAGCATCCTCATCAACAGTTTGTCAGGAATCCTTCACAACCAAGTCTGGAACAGGAAGCCATAATCTGAGAGAGAGGACAGTAGATCTAACGGTGCTACCCTTGCCAGGGGCTTGAAGAGAACCCATTGGAACTTGACAGCCAGCTGACCAAGTGCTACAGGGGGCTTCCTGTGCAGCACCTCACAAGTTTACTGCAGTCTCTGCCACAGCTGTAAAAGCTCTGAACTGGCCAGGCACTGCCCTTGTGGAAAACACTTGTCCCCAGAGTACAACAAAAGATAATACATATTTTAAAACCCAAAACCCAATGGAAACAAAAACAAAAACTGTCCTGTCCATTGACTTAATCATTCAGTGTCTGGGAATTTATGCATGAAATCATTTGTCGTCGTTACAGTGGTACTTAGTGAAAAGTTGGGAGAGACTTATTGTCAGAATAGAGTTCAGTAAATTGCAGCACATTGAAACTTGCTGCAGTATTGTGCAGTCTTTAAAATAATAATCACAAAGGAGATAGAGGAAAATGGAAAATGTTGATGAGAGACAATGAGAAAACAATAAAAATGTATATAATGTATTTCAAATGTACAGAATTGTTCCTTAATATGAGCTCATATTAGAAAAGAATAATGCAGAAATAAAAGCAGTTGTGTTAAGGTGATATAATCGTAAGTACATTTTTCCCCAAAAATTTCTTGTTATAATAAAAAGGCAAATAAAACAGGAAAGGTTTCCATGAAAAAGAATCAGTAGCTACAGTAATTATGGGGGTATATTAAGCATGTAAATTGTTTTCAGAACATACCTAGAATTACCCAGTCACATACTTGCCACACTGAGATGTTAAGGAGGCTCTTGGTTTCTTTTTCTTCCCTCTCCCTCCCCCCACTTAGAATTTGTAATTATGTATTTTCAGAACAAAAATGCTTTCAATTCTGGGAACTTTTAGAGGCTTTGTAAGCAAATGATGATAATATAAAAGGTATTTGTCCAAATTTGCATTCATACAAAACATGGAGCTGCTATGATTTTAGAATAAATGTGTTTTAAATATTTTCTAAATACAGAGAGCTGTTGCAATCTTAACAATACTTGGCTAAGAAACTACATTTCCGTGATAGGCCATAATTACTCTTTGAAAAATTATTTGGCTTAAAAAACTACCTACCTAAAGATGCCCAAAGAGTAAGTTCCACTTTGTCCCTTCTTATATTGGCAGTGAATGCTGTAAGGCTCCACTTTTTTTTTCTTCTTCGGGGTATTGTTGATTTTTATTGCAGGACAAAAGGGCATGGCATTAAACCTGCATATTTAAATTCTAGAAAATATTTCTTTTTCATATAGGAGCCTATGGTTGAGTTTACAAAGGACTTTGACCATGGGTATTATTTTTACCTTTTTCTCATAGTTGTTTGAATGTCTTTTTCCATAGGTCAGCTTATTTATTGAAATTTCAGGTCTAACTTCTAATTAAAACTGATGGCCACTAGTCAATTGCATGACTAAATGTAAAAGCTTGAAAAGTTGATGCAATTAGTCAAATATTACCAATCTAAGCTCTTCTCCCTCCACTGTGTTAGGCTGTGCTCCTGGACACATTAATAAGTGGCCATTTTTTTCTGGAATTCTGTGCTCTTACTGCTTCCTTTCATTACATTAGGCAAGGTTCCACTAGATGAGACATTTGCAGTCTTAAGACTTCCTGCCGGGGTTCAGACTTTGTATTTTTGACATTGAAGCTGTCGTGTCCCTGAAGCTACTTAATTAGAAACACATTCATTCCAGTGTACATTGGAAAAAGCTCGGACCGCAGAGCCAGGCACACTTGGAAGTTGGAGCATTTGTGTAGCTGGCAGCCAAACTAATGGTTTACAGTTTAAGGGGAAAAAATACCACAGGGCATTTCCTACTCCTCAGCCCCCACCCCAGAAGCAAAGAGAAGCTGAACATGACCAGCACATACCTTAAAAAAGAGAAAGAAGAAAACAGAAGAAAAGAAAGAACAATGCCACTTTCACTGCAGTTACATGTATAGCTCTTTCTTTGGCTGTTATCAAATACCAAAAATGCAAGTCTTTTAGAATAGTTCCCAAAATGTGCTGCTAATAGTGAATCTATTTTACAGGCTCCTGAAATATATAACTGCTGAGATCTGTAGAAAGGAGGACATTTTATATTCTGGGAAAAGATTTTGTTTGACGAATTTTATTTATTGAATAGTAATGAGGAAATTGTGCCCTTTCTTATTTTTAAATGTTTGAGCAATTGTAACATGTACATCTGACGCTTCAAACCTTCTTTGTCTGGCCGCTGCCTTCTTTGGTACTGTATTGCCTTGCAAACAAACTTCTTCCGCATTACTCAGTCCTCGTTTCCCTGACCTAGTTCCCAAAGAGTCATCCTTGTCTCTTTTTGGACAACCACCTGGGCCAGAGGAAAAGTATCTGGTCACCCCAGTCTGAGTTTGTGTCTTTCCTAAGCTTATAAAAGGACCCTCTGCATTTTGCAGAGACAAAAGAAAAAGTTGCCGGTCATTTCCATGTTTTTCTACTTTATTACCCTCTCCCACCCCCAGGAAAGACATAGTATGGCAGGAGGGCTTTAGGATTATAAATTTCATGTCACAGTATCAGCATGACACTAAGGAAGAAATGCTTACACTGTGGAGGGAAAGCCCAGGTTTACCATTTACTTGGTTTTATGCCTTTAGATAAATAACTTAAGCTCGCTCTCTAGTCTGTTTCCTTCTCTGCAAAACAGAAGTCATACCTACCTTGAAAGATTGTCAAAAAAAAAAAAAAAAAAAGAAAGAAAGAAAGAAAGAAAGAAAGAAAGAAAGAAAGGTGAGCAAAGTTAATTTAAAGGTGTTCCTGTAACCACTAGCACATTTATCATTGGTTAGTAGGATCACAAGTGGTCATAAAAATAAAGAAGCATTGGTCAACCCAAAGTGCCCAGGTTTTTTGGGGTTGTTTTTTTTTTGTTGTTGTTGTTGTTTTTTGTGGAACCGGTGATTGAACTCAAGCCCTTGCGCTTGCCAGGGAAGCACTTATTCCGCTGAGCCATCTCCCCGGCCCCCCAGTAAATGGCTTCTTTAGCTTTCTTTTTTTGGTGGAACTGGGGATTGAACTCAGCCCCTTGGGCTTGCCAGGGAAGCACTTATTCCACTGAGCCATCTTTCTGGCCCCAAGTGCCCAGGTTTTAAACCTGCTGGAGATGCGGTCTCATTCTCTTGGTTAGTCACTGATTTGGGGAACCTGTTGATCTGTGAATGAAGTTAGCAGAGGCTTTATGAAATGTGTCATCGCATGGCATGTGTGCCACTGGGGTGAAGAAGCTTGCTGGCAGCTCTCCAAATACCTAGTTTAATTAGAATGAATAGTTAGGTCCTGTCTCTTGATGGCAGAAAGAAACATGAAATTAAAAAAAGTAATCATTCTTCCTTGAACCCCACTGTACCCTCTGTGTGACCTTGACTTTATTTTCCATTACCATTGTGCCAATCGTAGTTCCCATTTTTATTGGAAACTCCGCTAGTCACTTGTAGTGTATATATTTCCTCTCATTCTAATAATAATGTTTCAGGTCAAGTCCAATCTCCCATTTTAAAGATAAGTGACTGAGGCTGGGCAGTTTGCATTGCTGCTCTTTAGGGACTAGTGCCAAGGTGGATGGTCTTCTCACTAGCCATACTGTTTGCAGTGCTACCGCATTTTTAAATTCTTCAGAAGTTTCTAGGCTTGGGAACAAAATGTCATATTAGGATTTTTGTTGTGAAAGGAAATGTAACTGTGCATACGTTTATTAAAACAGTTTTTCTCCAAATAGTGAACCATCTGTAATTTTCTGTCAAAAGCAACAGACATTAAAGCAGCTGTGTGTCTCTGTTTCTTTTCACAGTGCTCCCATGCCCTACCTCATAGGAATCCATTTAAGTTTAATGGAGGTAAGTTGGCTTCTTTCCTCCCCAATCCCTCGACTTTTGTTTTGCTTTGTGCAGTGGGAAGACAGCGTCAGGAGGTGCAGCTCTGCCTGTGGGAGGAGTGGGTTAAGACACATGCTCGTGTGTGTTCCCACTCAGGTGTGCAGAGCTGAACCTTCTGCTTAGGTCCTTTCCGCTGGCTCTTAATTTCCGGGCTTTTCTGCTTTCCTGAGAAATTGTGGATTTTCGTGGGTGAGGGAGTGAGGGTCAGGAACGCAGGAGGAAATTATTCTACGAGGGTTTGAATGAGTGAAGAGAAGTGGCTCACTTTTCATCGTGGTATTTATTCTAAATCACTCTAATGGTATTACACTGCTTTCATTGCAAGAAATGTGACATAAATACATGTCACATAAATGTGGTATAGTATGTAGCAGTAAGAAGAATATTAAAATCATCCACAGTACCATTATTCCATATTGAACCACTGTTAGCATTTTACTGTTCTTTCCAGCCTTTATTCTGTAGATATGCATTTTATATAAATGTGCACAATTGATACATAGTAAATACATATAATTTGTCTTTATTTCACTTAACATAATGGAATGAGAATTTCTATGTTTTTTATCTACTCTTAATAATAATTTTCAGTATATTACCTATCATTCTCATTATTCGGATGTACCATAACTTAAGCATTTTCCTACTGCTGGACATTTAAATTGTTTATCATTTTTTCACTATTATAAATAGCATTTCAGTGAACATCTTTATGCATAAGGCTTTATCTGCATTTTGACTTATTTCCTGAGCATAGAATCCCTAAAGTAGAAATGCTTGGTCAAAGCTATGAATTTGATGCCAGATTGCCTTCTGTATGGCTGTACCAATTAGATAGTTCTTTTAAAGGACTTTTTTTCTGTGCCTTTGTAAGTGCCATTAGTCTGTAGCCATGAACCTCAGGCCTCTGCTTCCTCAGGAGAGAGCAGACTTTGTACTAGAGCAGAATGGGGGTGGGATGGGGTGCCTTGCCTCTGTGGCACAGGAGATACTCTCACGAGGGACTCTACAACCATGTCCGTCTGTGACGGTACTTTGCATGTCTTAAAGGAAGTGCTACTTCTCTTCTTCTGTTCCCTTCATTTCACGTCGACGAGGACCACCTGCTTCGCCACTAACTGTTGCATGCTGTGCTATTGTGCTTACGAAAATGAAACAAGTTGGTTATCGAAAAACCTGTTTGTTTGACATTGAGAATCTTGATCAAAATAGACCACAGAAATCTGCTCAAATTTCTAATTTGACAGGACGGCCATGTGGCTCCTACATTCTGTTAACAGTCCCTCCCTGTCATCACCCAGCCCTAAGCACATACAGTACACAGTTTATGGACTATCTTAGATGATGTATTTAGATCAGATTAAAGAGATTTCGTCTCTGTTTTACCTTTGTTTGTCAAATTTGGGAGGGTTTACTCAAAGCTTCCATAAGAAAAATTAAAAATGAGTATTTTCTAATAGGCCTGTTATGCCAATTTCTATAGAGGTTGAAATGCTAATCTAAAGATGACTTGGTCTATCAGAGCCTGTAATTCCCTTCTACCTTCCTCCTGCCTTCCAACTACTCCAGCACAGGCTTTTTTAGGCCTTTCTGGGTACCTTTGAGGTTCTCCAAATGCCCAGCCTTAGCTGCTTTTCTTCTGTACATGTCCTCACTCACCTTGTTTAAGGGTTTTTGCTTCGGCTACCAAGTTAAAATCAACAGCTCTCAGCTCTGATTCTAACACTGCTCTGCCTCTGAACATGAACTCCAAAGTTTCAAGTATGAATTGTGGTCTCCTAGATGTCTCCCCCAGTCTTCCCCAGCAAGTTCTTATTTGCATTTGCCTGTGCACACACATCATCCACACACACATACAGAGACACACACACAGATATTCTGCTCCTTTTCCAGTGTTCCCAGTCCTGGGAGTGACACGACTGTGTACAGAGATGCCAAAGTGGGACACAGTGCACAGGGATAAATGTTGCTCTTCCTTGTTTGTTCTTTCTTGATACAAAATCTCTGAAATGCCTTTTGCCTCACTCCTTCCTCTGTTCCTTCATTGGCACTTGCTATTTGCTTTCATAGTTTCTTGCAAAGCCACATTCATTCATTTGATAAGCAAAACGAAGGCCTCTTATGTTCCAGGCATTGTGCTAGGTCCTAGAGGTGTAAAAGTGAATTTAAAAATCATTCCAGGGGCTGGGGAGATGGCTCAGTGGCATAAGTGCTTCCCTGGCAAGCGCAAAGGCCTGAGTTCAATCCCTGGTTCTGCCAAAAAAAATTAAAAATAAATAAAATTCATTCCATAGTTCCGGTATGGATTGAGTTCTGTCTCACCTGTTCACCACTTCAGGTATCCCACTGTCTTCCACTTTGCCTCTGCACGGCCCTGCATTCTGCATGGGTTTTCCGCTGCTGTCAACCTTTTTCTGATCACTGCAAAGCACTTATTAGCTGGTACTCTAGCTGATCCCTGAGCAGATCCACATTCCCACACTTTTGTGTGGGGAAGCCTTGCCTTTCTAAAGTTCTTCCATGAAGTCTTCCATCTTATCTTTTTCACATGTTGAGCCTCTTGCTTTGAATGATAGCTCTTTTCTCCCTTCTCCCTGTTATTCCTCAGAGCATGATTCTCTGAGGAAAAGACCTGTGCATCATTCACTGTGGTGACCTCAGCCCCTTTAGTAGGATGCCAAGCAGGTGGTACTGTCTGAGTACTTAGGGACTAAATTAGGCAATTGACATCACTATTTGCAGGCAATCCAGTGACATGATTTTATGTAAAAACAAGGAAGGTTAATATTTTACTATGTATATGATTGTAAGTAACTTAAAATAAGGCCCTTTATAGTACAACATGCAGTGTAACGTATGTATGCATACATTTGAAGTTATGCCTTGAAGCAGAGTTTTGCACATCGGTGAAGTGAGTGTGAATCTGTTCTGTCCAGCCTTTGCAGGCTTTAAATGAGAAGATTTGGCAAGTACTAACCAGAGTCGTTACTGGCCTTGTTGACTGACCGTGGTTAAAGAGGAGTTTGCTCTGTGAGACTCCTTTGTGGTCAGCCCTAAGGAAAAACAAATAAGGTAGACACCCTGCCCTTGAAGCCAGTGTTTGCTGGGTGCGTGGGGCAGCCATGAACTACCAAATGTTGGAATTCTTGATCTCTTTCCTGGGCTTCACCTGGGATTTGGAGGTCCTGCCTTATGCTTGCCAATGGTATTATTTGGCTCTGTCATGCTAGAGATACTTCCCCAGGGGCTTGAATGCTTTGGGAAGAGGGCAGACCTGTAGCCAAAGGAGATCTCTTTAAGGAAGGAATGTGGGGAGGCCCATCTTCTCTCACTACACTAGTTTCTTACTGGCAATTCAGCAAAAGGCTTATTTTTGACTGTCTTGTTATTTTTTCTTGAAAGCTATAGGCACCTTATTATGCCTTTGCATATGTGCCAGAATTTTTTAAACTTCAAATGAATGTGGCAGATGTTCATAAAAGTTTAGAAAAAGCTACCATAGGAAGACTTTTTAACCATTTTTATGACACTCAAATTTGTTGCACAAAAAGAAATATAAATTATAACCTAGTATTCTCATTTGAAAAAAGGTTATTTTGGGCTAAGACCTAATTCTAGTCTTCAAGCTTGAACAGAATGTTGTTACTGTTTGTTAAGTGGTAACCTTGTTACCATAAATAGTCCATTTTCCTTGTTAAGTGACAAGTCTATAGCTGATCATCATTCTACTCTCTCCTTCTGCCTTTTGATATTCTTCCTCTCATTTAAGCAATTCGAGGCTAGTGGCAAGTTAGCAGAATAGCCAACGGTATTGGCATAGACCTAGCTTCTTCTTGGAGAGAATGATCATGTTAGTTGGCAGCTAGGAAATCCCAAAACATGGCCAGATTACACAGTGACTATTTCCTTTCATTCAACTAATCTCAATTTAGTACAAGCGACATTTATGCAGTCCCTCTTCTGTGCCATAGCTGGTAGCCGGTGCCAGATCTTGTCTGGTAGATGATGCTTCTCTATTTGATAAATGATGACCTTCCTTTCAAGCTTCACAAATAGTGCTTTGTGTACACACTTCAGAGTGACATGAGAGAAGTATTGCGATGGCATTTTATTATTGGTCCTGGTGGTAGGATGGCCAGTAAGGAGGAAAGTAAGGCAAAAACAGTGACATAGTTCTGAAGAGACATTCAGGGTAGTTTGTAAATGAAGCTTCACATGTATCCAGAGGCAGTGAAGTATGGTATCTAGAACATGGACCCTGGATTCTGGCTCTACTATTTCCATTTGTATGCTCTCAGGGATGGTAACCGTTTCCTATACCTCTGTTTTCTCACCTGTAAGCTAAGAGTACTGGACCAATTGTCTGTGGGGTCTTTGGGAGGATCTGGTGACAAGCAGGCTTGTTAGATGTCTAACATAGTGCTCATGATGAGTTGCACAGAATCAACTGTCATTGTTGTTTCTGTTTCTTCAGTGCCTTTAAACCATTTACATTGCTAAACAAATGGTTTTGAAATGATGCTTTAGAAACTCTGAGGCTCCAAGGGCCAACATCTTCATTCCCTAGGGAAAGAGAGTTTTAGTACAGTTGTTTTACACCTGCCCTGTTTTGTCCTGGTTTGCATTGCAGGAGGCACTATAACAGGGCTGGAAATGACATTTCTGTAAGACTTCATAATTGCACTTCCAAGCCTCCACCTGACCATTTCCTTTTGTTAACCTTAGTCATGATGCCTTACCTCTCTGGATTGTACTCTCTTCCTCCACAATAGCTGAGTCTTAGATCCAGCATTTCCTAGTACCTGGCATGTGGTAAGGCTACAGTATGCAGTCCTTCCCATAGCAGTGTGTTGAGAGTCTTGTGTCCAGACACTACGTTATACCAGGAATTCTGTATAAAATGGTGACGACAAATATTACCTACATTCTCTGAGTTTTGTCTGGAGCAAATACACATAAGTAGAACAGTAATTGTGATGAATTTGAGTTGTTGTATTCTCTGAAAGCAATGACATCAACCTTAGGCTGAGGGCTGGGGACTTTGCTTCTCTTGGGAGGAAAATGCCTAAACAGAATGTGAATAGATACGTAGAAAGACTGGGAGGACAGGGTACAACTTCTGCAAAACCTTGATACAGAGACTAGGAGAGGAGACTTACCAGGGAGCCTAAGGAGTTCCGTGTCTGCTAAGAGCACAGAGTTGGAGGGAGAGGAGTGTGCTGAGGTAGGCAGGAGGGGCCAGGCCATCCAGGGCCTTGTAAGCCGCATTAAAGAGTTTGAACTTTATAGGGCATCAGAGAGCCATTGAAGGGTGTAAATAGGGAAGGACATGGTCAGGCCTTCTCCTTGTGGGCCATTAGAAACACAGTCCTTCCATATAAAATACTCAGAAACTGCTTAACCATGTTAATAAAGTAAATTGTATTTGTAAAGATCAAGGTAATTCTTAAGGAAATTACACACCAAAACCATGTATATAAAATTCAGATGTGTTAGAGTCCCCAACCCAAGCTTCGGAATGGTTCCTTTGCTGCCAAGCTGTGGCCAGGGTACTTGTCGTCACAGCTTCCTTTGAGGTTTCAGGCACCACTTTTACTAGATGTTGTCTTCTCCTCTCTCTTTTCAAGTACTTTCGTATGTCAGATATTCTTTCTCCACCCCAGTCTGGGGGTGTAAACTTACATGACACGCACACAAAGCAGTAACTCCAAGCTGTGGGAACAAGGCCAGTGAGATGCTGGTACCAAGCTGCGGATCCCCGGCTGGCTCTGCCCACCAGTGCAGTCACAAGAGGCCTGTGATGGTTGCTTTGAGAGACAGGCTGGCCTTCTGGCAGTCCTTTGTCACCATCATTTTTCTAGGAAGGCTTTAGCCATGAGTTCCTAGAAATCTCATTTTGCAAATATACTGACTTCTTGGAGTAGCACGGAGCCGCATTCTGAGGACAACATCCAGGTGCCAAAGCTCATCCTGGTCTCTTGGATGCGGAGCCCACATTTATCTGTGTCTGTAGTAGGGTTCCTGGTTTAACTGTGGAGCTTTTAACAAAATAACAAGATTCATTTATTTATAGACAAGAAAAGTAAGACTTTTTTCTTTTGCATTTCAAAGAACCTGAATTTCTGTCAATTGAGTTAGCACTATTTTACCTAGTGTTTTTTTTTTTCTTTTCATTTTTTTGCTGGCATAGAAAGTCTTCAATCCTTTGTTCTTCCCCTTCCCCCAGATACTTATTTTTAAACAGTTTTATAATGAGTGAAAAAGGATATTTCTCATTTATCGGTACATCATTTTGCTTCTTCACAAGACGCACATGTAGACAGAAGTAAGATGTCATTTACATTTGTTAATGCTCACCTAATGCAAAACTCTGAGGTATAAACATATTCAGGGATAAATAGTAATTTGTGTGTGTCTGCACAAGATAGAGGGATTCCATGTGAGATTTATTTGTTAGGGTACGTGACCCATATTCTTGCTTTATAAAACAGTGATGTGTGTGCACACGTGCACACACACACACACACACACACACACACACTCCTTCCTGGTGATTGCAGTCATAGGTTCATGGGGAGAACTTTGGTGAGAAAGGGAGAGGGTTGCAAGCAGCCTGACATCATCTGAGTGGCAAGCTCTGCGGGAGCTTTTACCTGCTTAAACTTGGGAGCATGGCTCAGTCTATGCAAAGCAGAAAATATCCACACTTACAGATGGGCATGCCAAGGGCCTGAGAGGTAAAATCATTTGTGTAGAGTCCCTCCTGTAGGTCAACCTCTGTTGTGTGCACTGTCCCCTGCGGCTACGTGGGCTATGTCTGGCCCTTCTCCTGCGCTGGGCAGAGGCCTCCACCTGTACCTGAGCTTTTCCTTCTCAGTGCTATGCACTGGGAACTGCAGGAAGGGGGGTGAACAGCTCCTTCTGTAATCCTGGATTCCTCCAGGAACCAGCTCTGAGTATGTTAGTTGCTAGGGCTGGTATTTCCCATTGCATGCCCATACCATCAGTATGGTTGTCACATAGGAACCTCTGCCACATGGGGAAGATTCAGAGTACAAATGCAGCGTGCTCTGTTCCTCTCAGGCCCTGAAGAAGGCCGTGCATTTAATGACAGATTCCCCTGGAAACTCTTTCTCCTTCACATTGTCATCTGCTTTCAAAATGAGTATGATTCCTTAAATATCATTTATCCTGATGTTGAGATTAGTTAATAGGAAACAATTTGAAGCCCTAGGAATAATTTATGTAACAATGGAGAATAAGTACTTCAGGCTAAGTCCATCCATTTTCAGTCTAATTTGTTGTGGTTGAAGCGTTCTCTTGTGAAACATGCTAGGCCTTGGACACACATTAGAGAACCCGAGTAATTATGAGGGGAATCCCAGTGAACCACGTGAGGCCATTGTTGATGCTTTTGTTTCCCTATCTTCCCCTCATCAATGAGCCTGTCACTAGACATAAGTACCATTTAACAATGTCAAAATTGATTTCAGAGAAAACTCAGGGTTTACAAACTGTTAACCAACATTGTTTAAATGAACCAAGTTCCTATCAGATGAAGTAAGGAGCATCCTGCAGGAGGCCTGCAGAAGGGTGCAAGGAGCCCTTACTGAGTCCTACAGCCTTGGATTCAATATTAGCTCCACCATGGCTTGGGTCTTTCGAACGAGCTTCTCAGTGTGAATGAGAAATCAGTTTAGCATGAAAAAAGGTATGGTTACTTTATCACAATTTGTCAACTTTGTATAAAACTCTTCTTATATACCAGCCTATGTAGAGAAGCCTATTGGAAACACAAACAATGACCTCAGGCACTGGGTGAGAATCTATTCATGTCCTTGGCATTTCATCTCACGGTCCCCACCTCAGGAAGGGGCCCCTGTCTTGCAGATGGGTGTGTTAATGTACCCTGTAGGAGCCTTGAATTCATGTACCCTGCAGGGGCCTCACCACACTCCTTGCTTGTAAAATAGGTATATTCCCCATCCCATAGGCATTTTTAATGAGAAGCAAGTGAAAAGTTGCAGGCAAACACCTAGATTGGTGCCCATCACATAGTACACACCAAAAGAGAAATAACTACCAATATTATATGGATGTAGTACTGGACTACTGTTCTTCAGAAGAACTAAAAGTAGCATTGACATGAGATTGACTCTATCCTTTTTAGCTCCTGTTTTTATTTTATAATGATTGACTTTTTCAAAAATCACTGTTCTCCCATTTAAAGCTACTTTTAACTGAGCTCAGCTATGTGGGACTGGTGACTTCTTTTCATAAACTCCTTACAAGTGTCTAAAGGTGGGGTCTTTGTGGGAGTTCAGAGACCAGCAGCGATGATTGAAGAGAGGTACCCTTGGCCTAGCAAATCCCACCTGGGATTTGGGCACATGTGGTTTTGTTTAACACCATGCTCAGCGACTCATGGTGCCAGTCTGTGACCATCAGGCATTTGCTGTTGATATGCAAGGTCACCACAGTAGGGGTGTTTGTCAACCAAATTAAACTTCCTCTTAATGACCTAAAATAATTGATTCGGAAGGCCTTTAAATGGGTCAGGGCAATGTGTAAGCAAGTTGAAATCTGGCATTTTCTGCACAGATTGCTGCATGCTGTTGTTTTGTTTGTTTGTGTTCTACTTTTATTGGAAAAAATGGTGCATGGATCAGGGACTTTGGGAGAAGGCAGAGCCTAAGTTTGAATACCAGCTCTACCAGTTATCTCTTGGGCAAGTCATTGAGTTGTGGTGTATGTGAGCCTTCACGTCTCCGTCAGTAGAATAAGGGCGGCTACCTAAAGGGGAAACAGAGCATAGCAAAAGTGACATCCACATTAATGGGCCCTCACTAAGTGCTGATTATTATTATTATGAATAAAAAATCTCCAATAGGCATCTCAAGAAGATAGCTTAATATTAATTTGTACAAGGTAGTCCAACTGTGGCATGGTAACTATACCTTTTTTTTCCTACTACACTGCTTTCTACATAAACCACTTCCAATACTAAAGCTAAACATCCATAAAGAAAAATGTGATTAAGTGGAGTCAATAAACCTTTCTTTACATACCATTTACATACCACTTAAGTCTCAGCTGATATCAAAAGTCAAATAGTAAGATTTTTATGCAACTTAAGCCATAAAAAGAATAGATTTTTTTTTCTTTGCCCCTTCAGGCATTCATGGTCTAACCTCAGGACTTTATAGATATTTCTATCTTTGAAAATATAGGCATTAAAAAAATAGGCATTGACTCAAGGTCTTTCTTAAATGTGATCAACAGTGGCATTTAAGTTTTCTTTGGGTGAAAAGCTACCAATTCCCTGCAGAGTGTCTCACCTAAAATCCTTCCCTTCATAAGCCCACTATCTGACCAAAGCTAAAAGGTGTGATAGACTGGGACTGCCTAGATCCCTGGGTATTTCCTTAGTCAAATATAAGCCCTGTTAAACCTTGGTGGCTATGAGTCAGTTGTTTTGAAATGGCTGGTGACAATGAATTTATATCCTCCCACTTCAGTATTTGACTGCAAATATTTTTACTGACCGAATGGGTTAAATTATGAAGCTTGATAAGTACATATGCACATTGCCCATCCCTCACTTTAAAAGAGAAAAAAAAAAAAAAAGGAAAGAAAGAAAGAAAAAGATAGCTATGATTTTTGGAAGTCATCCCAATTTTTAAAAATAAGAGAATTTGGACATTTTGGCATATGGGGTTTTTTAAATGAAATTTCATGGAACTGAAAACAGTCAATTTTAGGTTTCCAAAAATTGTTTTGATTTTCGTTGGTATAAATTTGCTGCACATGGTTTTGGGGAAGTTCTGAAAGATACATTTAGGAGTTGGGGTTGATTTTTTTTTTTTTTTTTTTTTAGATTTGTGATTGAGTTTTAAAAGGTGATTTAAATTTTTTTTTTTTTTTTTTTTTTTTACCAACTCAAAGTGTAAATCAGAGAAGAGCATTCCATTGCTAAGGACAGTTCTTGGCAGTGACATCATTACACGTTGCTGAGCAACTGCACTTGGGGCCGAATCTCTGAGCCTCACTTCAGCAGTTTGGACACTGCGTATCACCCCCACCCCCACCCCCGCCTCAGAGCCACAATCCCGAGGCTGAGTGATTTGGGCTGTTCCATTAGCAGCAGCTGCTGGTGATCAGCACTGTGCGAGTCACCTGTGTGGGGTCAGGCTTATTGCACATCAAGGTTCTCGGCAGTGTCGGAAGAGAGGGAAGATGCCCAGGAGGGGGCTCCAGGCCACCTGCCGTGTGAGGATCAAAGGGTTGAAAGGTCAGAGGGCGCAGCTCCCTTAACCATATCTGTCTGTGCAATAGCTGTTTCAGATTGTAAATCTTGGCAATTTCATTAAGTCCTCCTGGCTGCTACTGGGGCATTGGAATAATAAAATTTTATATCTGCTCCCTTTCCTGCCTCTGGCAGGCAGGCTGATAAGTTTTGTGCAAGATGGGGGTGTCTCATGAAGGCCTTTCCTGAAATGATCAGAGCAGTGCTGATGAAACCTCAGATTGGGAAGTTGGAGTTAATAGGAGGCCACCCTCTAGAAACGTTGTTTTAAAAAAAGAAGAAGAAGGAAAAACAGCCACCTGAACCATTTAGCAGCCTTGGGATTCATGGAGAACCTCTGCTCTGAAACAGTAAGGCCCTGGCGGCTGTCCTTGCTGAGTGCCTCCTGGCACACACAGGAGGCGGATGAGACGAGCTCAGCCTGTGGTACAGCCTATGAAACAGCCTGTTCTGATGACTCTGGGGTCTGTCCTGGGCAGCCTCCAGCATCCAGACAGGTTCGTGTTCCCACGTGGCAGACCCTTCGGTGCTCAATGGACGCGTCTCCTGAATATGATTTTTCAAATGTTTTTCCCAGATCTTAACATGTTATGGACCTTTAGGGTGCCTGGGCTCCCAGGCAGGACAAATCACAGTAATGGCCGCCCCTTTACTGCCCATATGTTTAAGACCCCCTGTAGTTTGTTTGAAAAGTTAAGAGATTTTCACAGTGAAGGTGCCATTTCTGAAATTTAAAGTGTTCCTTTTCACCGGGAGATAAGTTCACTCTGATTAAGTCCGTAATTCTCACTAAGCCATGTTTATGGGGGCAATAAACAATGTTTCAGCATGCTTGTTAAATTGGGTCTCCAACCTCTCCAGTCTTTAAAAATTGACATTTCAAATAAAAGACAGGTGGAGATGGGAGTTGGGGTTTGCTGTGCTCAGTGATGAATGAATGATAGCAAGTGGCAGTTGTATGGAAGGAGTGAGGCCCTATTTTTATGATAGGGTGACCCCCAAACCATTGTAGGCTAGGGAACCTATATCCCCTTAAGCTCCCAGTGAAGCGCTTAAATTCAAGTCTCATGGTTTCAGGTTGGATGATTACTATTTTGAACTAAGTGCTTTACATTCATTGTTTAATTTTCACAAGTCTGTGCTCTGACACTGGTGGCCCTGTTCCACAGTTGATGAAACTTAGGCACAGAGAGGTTAAGTAGCTGGTCCAAACTCCTACAACTAATAATGAGCAGGACCAGGATTCGTACCCAGTATTTTTTATTTGTGTGAAGTGTTTTAGTGTCCACAAATGGAAAAATATACAGGCCTATCTTTGGGAGTCTTCTTGCTAATACATATTTAACTAGGGCGACCCATAGAGGTCAGAAGAATACATGCATGTCTGCAACTCCAGGTCTGTGCTGTCCTCAGTATATGTGCAGCACCAGTTCTGATTCACTCAGGAAGAAGGAGGGCCCCAGGCTTTGGGGTAGAAGAGTCCCAAACTCAAATCATCACACTGTTGCTCCTTTAGGATTTGAGGCAAGTTACTTTGGCTCTTGGATCTTCAGTTAGTACTTCTGTAAAATGTGAATAATGGTGCAACCTCCAAGAGGTTGTTCTGAGAATTTTTATATACTATATTTCAAAATAAGGTGTGTTTTAACACTCTACAGTGCTTTCCAGGTAACAGCAGTGTTACCTTAGTGTATGTGAAAGCAGTGGGTTAAGGCAGTTCTTTTGAGTGGAAGGTGCAGAGAGGTTAGGCACAGAGAGGTTAAGTAGCTGGTCCAAACTCCTACAACTAATAATGAGCAGGACCAGGACACATATATAATGGCAGAAAACCTCACTGAACGGGTTTCAGTTGTGGGCTGCCACACCATATCCACTGAATTTGGTGTAGGACTCAGAGATGAACTTTGGTCACCAGAGCGGGGGGCGGGGGGGGGGCAGGCCGGACGACTCATGGAATTATGTCTGTGTCATGCTTCACATCTCACAGAGGGCTCAGCTATCTCATCCCTCATGTGTGTTGCTACACTGGGGAAGGACTGGGGAAGGGACAGTGCTAGACCCTGAGTCTCCAGCAGTAAGCAGCCATCTGCAGTTTGAGGAGAAACCTTGGTGAACTCAGAGGCATGAATGGGCTCACACCACCCCAGCTGGATGGAGGCACTGTATCGGGTAGACTTGTACAGGGAACACTGGTGGAACCCCGCTCACAGAGGCAGCCTTTACCTGATGGCCAGCTTGAGAGGACATATGCACTCTAGTGGCTTCACTGATCTTCTCAACAATTCTGAGGGTAAGGATTATGACTGCTACCTAGCCCTAGAGATAGAAACCAATATTAAAGACCACTCAGAGCCTTGCCAGAAGCAGCTGCCTGCTTAGAAAATAAAAAGCGAGGAAGCCAGTCTTGCCACCTTCAGATCCTGGCCCAGGCCTGTCCCAGAGGGCAAATTGAGCATGTGTGGAGTACTCTGGGTGTGTGAAGGTGCTCTGTGCCTGTAGAGATGCTCTGGAGGAGTAAGATCTCTTCTGCTACATACCTCTGTGCCCTTTTTCAAGTTTATCTTCTCTCCACCCACAAGGAGGCTGGTGCACTTCTTGACTTCAGGGACCACAGCTTAATCATCCCTATGACCTTGAGATACTGCCTAAAGTTGACATGAGTGAGTGACTGATGCCCAAGTGGCCAGAGGTTTGCTGAATGGATGAATACCTGCTGGATGGTGCCTCAGAAAAGGAGCCATTGGAGAAAGGACCCTTGCTGATCTGGCTTGAGGATCAGACGTGTTAATGAGCGTCAGTGCTTATTACCTTGTGGAGAGTGGATTTGGCCTGGCCTGGGAGGCACATACCCCACTTCCCTCGCCTGCCAAGCTTCTGTTTCTGTTTAAAGTGCACTAGGAAATTCCAGCGGTGTTCTCGGGGCTCCTCTGAACTGTTGGGCTTAGATTTTTAATTTTGTGGAGCAGGAAGGAGCAAATCAGTGACTCCTGACTCCAAAGAAAAGCCACTGCGTTTATCAACTGGTTGGCAGCTCAGTGACCTTTGGGACCTGAGGAAGGGAAGGAAAATGTCACCCTTCGTCTGTTTGTACCCAAGATTTCAGGAGGGAATAAAGAATTTAGAATCCCTAAATGCTTGCCTTTCCTCTTCCCAGCCTTTCCCTCTGATTTCTTTTTCCTTTCCTCCAAGGAGGCCACCATCTCCCCAAGCTGTTCTTTGTTAGTACTCATATGTATGCGCATGCATTTGAGCACATTTTATATGTGCTGTATGATGGAAAGAACACTGGCTCATGCAACCCAGATTCAGAGCCTTTCTCTGACACATACCAGTTCTAACAACATGAACACATTATTTAATCTTTTGGGCCTCAGTTTCCTCATCCATCAAATGGGTGTGATTCTCTGAAGGAAACCCTCTTTCCATTGGGGGTCTTCATGGAGTCTGAGCCAGGCATCAAACTGCTCCAGGGCTTGATTCATCCAGTGTGTGCCTCACAGAAAGCCTGTTACATTTACTGATTGAAACAGTGAGTGGGAACAAATAATATAATGGAAGTTCAGAGGGCTTGCTGTTCACCTGGGCTCCATGCTTACCCCACTGTTGCTTAGCCAGGTGACTTTGGACAAAGCGATTTTACCTCTCTGACCTTCAGTGTCCCTCTTTGTCTGCAAATGAGGATAAATGATACATGCGGAGCGTCAGGAGGAGCACAGCTATGAGTGGCTGTTGGGAGTTCAGTGAGAAGTTGCACAGCTCTGAGGAGGCCATCTCCAAAGTCAGCTGCAGTTTGGACCTTCTGGAACCCTA
>NW_004524714.1:6456120-6459647 GCF_000260255.1 Octodon degus
CTGAAGGGTTCCCTGCTGGGCCTGCAGCCTGGGTCAAAAGAGGATCCCTGGGCCCGGGACTTCTCACTCACTCGCCGGGCCTGCGCTCTGTGTCTGTCAGGATCCCACAGCCTGGGTCGTCTCACTCACTCGCCGGGCCTGCGCTCCGGGTCTGTTCAGGATCCCGCAGCCTGGGTCGTCTCCCCAGCTTTCATTTCATTTTAAAATAAATCACTAAGACACCACACCAACTCACTTCTGCTTCTAGCTTTAATCATCTTTGGTCCTGCCTGCATCGGACCAAGTTTATATATGATGGAAGAGGACTGAATGGCATCAAGGGAGATGGTCAGGCAGGAGAAAAATGAACATGGATAAAAAATGGGATTGAACATTAAAACTGAGGCTATATGCTGTCTTCTAGTGGTGCAGACTTTGGAAAGCTGCTGCCAGATAGGGAGCCCCATAATACCCCTTCATCTCCCTCCTCCTACCATGTACAAATATCTCAAAGGCATGAGTGTCCTGTGTCCTTTCTGTTACTGTACCACCACAAAAATGTCTCAGGGCCAGGGCCATTTCTAGCTGGGTTTCTGTGGAAAATGGAACCAGGCTGAAAGTGTGACCTTCCTACTTAATGCTCAAGGGAAGTGTTAACACTTTTGCACTAGGCCATGCTCCCATATTCCACACCCCAGAATGATGAGATCTGAAGGAGAGATTGGCAGGTAGCCTTTGGTAAATGAGACGAATGACTAGAAGGTGTCATAGGAGCGTCCTGTCCTGAGGCCAGAGCTTTACGCCTTCTGTGAAGAAAAGAGAAACAGGAAAAAGACAATGATGGATATAAGGCCTCTCTTGCTTCCTTGCTGTTTGACCCGGAGCATGTTACTTAGCCCCTGTGAAATGTAGTTTAATTCCCAGGACTTGAGAGGTGATTGTGCAAGCTTAAAAGAGTTTTTGTGGGAGTTAAATGAGTAGCAAATGTGTACGCCTCACATTGAGATCACCATAAACTAAGGCTTGGTAGATGTCACTTCCTTCCCTATTCCTTTCTCTTGAAAAAGGCAAAGGGACATATCTTCATGTCTTAATGATGTTTCCATGGCTTTCTTTTCTGGACTTTGTTGACTTGCAGAAAGTCCGAAACATGGCCCTGGATGATGTTGTGATTCTGAACGTGGACACCAACACCCTGGAAACTCCCTTTGATGACCTCCAAAGCCTCCCAAATGATGTGGTAAGTACTGAGCTCTTGAGGTGCTGGTTTCTGCATGTTTATGTCATGGAAACAACATGACTTTGGGCGTGAAAGAGGGAGACAGCTGTGGTTTTCCTGTGGCCCAAGATCTGTGGTATGTTTCTCTTCGTGTTAGAAGGTCTTGGTGTAGAAAGTTATAATGTAATTTATTTTTCAAGTCTTATTTTTCTCTGATAACTTTAATCTGGAAGCTGTGAGGTGGTCCCTGAGTCTAGGGACCCTGCATGGAGCTTGGGTCACCACCCCATCCCAGGTCATTGTTCTCTCTGGAGAATGTTACAGCATCCCCAGAGTGACACTCAAAATCAGGTTGGTAGGGTTTTCAAGCTAAGAATGGTGGAGTACTTGAAACCAACATTTGTTGCTGGACCATCAAGATCCACTAAGTTCTTGTGGCTTCCAGAATGCAAGAAACCTATGTTGGTTTTGGCCATGTGGTACTGATAGGGGGCCCGGGTGGGGTCTGTCAGGGAGAGTGTTTAACGTGGTGAGCAACAGTGCTGTTACTGCCAGAAGCCCAAGCAGTACTGTACTATTCTGAAGAGATTCCTGTTTGTTGATAAATGGCTTGCAACAAGGTCTCCAACTTCTTTCTTCTTGGCATGCTATGAGGTTTGAGCAGTTCATTTGGGGTACTATAAAGCTGTTATCGTTTTAATGTCATTAAACAATTACTACCATTGTTGACTAGTCACTTCTCTGTCACTGAGGTACAACAACCAGCATTTACAATTTATTGGTGTTTTTTTTTTTTTTTTTTTTTAGAGAAGGGTCTACAGGGTGTTCAGGGTCTTACAACTAGATCAGACTCATAGTGATCTGCCTGTTTACAGCCTCTCAAGAGCTGGGATTACAGGCGTGCCCACCACACCCAGTCTCAGTTGTCTCAGTGTGCCCCAGGGGCAGGGCCGGCACAGCAGGCCCTGGGGATCAAATCCAGGCCCCTCCACCTGCTTGCAGGCACTTTAATCCACTGAGTTATTTGGCCGGCCCAATATCCACAATTTAAAGGATGAGAGATTTATTTTGGCTGGCCCCAAAGCCTGGGGGAGAAAAGCTGCTCACATCATGATGTCCAGGAAGCAGAGAGGGAGGAGCAGAGGTGGAGCTTTCCTTCCAGGTCACATTCCCCTTTGGCCCGCCCCTTCTAACCAGACCCCACCTCCTAACAGACATTCAGCTCTTAAATTTTCATTGATTGATTCACAGGTGAGTATAGCACCCCCATGATCTGATCCAGTCATCTTTCCAAAGCCCGGCCTCTGAACACATGAAGCTTTTTGTTGACATTCCAGATCTCAAGCATTACATAGACTTTGGAGCATTAGGGAATGAGCCAAACCCTTGTCCATGACCTCTCATTTAGTCTTCATGCCACTCTGAGGTCTCTTCCCCACTCCCATTGTGCCCACAGAGCTGAAGGGAGCTGGTGATGACTGTTGGCCACACGGAGTCCTGGCCTCACCACCTGCCAGGTGCCTCCTGCACCCGGGTGTCCATTGATGAGCATTGTTGCCCTGTAGAGCCAGCATTCTGTCCTTTTTACAGGGAGAAAAAGACTCAGAAAGCACATGCCTTGCCACAGAATAGTGCTGAGATTAGACTGGGATGTCTGCCTGGCACTAAAGCCTGCACTGCCTCTACCCTCTGTACACTGCCTCCCTCAGGCATGAGACAACAGAGAACTCAGGAAAAATCAGAGTGCCATACGGAGATGAGGGCAGTGAATCAGATGCAGGCACATGGTCAGCACCTCAGGCCCCTGCCACAATTTGTGAGGTTTCTCTCCTGTTCCCTTTGCCTAGAAAAGTTCTCTGCAAGCCACAGGTATCACTGGTAGGGACTTTGCAACTGCCCGTGTATGTGGGACATGAACCTGAGGTACCTCGGGTCCAGAGAATGACTGAGGGCCTAGGGGCAGCTCAGGGTACGCGATGGCAGCTCAGAAGCGAGCATGGAGTGCGGTGCTCTGACTCTGTACTGGTAGTGAGCAGCAAAGAAGAGGAAGGTATTCACAGAGGCCAGTCCAGGAGGGAAAACAGACAAGCAAATTGCACGTATCTCACAGCACAGCAGAGTAGGGACTGCAGAAGAATAAGGGTCATGCATAGGAGAGCTCAGGAGAGAGTAATAGAGCCGAGGCAGATAGTGGTGACCTCTAGAAGATGGTAAGTCCAAGATGATGCCGCCGCTGCCTTCTTCTTCTTCTTCTTCTTCTTCTTCTTCTTCTTCTTCTTCTTCTTCTTCTTCTTCTTCTTCTTCTTCTTCTTCTTCCTCCTCCTCCTCC
>NW_004524714.1:6459747-6468401 GCF_000260255.1 Octodon degus
AACCCAGCAGCAGGACTGGCAAGATAGCTCAGTGGACTAAGCGCCTGCTTGGGCAAGCACAGGAACCAGGGTTCGATCCCTGGCACTAAATGTCATGCTGGCCCCGGCCCTGCCACTGGGCACACTGAGCCAGTACTGAATCAGGGTGTGGTGGCTCACACCTTTAATCCCAGCACTGGGGAGGCTGAAAACGGGAGAATCACTAGGAGTCTGAGTTACACAGTGAGACCCTATACAAAATAAATTAAAAAAAAACAAACCAGCAGCAATCATTTAGTATAAGATTTTTACTAATAAACTACTAAGATGCATCATTTTGTTTAATTCTAACTGTATTCTCTACCTGTCCAAAAAACAAAAGAGACTGCTAGGAAGCATTTGTACTAGGAAGGACATCTGGCATTTTTTCAGGAGTCACAGCTATTGTATCTTTCATGGGGGATAAACTTGGGCTAGGCTTTCTTTGAACCAAATCACAGAAGTTTGAGGGCATGAGCATGCACTGATTCAGGGGTAGCCATGCCCTCTCAAAGCAAGGGCCTGGACCCCTCCCTTTGCTTGGTGATCCTGTTGGTGTGGCACTGTGGCCTCACATAGCTGTAAGAGAATAGATGATGCTTGCTGGCCTCCAGATATGACTTCCATAAAGAGAAGCCCACCTGTGGTCCACACCAGCATCCTGGATAGGTGGGAACATGCTGCTAGGTAAAAAAAAAGTTACTATTTACTTGCCTTTTTACTTAACCCTCTCACAACCCTATGTAGGAAGCAGTTGTAGACTTATTTGATAGATAAGAAAACCGAGGCCCAACTAAATTTAATTAACTTTCCCTGAGTTTGGTAACTAGGACTTCAAGAAGACGAAACCTAGTCTCTCTGGGTCCTGCTGCTGCCCCTCAGTCCCACCACCCTCCCATAGCAAGGGGACCCAGGACTACAAAGCATCTCAGAAGGGCCTTGGTAATGTTCTGCCCTGCTCCTCACTAGAGGGAGACAGGAGAGACTAAAGAAGCAGTACATGGCTTGCAGGTGCCCATCACTGCAAGTGTATTTTCTGACAACAAAGTGCATTCTCGGTGGAATCATTCTTGTTAGTAGAAGTATTTGCTATGTTAGCTACTCATAATAACTAATATCTAATGCTAATTATATACCAGACACAATTCACTGAATTACCAAAACAAGCCAGTGAGCTCTGTATTATTTACTTTCGTAGTATGAAGTACAAGTTTATAGGGAGGTGATCACACCCATGTAGCCACGATCCAGATCAAGAAACAATATGACCAGCCCCCAAAACCCTCCTCTGCCCCATTCTAGTCATTTTCCCTCCAACGTGGGGGTACTGGATGTCAGTGTTTTCATGTGATTATGCGTAAGGAAACCAAGGCACAGGGAGATTTAGTGATTTGCCCCTGAGGCTCAGGCAACATCGGTCCGAAGCATGTGCTCATACATGACATAACCAGGAGAGGCCAGACAGACAGTTCAGTGGACTAAAGCACCTGCTTAGGCAAAGCACAGAGACTGGGGTTCGATCCCTACACCCAATGCCGTGCCAGCCCCGCCCCCAGGGCGTGCTGAGATGGCAGTTAAGACTGGGCATGGTGGTGCATGCCTGTAATCTCAGCATTTGGGAGGCTAAAAGCAGGAGGATCACTACAAGTCCAATCTGTATAGTGAGACCCCATAGACTCTGTACCAAATATACTTTAAAAAATAGTAATAATAACCAGGAAAAGAACAGAAAGTTGAAGGGAGTCTGAAATTTATTGATCATTTAATGTAATCAGGTATTGTGCCCATTTTTCATGCACAGCTCACCTCTGGAAACCCTCACAAACAGCTATGCAGCATTGCCCCATTTTGTAGATAAGAAAACTGAGGTGCAGAACAGAAGACATGATGGCGGTTACATAGCGCAGAGGCAAGGCTTCAGTCTGGCAGTCTCACTCCAGAACCCACAGTCCTAATAACCACATTAATGACTCATATCCACTGTGAATTAATTCTACACTAATTAATCATGATAATTTTACATGATTGTTATCATTGCCATCATCATTGTTATTCCCATCGCACTTCCTTGAGCAGACTCCACTTTGCTTACGTTGGACTCCCGTTGTCCGTCCGGGCTGACGCTGACATCTGCTGCAAGGCTGGCCTCCCAGTAGAGTGGATCCAGCCCGGCTCGCTTGTTCTCCAACTAATGAGCACGTGCCCTGTGTTGAGCTCTGTGTTGGGCTCTGTGCTGGGCCCTGGAGACAAGTAGCACACAGCTCCACCCTGCAAGTGGCCCTGGTATAAGAATAGCAAGAAAGAGTAAGTGGGTGTGAACTGACATAGCCCATGTGTCACCTCATCAACCCCCAGAACTTCCATCCTCATCAGCAAGTCCTGTCCTCAGCTGCAGGATCTGTTGGAAAAGCCAGGAGTTGGGCCAGGCTGAGCTCCTCAGCACCCAGTCGCAGCAGCCCAGTCTAGCGTCACCCACCTCCCTGCATCACCATGCCAGGCCCTGCCCTTCATTTTCTGGTCTGGCTCTCAGCCCTGCCCTGTGTCATTAGCTGCCAATCCCTGCCCTGTATGGGCAGTCACTCCCCACCCCAGTGTGGTAGAGGCAGACAATTTGAGTACAATTGATATTAATTTATATTATTTTAAAAACTCCATTGTTTTCATACTACTAATTTTAGAAAAATGAAAATGTATAAAAATCTTCCTAGGGGCCGGGGAGATGGCTCAGTAGAATAAGTGCTTGCCTGGCAAGCGCAAGGGCCTGAGTTCAATCCTCGGTTCCACAGAAAAAAATAAAATAAAAATAAAAATCTTCCTAGCCAGAAGTGACACCCAAGGTAAAATGACTCTCACATAGACCCCACATTTTATAAGGAAGTATATGAGAAACTCTAGGGACATTGGATGTGTATGGTTTTCCTAAGAGGACTAAGATGAAAAACAAAAAAACAAAAAAAAAAAAATCCTAGACTAGACAAGGAAGAGGGCAAGGAGTAAAATCCCTTTACCCCTCAGAATGCACTGTGGGCTGTGGCCCCAGAGTTTATCATGTATGCTATTCATTCACCACCATTCAGGTCTATTCACTGTCACATTCGAGTCCTTTTATTCTGTGTTCTGGATATAGTACAACACTAATGTGGTCTTCAACTTCATTGAGGTATAACTTATATACAGCAAATGATGTATTTGATTACAATTTGGACAGTTGGAATCACCTATGAAACCACTACCATAGTGATATAGAATATTCCTACCATCCCCAAAAGATTATTTGTTTTTATTTGACTAGCACTTACCTTTATTTGTACTTCCCATGTGCCAAGTCCTACTCTAAGTACTTTAGAGATACCCATCTGATCCTCCTAACAAGCCTGTGGGGTATGTTCACTTGTCCTTTCCAGTTCACTGAAGAGCTATAGAAAGGTAAAATTAGGGCCGGCCAAATAGTGCAGAGGATTACAGTGCCTGCAAGCAGGTGCAGGGGCCGGGGGTTCGATCCTAGGGCCTGCCGTGCTGGCCCCACCCCCAGGGCACACTGAGAGGGCAATTGAGACTGGACATGTGGTGTGCGCCTATAATCCCAGCTCTTGGGAGACTGTAAACAGGCAGATCACTATGAGTCTGATCTAGTAGTGAGACCCTGAACACCCTGTGGACCCTTCCCTAAAATACAAAAAGAAAAGAAAGGTTAAATAACTTGACCAAGTTGGCACAGCTCATAAGTGGTAGAGAGGCAGTAAAATTCATATGGGCTGCTTCTCCACCTATGCCCTCCACTTCTGGGTTTTGCTGCCATTGCTCATTCATTCCCTGCTCTGGACTGAATATTGGGGTAAGAGCTAGAAATACAAAGATTGAGCTCCTTGACCCCCAAGAAGCGCAGACACTAATGAAAGGATTGCATACCTACACCAGTACCTCCCAGGAGATGGATGAGTTGTCTAGTGGTGTGAGGGAGCCATCCTAGAGCATAGGTCAGGAAAGGCCCACAACATCTGGCTCTCTGGATTAGGGAAACACACAAGGTTCTGAGTTCTAAGAAGTCAGTCAGAGAAGGGACAGACGGACAAGACAGCACCACCATTCCTTGAGGACTTGTGAGTGTTCTGGCATCATACTGAATCTTTTAGATGCATTTGAGTATCTACACCTCACAACTCTGTGAGGTCAAATCCTGTTTCACAGCTGAAAACCTACAGGACTTGTGAGGTTGGTACATTATCTAAAGCTACCCACCGGGTAAGGACAAGTCAGAGTCCTCTCACCTTCCCTGAGCACCTGCCTTTCTATGAGTTGTCCCTTTCCTGATCTGAAAGGCTTGGGTCAAGCTAAGATTGCCTGAGACAAAACATACCTAGGGGAAGACATTTTTATTAAACATATTGATGAGAAGATGCCATTTTTGTATGTTTCTCTATGTTAGAAATGCCATTTGGAAAGCCCGGTGTGTGTGTGTCAGTTGTGGTTTTTTGTTTTTTTTTTTTTTTCATTCTGAGAAAAAGCCTATAGAGTCTGGTGGGGGAAGGGTTTGCAGCTGGCAGGAGCTTTGGCATATGTTGTAACTAAAAAGAGAGGGAATGTGTTGGTGGGACAAGCTACCGGAGAGCTGTCTCGGTGTGCTGCGGTACTAGTAAGTGTTTTAATTGGGTAGGATTTTTGGAGGACTATTTTGACATCTGCTCGTGTCTTTGCTGATTTTTCTTCACTTAGAGTAGGAAACACAAGCTGTGGATAAAATGACTTTAAAATAATTGGAAGTAAAGATATCTCTCTCAAAAGTCGAATTTGAGAGGGACACTTTAAGAAGTGGAAACTAAATTCCACTTCTAGGAATTCATCCTAAAGTACAAAGCTTGGTGCCTACACATTTCATGACAATATTATATTTAATAATTTCTTAAAACCTGGAAATACTCAATGAAAGGGGGTTGGTGGGATCTGTTTCTGTGTAATAGAGCACTCTGTAGCAATTAGTAATGATCTTTGCAAAACTTCTAATGATGTGGAGCATTGCTTATATAGTAATCAGTGAGAAAATCCAAGAGAAGCATTGAGAATGACTTTATCTTTGTTTTAACATGTAGGGAAGGACTGTGGAAGGAATTATACTAAAATATCATCTCCAAATGGAGGGATTGCGGTAACATTTAATTTTCCTTTTTGAACTTCTCTTTCTCATATATCTATGATATAATGCCTATGATACAAAAAGTGAGTGTTGCTTTGTATAAGGGGAAGCAGGCTGTGAGGACATTGATAGGACTACATGTACCACCCATGTAGTCCACACATGAAAACATGGATCTTTGATGTCTTCAGACTGGGTTCAAGAGCCAGTTCTGCTGCCTCTCTAGCTGTGTGGCCTTGAGGGGTTTGCTAACCTGTGATCCTCCAGTTCCACCTTTTTACCATGGCTTCACTAGTCTCTCCCTCATATCTAGTTAAGATTAAATGACATGGCCCCTGGTAAATTGTCCGGCTTCCTTCTTCACCAGCACTTCCAACCCTGAAGCCTGAGTGTGAGTTTTTCTTGCCTTTCTTCACTTATTGTTTCTTTGAGCCTTTCAGGGATAGGGCACCATCTGGCCAAGCCAGCCTCCAATTCTTTCCTTGGGAACACTGAACTTCAGGAAGGCCCTTGAGCCTGTGCCAGCCCCTTGGGAAGAGGCCTTGCCACCAGGAGGGCAGCATTGTCCTACAAGAGGAAGCTGTGCTGACCCAGCTCCTGCCTGGAGCCTGGCGCTAGGGGCATTTTGGTTACTAAGGGGACCCTGGCCTGCTAAGTCAAGAGAAAGGGCCAGGTTTTTTCCTCTTCTTCAGCCTTGCTGACATTGTTGAAAAAGTAAACACTCCACACAGCTTAACCAGCAAGTCCTTCAGCCAGGAGTGGTAAGAAATCAAAAGCCTGTTCCAGCCCAGCCATGGAGAGCCTACAAGGCCTGGTCTGTGTGCTGGGGACACAGAAACAAGGCCTAATTCTGGTTCAGAATCAACATCCACTCATGGAGCCTTTCAGCCCCTGAGGCTTCTGTCCAGTGGCCATGGCCTCCTGCCCTCTTCTGTTTAGAAGGTCAAATGAGGCAAAGTGGATGATGCTGGGGTGCAGCAGCCCTTAGTGCCATCCTCGAGACTGGCATCCTTGCTATCAGTTTGATTCTGCTTCCTGTGACTGTCTTCACCTTTCAAAGAGAGAGCCAAGCAGTTACCACCAAGGGACCAGCAAGATTTCTGCTCCTAAGCCATTGCCACTGCAGCTTTTCTAACTGGCAGTAGCTATTGTGTATTAAAAGTATTAATAATGGCCACTATTTATTGAGTTCTCTTAATCTTCATGACAGGCTGAGGGAAGTGGGAGAAGGAGTGTGGTCAAGCTATTCCAGTTTCACAGGTTAGGATCCCAATTAGTAGATACACAGCCTTAGACAAACTGCTTCGCTGCTTGGAACCTAGGTCTCATCTCTGAAAGAAGAACGGTGATATCTAAGCTCCAGCTCAACTGGTAGAAATTAAAACGTCTGTTGCCATGCTTTGTGAGCTTGGAAATGAGACACACACAGTTGTCCACGCTGTTCATCATGTTTATTCAGACACCAAGCACACTGCAAAGCATTTACCTGCTGAGTTGTACAGTGAAGCAGCTAAGGAGATAGAAGGGTTCCCTACCAGTCTTAAAGTTCTCTTCTACAAAATGGGAATTGCTCTTTGTAAGACAAAGGTACTGCACAAGCCTTGGAGTTTATTACCAACTCCTTCACCATTGCTGATAGCCATTTACCCTATAAATGAGGCAACTGTTGCTTTCAGTGCTGGGGCTTGAGGGGAAAATGAATTTGTCAGGCAATGATGAGATCTCCCCTTTGGTTCTCATCTTGTGGTGAGCCCTTACTGTTTTTGAGCTGATTGATGGATTTTGGACTGGCCCAAGCACTGGGAGAAGTTATTAGCAGAAGCAACTAGAATATATGGTCCTAAATAAAAGGGTTCCAAAATTCTACTGCCTGGAAAAGGTTTTCAACTTTAGGAGGGTTGTTTGTTTGTTTTTTAATGTATTTAGTACAGGGTCTCACTACACAGATCAGACTCGTAGTGATCCTCCTGTTTTCAGTCTCCCAAGCTCTGGGATTACAGGCCCAGTCTCAGTCACTGTCTCAGTGCATCCCAGAGGCAGGGCCAGCATGTCACTCAAGGATCAAACCCCAGTCTCTGTGTCTGCCTAAGCAGACACTTTAATCCACTGAGCTATCTGGCCAGCCCTTCAACCATGTTGGTAGAACCAATGTAGTTCTACCTTGTTTCTAGGAAGAATCTTGACATGTTAATTTGGTACCACATTCTAGAGACTGAAGTTTGAACATCAGCTAATATCAGCAGGCACTTGTGATGTACTGATGTTTTTTTTGTTTTTTTAATTCTTTGATACAGGGTTTCACTATGGCAGATTTATAGTAAACCTGCCTAGTGCTAGGATTACAGGCGTGTGTCACCACGCCCAGTTCCAGTGGTGGTGGGGATGGAAACCAAGCTATCTCCCAGCCCTAAGTACTGATCATTTTTTTCAGGCACTGGTTTTTTTGAGACAGGGTCTTGTTCTATAGTTCAGGTTGGCCTTGAACTCACTATATAGCCCATGTTGGTCTCAGATTTGTGGCAATCCTCCTACCTCAGCCTCCCAAGTGCTTTGATTGTACATGGGTGCTGCCACAGCCAGCCAGCCACTGGTTGTTATTCAGTGGAGAGCGAGACAAATGCACCCAGGAGGGACCCATACTAGAGCAGAGGAGCACACAGGCAAAGGGATATGGGGACTTGGCAAAGTAGGCTGAGGTCTGTCTTAGTGTATCTGATGATAAACGGTACAATGCAAAGAATATAAGCTGTGGAGTGGCCATTTACCTTACCTTACCTCTTACCTCCTCATATGACATTCCATTAAGATATAACATCAACTTTACAGGGTTTGATAAAAATTAAATGAGATAAAACAAGTAAAGCACAGAACAGAATTTACAGGCTTTTACTACATGGTAATTGTCCATTTCCAGGGCACTGGCAATGCAGGCATTCACAGCCTTCAGGTGTCTAGCTGCATAATGGCCCATGTGGCAGTCTTTGGCCTTATTATTGAAAGGCACCTCCCACCCCACTTCCACTGGTGCTTCCCAGCAGGCAGGTGAATTGGCGGATTTCAACCAACTTGCTAGTCAGCATCTTTGGGCAATTACATAAGCTGCACATTCATGTGCAGTGTGTTCAGAGGGTAACTAACAATGAAACTGATCCCTCCTACGTAGGGTATAAGGAGGGACCATATTACAGTTTATGCTTATTGTCCTGGTGTAACATGCCTTCTTCCAATGCCCCAAGTTTGGACAACAAATGATAAAGTCTTTCTACGTTAAAGGGGCAAAATAAAACAAAGAGAACAATTTTGAAATACAGTGCCTGCAAGGACCAAGTTTATTTTTTTTCCCCATTTTATTTTATTTTATTTTATTTTTGACATCAGTTATTTTTATTTTAAAGAAAGAAAAAAAATAAAAACAGTGGTACAAAATCTCAAAACAAGATTTTAGGAGAGTAACAATGGTTAGTACATTGTGTGTTGTTATTGCCAAAGTAGTTTCTCATTTTAT
>NW_004524714.1:6475581-6514247 GCF_000260255.1 Octodon degus
TTTTGTGGAACTGGGGATTGAATCCAAGATGCCTTCTAAGTAACGAGGCAGGGAAGCGGTGGTGTAGACAAGTTATTTTTCCTGTCAGAGCCTTGGTTTCTCACTTTAAAAGAGGAGTGAGTGCTAGGACTGCTGTTAAGATTATTGTGGCAAATAATAATGGTGACGTTCCTCCAGTGTTTACACAGTGCTCAGCTGTGGTCAGTGTTCAGTACCTGCCTTTGTCTTTGCTTTTCACAAAATTGTGGCTGATAATGGTCAGGGGACCGTTAATACCCTTCATGTCCTGAAGGTCTCAGGCTGGGCAACTAGGACCTCCTGCCCACATGCTGGCTTGGAGGAGTGTTGAGAACGTTCCACAGCAGTGTTTTCCATGTGGAGCCCTTGCCTCACCCACTGTAATGGGGAGGAATATGATCCTAAAGTACTACTGTACTTCAGTAAATTCAGAGAATTAATTGTCATGCTACGTGAGTTACAAGTTCTCAGGAGAAAAACATCCTGTCCTGTTCATCTCTGTCCCATGCACAGGTCCTAGGACTTTGAATGTATCAGCTGGTCCACAGTTGACCTTAAAATCACTCCTTTTACCAGAGCCCGTGAAAGGTTCTGTTTCTTAAACATTTTGCTAGCCCATGTCTTCTTCTCTACCCCTCCTAAGTGTCAGCCAGTCCAAGACCTGTTTCCTTCCTGCACTACTTGCAGCAGCCTCCAGACTGATTCATCTGACCAGCTTCCTTCCTCCAGCTCTTCACACACCAGAGTGACCTTTTAAAATAATAATAATAGGGGCCGGGGAGATGGCTCAGTGGAATAAGTGCTTCCCTGGCAAGTGCAAGGGCCTGAGTTCAGTCCCTGGTTCTGCAAAATAAATAAATAAATAAATACATAAATAAATAATAATAAACTGCTTTCCTCCATTCTTAAAACTGCTCAGTTAATGAACCTAAAAACTACTCTAAAGATAAAACATACTTTCATAACTTACCCTTGTCTGTAGATTCAAGGCAAATTTATTTATTTTTTTTTAAATTTTATTTATGTGTGCGTGTGTGTGTGTGTGTGTGTGTGTGTGTGGCCAGCTCAGCCCACCAGGGGGTGGGGTTGGCTGGCATGTGGTGCTGGGGGATTGAACCGAGGTCCCTGTGATTTGCTAAGCTTGTTCTAAGTAGGTGCTTTAGACCACTGAGCCATCTCACCAGCCCAGGGCAAATTTATTTTTGTTAGCCTTGGAATCTAATAGACCTACCTGTATTTAAATTCTGCTTCTTCACTTACTAGTCACATGATTTGGGGCAAAACTACATAAACTCTCTGAGCCTAGATTTCTTCATGAGATGTTGTAGGAAGTCAGTGACATGCCTATAACATTTTAAAGATATATCCTTTGAGCACTCTAGATGGATGAGGATGAGGAGGTGTGGGTATGAATGGTGACAGCAGTGGCATTTACAATCCCCCTTCATGACATGATCCCCTCCTGGTTTTCTTGTTTGATTGTTTCTCCTACTTTTTATTTATTTATTTATTTTTTAAATTTGTGTGTGTGTGTGTGTGTGTGTGGCCAGCTCAGCCCACCAGGGGGTGGGGCTGGCTGGCATGTGGTGCTGGGGGATTGAACTGCGGTCCCTGTACTTTGCTAAGCTTGTTCTAAAGTAGGTGCTTTAGACCACTGAGCCATCTCACCAGCCCCTGTTTCTCCTACTTTTAGCTCTCTCCCCTCCCTGCTTCTAACTTAACCTTGTAGGTATTTGGAACTGTTAGTAGTTCTTTCAAGCTTAAACATTGTCTTCTAGCTTTATGCTTTGCATGCAGAGATTGCCCCAGTGTCCTGTCCTACCTGATAATCTCATTCTTCAAGACCTTCTTCACATATTATGCTGTCAAACTTTCTTTGACCCTTCCAAGTAGATTTGACTATGGCTTTCTTTTAAAATCATTTAGTACCCACTGCTGGTTTTCCTACTTAATTATGAGTTCTTGAGGGTAGGAACCATTTATTCATGATTGTTTCCCACTGATCTAGCAACTACTGAATAGATAGATGGAAAAATAGGCACACACCAGTTGACTTATTCTGATAGATGAACTTTTGCAAAATATGATATCCATGCTAGAAATTTTGTTCTAAGAAGCCTTGGTTTTACTTCTAGTCATAACATAATAATTGGAACTGGATTAACCTTCCCACTATTACCTATTAAAACTCCAGTCAAATATGAACACGATTGTTTTCCCAGATTGGCAGACATGCAATAAGGAGTGTGGTTTTGTGGTGAAAGGAAATAAGTCAGATGAGGCCTTGGCTCTCAACATTGGCCTTTTCTAGACACTGGCACCAGAATGATATCTCCAGCAAAGCAAAGCAATGGTCTTGCTGAGTTGAAAAGTTAGAGATCTGAGTTTGACACAAAAAAGGTTCAAGTTTATGGGTGAGAGTATTAGACAGGAGTACACCACAAAAGAGCTCCAGAAGTCTGAACCTGTCGACCTGCTGACGACCAATCCACCGATGTGTAGGGTCAGGCCCCTGGTAGGGACCTGTAAGATGAATGGTTGCCAAAGCTCACAGTGACCTGGGAATCATTCAGATTCTGACTATCCAGGGCAGAGACCCCAGTGGGTCTCTGAGGACAGTCACTGAAGACCACAGGAGGCCATGACTTGATAGTATAAGTTAGCTGTAAAGGTTATTTTATCTCTGTCCTAACCATGGAATTAAGCCTTAAGAAACACAGGAGAGGCCTTTAGGAATGCTGGTGATGTGTTACATTTTGATGAGTGCCAATTGCATGGTAAGGAATTCAAGTTGGTTATAGCTTTTTAAATCACAGTGAGTACATTTTTGTGTATATATGTTGAAATTTAATAAATTTTAAACAAACTTTACAACTCTGAGACTTGAAAATACTGGTTTGATGTGCAAGAAATATAACCTGTTCTCAAAACCAACTTCCACCATGTTTAAAAGAAGATAGTAAAACCCAGAACTTGACATCATAACAGTATCTGTATATAGCATCTTGTTTTAAAAGTACAAGACATATTGAAAATCAGGAAAGTAACCTGTAAGAAGAGAAAAATATCAATATAAACAGACTTAGGAATAGTATAGAACTGACAAGCCAGGCATGGTGGCACACGCCTGTAGTCCCAGGATTGGGGAGGCTGAGGCTAGAGGATCACCATGAATGTAATACTACCCTGAGCTACATAGTGAGTTCAAGGCCACCGTGAACTATATAGTGAGACCTTGTCTTTAAAAACACAAAAGCAAGGGCCGGCAAGATAGCTCAGCAGACGAAGCGCCTGCTTTGGCAAGTGCAGGGACCAGGGTTCAATCCCCGTTCCCACATGCCATATCGGTCCCACATTGTTACATCATGATAATTGCTCAAAACCAATGTTAAAGAGAAAATTTTCGGGGTTGGGGAGATAGCTCAGTAGAATAAATGCTTGCCTGGCAAGCGCAAGGGCCTGAGTTCAATCCCCGGTTCCACCAAAGAAAAAGGGAGGGAAGGAGGAAAAGAAAAGAGAAAAGAAAATTTTCAAATTAGCTAGAGGAAAAAGATACTCTATGAGAAACAATTAAGTGCACACACAGTTTGTGAGAAACCACGTAAGTAAAAACATAATGGAATGATTGGCAGACTGGAGCTACAATATATATCAAAGGAAGTTCTTGAGATAGAATAAAAAGAAACTTAGATAATAGGCTATGTAGAGAGGACCAGAAATTGTAAAAGCATAGCTAAATGTAAGAACATATTTTTTTTTTTAATGTAATTAAAAGACAACTGAGAGCCAGCTGGATAGCTCAGCAGAGCAAAGCTCCTTCTTTGGCAGAGCGCAGTGACCTGAGTTCAATCCCCGGTGTGCCATGCTGGCCCTACCCCAGGGGGCACACTGAGACAGTGTAATCCCAGCACTAGGGAGACTGAAAACAGGAGAATCACTATGAGTCTGATCTTCATAGTGAGACCCTGTAGACCCTGCCCTAAATTCATTAAAAAAAAAAAAAAGACTACTGAGTAAAGTAAAAATAACACATTGTGTATTACTACATATCCTATATAGAAGTAATACAAGTGACAACAAGAGTGAACAGGTCAAGAGAGGCAAATAGAAGCATGTTGTTTAACAGTTCTTATATCTTCAGTAAACTGGTATTATTATTTGAAGGAAGACATGTTAAGTTGAAGATGCATATTATAAAAGTTAAGAGAAACCATAAGGAAAAAAATCAGGATATATATAGTTAATAAACTGAGATCAAAGTTCTAAAAATTTATTATGGGAAAGAATGGAAGAACTAAATACAGAGAGAGCAAATAGAAAAGTTAGCAAGGTTACAGATTTACCCAACTATCTTGACTATTACGTTAAACACATTGTATCAAACACTCCAGTTAAAAGAAGTTACTAAATTACATTAAAAAGCAAAATCCAGGGCCAACGAGATAGCTCAGCGGTCTAAAGCGCCTGCTTAGGCAAGCATGCAGGGACCACAGTTCGATCCCTGGTACCACGTGCCACGCCAGCCCTGCCCATAATGTGTAATAGATATTGGGAAATGGGAAGAAAATACTAAAATGGGAAGGGGAACAAGGCAGGGGTAGGAGGAAAGGAAAGAAGGAATATAAAAAGAATTTTTTTAATTCTAGGAAAGCAAATTCCAGTTGTATGCAGTCAGTGAGAATTCCCATTTAAAGATTCAGGCTTGGGGATATAGCTCATCCACATGGCACCTGCCTGACAAGCACAAGGCCCTGCATTCAATTCCAGTGTCATACAATATGCGGTGTATTAATTATTGTAACTGTTCTACTAACCTGTTTTGAAACTGTTTCATTGCTATTTTTTTCTCATTAAAATGAATAAAAAATTTAAAAACAGTTCTGATACCACAAAAAAAAAAAAATTTAAAAGAAGGGCCAGGGAAATGGCTCAGTGGAGTAAACACTTCCTTGGCAAGCGCAAGGGCCTGAGTTCAATCCCTGGTTCCAAAAAAAAAAAAAAATTAAAAGATTCAGATAGATTAAAAAAATGAGAGGATGTAGAAGATAATGTGTCACTAATTCATTAATGCAGACACTAAATAAAAGAGTTGATAGGGTGAAGAGACAAGTCTTCCATGTAAAAGAATTTTAGGGAATACCTGTGAATGCTCTTCTTTCTAGGAGAATATTTTTACTTGTGTGTGGGCTGGACTTGGTGGTTTGCTTCTAAAAGCTAAAGCACATAAAGAGAGAAATTGTAACTAGTGTAAAAATCACCAAATGCTGCCTTGACCAAATGATTGTGTTTAACATCACCTGTGTTGGCATGTGACTGCATGTAACCCTAATGTGAGGCAGTGAGGATACTTCCTTTCTATGGAATTCTTTCCAAAAGCCTTCTTTAGTCATGACAGAAATTTCAGATAAAATCAAATTTGGGGATATCCTATAAAATGCCTGATGAGTACTTCTCAAAACTGTCAAGATCGTAAAGAACAAAGGACACTAGGGGGCTTGGGAGATAGCTCAGCGACATAAACTTCTGCCTGGCAAGCACAAAGTCCTAAGTTTAATGCCTGGTACAAGAAAAAGAAAAAGAAAGACCAAGAAAATAATTATAGATTAGAGGAGACTAAGGAAACATGAAGATTAAATGCAATATGAACTCCTAGATTGGATCTTGGTATACAATAAAGAACTCATTCCCTTTTGTGAAAAAAAAACTAGTGGAAATCGCAATGAAGTATGGAGTTCAGTTAATAATTATGGAGTAATGACGTAACAACATTGGCTTCTTAGTTTTGACAAATCTCCAATGGTAATGTATTACGGGAATCTGAAACAGGCATATGTATGTATTTTTTGTACTCACTTTGCCACTTTCTGTCAATTTAAAAATTTTAAAATAAAAGTTTATCTTTTAGAAAGGAAGTTAAAGAATATTGTGAATATCTCTATGGTTATAATTTTGACAAACTAGAAGAAATGAACAAATTCCTTCTAACATAGAAAGTAGCTCAGAAAGTTTTTTGAGTAATATTTCTGTTAAAAGTTTTTGATTTTTTTTTTCTTTTTGATACTGGGGATCCAACTCAGGACCTTGCGCTTGCCAGGGAGGTGCTTATGCCACTGAGCTGTATCCCTAGCAATTTTTTGAATTGTAATAAAGTTTCCCTCAGGCTGAGGAGGTGGCTCAGTAGAATAAGCGCTTCCCTGGCAAGCGTAAGGGCCTGAGTTTAATCCCCGGTTCCACCAAAAAAAAAAAAAAAGTTTCTCTCAAAGAAGCATCCAGGCCCAGATAGCCTCACTAGTTTATTTTATCAAACATTAAGAACTAACACAGCTAAAAAACCATTTTCAGGAAAAAAAAAAAGTAAAAGAAATACTGCCCAGGTTATTTTATGAGGTCAGCATTACCCTAACATGAAAATGACCAAAAAATGTATAAGAAAATTAACCACAAACTAATTTACCTCATAAAGATGGATAAAAGTATCTTTGCAAAATATTAACAATCTGAATCCAGTAATCTGTCAAAGGATAATATACAGCAATCAAGTGAATACAGATTAGCTAAATATTTGAAGAATCAGTCAATCCAAGTAATTGACTGAAAAGGAAATCCATATCAAGAAATATGCAAAAAAAAATAAAAAAAAAATCAGCATCTATTCATTTGAAAGCTCTTAGCACACTGGGAATCCTCACTGTGATAGAGGCAACCATGAAGGCCTACAAATAGCTCACATCATTCCTAGTGAGAAAGACTGATTGCTTTCTCTTGTAGCTTGGGACCAGAAAAGAATGGCTCCTTGGGGCTGGTGAGATGGCCCAGTGGTCTAAAGCACCTACTTAGAACAAGCTTAGCAAAGCACAGGGACCATGGTTCAATCCCCCAGCACCACATGCCAGCCAGCGCCACCTCCTGGTGGGCTGAGCTGGCCACACACGCGCACACACACACACACACACACACACACACACATAAATAAATAAGTAAATTTAAAAAAAAAAAATGGCTCCTTTTCCCATTTTTATTCAGCATTGCACTGAAGGGTCTAACCTGCTCACTAAGACAAGGGGCAGAAAGGATAGTCCCAAAGATTTCAAAGAAACAAAATTGTCTTTATCAGAAATGACTGTGGATGTGAAAAATCTTAAGAGGTCTGACAGATTTCACACAGGTGCAGGATAAGGTCAGTATACAGAGTTCAGATGTATATCAGTATACTTGTAGTGAGCAGTTTAAAAATGAGATTTTAAGTACCATTTAAAATAACATACAAAACACAAAATACTTAGGAATAAATTTGACAAAATATGTGTAAGATTTTTACACTGCAAGCTATAAAAACATTTGAGGAAAAATTTGAAAGACATAAATAAATGGAGAGATATTCCATGTTTTGGATTGAAAGACTAAATATTTTTTACTCAATATTTTAAGATGTTAATTTTCCCTAAATTGATCTATAGATTCAATATAATCCTAACCCAAATCCCAGATGGCTTTTTTTTTTTTTTTGAAAACTTGACAAGCTGGTTCTAAAATGTATATGAATATGCGAAAGAACTAGAATAGCCAAAACAATGTTGAAAAAGAAAACTAAAGTTGTAGGACTTACATTACCTGCCTTTAAGCAGAGTGCAAAGTTGTAATAATCAAAACACTGTAGATAGACATCTAAGCCAACAGAATAAAATAAAACGTCCATAATTAGGCCTGCATATAAATGAACAGCTGATTTTTAATAATTATGCCAAGATAATTCAACAGGGAAAGAAGAGCCGTTTTTATCGTAGGGTATTTTCCTCAATAAATGTGCTGAAAACTGGATATCAGTGAGGGAGAAATGACCCTTGACTTTTACGTCATGCAAATGCTAGCTCAAAAGAAATTACAAACCAAAGGATAGAAGCAAAGGGTGTAAAATGACTAGAAGAAAATATAGGCAAGAAACTTCATGAACTTGGAATCAGCAAAGATTTCTTAGGACATTAAAAAATCATAAAATAAGTGATAAAATAAACCTCATAAAAAGTAAAAACAAAAAACACCAACTTGTCTTCAGAAGGCATCATCAAAAACATACTAAGAAAATATTATAGTTATATCTATAGAAGGATTTTTACCCAGATTACATAAAGAATCCCTAAAACTCAATAAGAAATCCCAATTAAAGTAAGTAAAAGACTTAAAAAGACATATCACAAAAAAAAATTTGAATAATCAGTAATCACATGAAAAGACCCTCAGCACCATTAGAGGATACAAACTAATACTACTGGGAAGTGCCAGTGTATACACTCACTGGCATGACTGAAAGGCTAGAGATTTCTTATAAGTGTACATTTTAAATGTATTTACTGTGCAGCCAAGCAGTCTGACTCCTAGATATTTACCCAAGAAAATGAAAACCTGTGCACATGCAAATGCATGTATGTGAATTTTTTAGCAGCTTTGTGCATAGTTCCCCAAATCCAAATGTCTTGTGACTGCTGAATATAGAGTACCTACAAAATTGAATGCTGCACAGCAATAAAAAGAACCTTCAGATAAACCCAACTAAATGGATGAATCAGAAATGTGTTATAAGTGAAGGAATCTACCCATATGTTTTTTTTTTTTTAATTGTATTTTGGACAAGGTGTACAAGGTCTGTGGGGTCTCACTGCATAGATCGGACTCATAGTGATCTTCCTGTTTACTAAATTGTCCAGATTGAGCGTCCCAAGAGCTGGGATTACATGCATATGCCACCGTGCCCAGTCTTGAGTGACCTCTCAGTGTGCCCTGGGGGTGGGGCAGGCACGGCAGGCCTGGGGATCAAACTCCCAGCCCCTGTGCCTGCTTGCAGGCGCTTTAATCTGCTGAGCTATTTGACTGGCCCTTCATATGATATTCTATGGGCTGGGGAGATAATTCTAAAATAGGCCAAATTATATGGCTAGAACTCAAGTGGTTGCCAGAACTAGAAAGTTTCGCAAAGGAAAGTTGGTTGGTGACAGAGTTGTTCTGTATTTTCATTTTGATGAATATATATAGTTTTCAAAGTTCACTGGACTAGTCACCAAAGGTGGTGAATTTTCACATATGTGTCTCATCCATCAACAAAGCTGACCTTAAACTGTATAAGAACTGACAACACCAAGTATTGTCAAAGAGGTAGAACAGTTGACCTGGAACTTCCATCACTGTTCACGGGAGTAGAAAATGGCGCAGCCAGTTTGGAAAACAGCTGACAGGGTTTTTTTTTAAATTAATTTATGTATTTATTTGGCACAGGGTCTCGCTACGTAGTTTAGACCTCATAGTGATCCTCCTGTCTCAGCCTTCCCAATGCTGGGATTATGGGAGTGCACCACCATGGCTGGTTTTAGCCTGGTATGGTGCACCCAGAGTTCCAAGACCAGCACGGCATGAAGTACCAAGGATCAAACTCAGATCCCTGAGCTTGCCAGGCAGGCGCTTAGCCCTCTGAGCTATCTTCCCAGCCCAGCTGGCAGTTTTATATGAAATTGAACATAGGCCTATCAGGATAGCTACCCAGCAATCCCACTCCTAAGTATTTGCCCAAGAGTGGTAGAAATAAAAGTCTTAGTAGTCCTGTTCATGAGTGTTAATGGGAGCTTTGTTATAGTCCACAATAACTGGAAATGACCTAAATGGCAAGTGTTAGATGGACAAACAATGTAATATACCTTATTTCTTTTGTTGGTGCATATTATACAAAGTAATGGGTGCATGCATACAACATAGTTTGACCCTGTCCGCTCCCATTACCTTCCTTGCCCTATTCTCTCCTTTCCCTCATTCCCTTCCTCCTCCCTAACAGGAGTCTTTCTACCCTTCTTTTTTACTAAGTCAGTATTCTACTGTATACTAAGCAAAAAGAAGGCAGGCACAATAGTATATCGTCTATGATTTAATTTATGTGAAATTGCAAAGGAACAAAAGCTAGCCTGGAGGAATTAGTCTAGGTGAAACCACATCCGTGATTGCCCTGGCTTGTGGGGAGAAGACAGGGCCTGACTGCTCCAGTGTAGCCTTTGGTTGAAAGAAACATTCTGTCATTTGATTATGGTAGTAGATACATGAGTATAGACATTAGTCAGAACCTATTAGCCTGTGCTTTTAGAATATGTGCATTCTACTGAATATAAATTATGATTTAGTTTTTGAAAATTAATTTTAGATAAAGTCCAAATATTGAGTAGCTTTTAGATTGCTCTGCTGATTTCTCATGAGTTATGAATACAGGCAAAGGGCAGCTTTGGAGGCAGGACGGTCCTAGCTTTCTGCTAACCCGCCTCCGAGACAGTTTAGTCTTAGAATCTCTAGGCTTCTCTTGGTTAGCTTTCTCTCCGGGGGAGGAGGGAACCTGACAAGGTTAATGCCTCTACTTTGCTAGCTTCCATGAAACTTGCACACACATTGTTTTTGCTGACAGTATTGCATTGTTTCTTAGCTGTGGATTTTGGAAGTGAAATATAGTAAAAATACTCTGTCTTTTATTGATCTAAAGGCCTGTTTATAGGCTTCCTGTTTATCTCAAGCTCTGCCCGACATTTCTTCATACCAGGTTTCTCCCAAAGTGCAGAACTCTCCTTCTCTGGAGTCGTGCTGAGGACTCCTGCACACCATGTTCGGTCCTGCCCTTGCAAGTCAATGTGTATGTATCCCTGAGGCGAGCAACTAGTTGCTCTTGTAGGTTTGATCCTCCAGCTATGTTTATGCACATATTGCTCATATTCCCTAGTAGAATTCTGTTGATTCATTCAACAGACACTTCCTGCGCACCTACTGTGCGCCAGACTTTGTATTGTGTATAGGGTTACAGAGATGATTAAGATATGGTCTTTATTCTCAGCAAGCTCACAGACTGGTTAGTAGATTAATTGGTAATTAATGGGAAGCTGGTCTGCCAGTCTTGCCCCAACTTCTCCAGCCCTGGTCTACCTCCTATGCTACAAGTGAGGGCATATTCCAGAATAGGAACTATTGCTTCATGTAAAACCCTTTAGTGGCTCCTCGATTTTCTCCGGTTGAAATTGAAGCTCCATAACATGGTTCCATATAATCCAGTCTCTGCCTGCCTCTCCGGCCTCATCTCTCATCATTCTTCTCCCTTCCTTTGCTGTGCTTTATTTATACCAGGAGCCCTAGACATTTCTGGTTCAGAGTGTCCCAAGTAAGCAGATACAGAACCATTTCAAAAATGAAAATTATGCATACCGTATTCATTCAGCCAAAGTGTTTTGAGCATGTGCTCAGTGTGTTGGGCCATAGGAACAAGCAGACATGTAAGAAACAGTCATTATTCCTGGAAGAGGGCAGATGAGCACAGTTGGAAGGCAGGAGTGGAGGCAGAGATGTGAATACAGCACTCTGTTTCCCTGGACAGCGAGGGATTGTTTCCTATGGAACTGGGTATGTGGTTGGGAAAGGTGAGACCAAAGAGATAGACAGGAGAAGTCACACCAGGTATCGTCAGAAAAGCAGGTTTCAACTTCGTATTTTGAGCAGTGCGGAATCACCTGAGATAGTGCAGCTAGGGAATGATGTGATAAGGTCTACACGCTATTGATTGAGTCCCAGATTAACAGTAGGGTGTGTGCATTCCACCTCTTATTGTTTCTTTGACTCCTAGAATCTGAACAAAGATTCCTTCCACCCAAATCTACTGACACTAGAGTCAAGGGACAGTTTGCATAAGGGTGTCTAATCCATATTACCTCTGACCAGTGTCTAGTCATTCATCCTTCGTGCTTCAAGGGAATTGTCTGTCCATCCCTTTCTGAGCGGGGCTGCTCTCCACGAGTGTCCACAGCGTGCCTTGCACATTCCCACGCAGGAAGGGAAGGAGCATCGCAACCCAGTGAGCCTTGCTGTGTGCGTGCGCATATGATTTGTCAACAATCCCAGAGTTTATGGGGCTTCATTAAAGATGGTGGGGCAGGAGCACTGTGGGACATCAGAAGAGACCTCAGCAGTAAACCACAACTCCGAGCTCTGGAATGCAGTAAATGTTTAAGAGACTTCCTTCCTTTCATTACTGAATTTTACTTTACTTTTATACCAGTAAAGAGTTGTGTTTTATTGGTTGAAATTTCTTGATTCCGTTTTCCCCAGGTCTGTTTAAAAGCTACATTTTATCTTTGAGGATGTTTGGCTCATGGAAGAGGAAGTGCTGCCAGCGAATTCAATTAACTGGCAGAGCTCACAGATATTGTGCGCGGATTTCTTTTTTTCTTCTTTTTCACAATTGCTACATAAACACAGCTGGGTTTAATATTTGTAGTAACAAAGATTTAACTTGAATCATTTTACTCCGGGTAATTAATGCTTGGAATCTCGGCTCCTTTGCGTTCATTTGTAATCCTCTGCATTTCTTTACTCTAGCTATCTAGATAATGAAGTGTGCTCCTCTAGGTCTTTGCCCTGCCTTAAAACTGCTTAATATTTGGCCGTTCCCACTAGAGAGCAGATGCTTTTCTTTGCAAGAATTGAATTTCTGTCAGCTCTTTTATGCATCATGTGTTTGGAACTGTAAGTGGATCAAGTTGTTCATCACAGCAGGGACACTGTGAAACACATCTATTATACACACTTCCCACCCCCCCTTACTGGTTTTGCTTTTTTCCCCTCCCCTGAGGAGGTGGAGATGTCCAGATCCCCTCGGGAGAGATCGCACTCCGTGTGGAAGTATCCATGTGATCCACCATGAATCCGGCCTGGCTGCTTTCCTAAACGTAGAAATCTATATCCATTCAGGCCAAGATTGTTGCTGAGACAAATCCCACTTTTATCTTTGTAAACACCAAGCACTTCATTAACTCCCAAATACACACTGAGTTTGGGTCACTAAATAAATCCACTGGGCTCAGCATAATGAGTGACACTTCAGTAATTGATGCCCTAGAAAATGTTAATTGTGAACTCATTATTCTTTTTTATGCTAAAATTAGGGCTTAGGTAGATTGAGCTTTGGAATTCGGCTAGCACAGAACAATAGTCATCATCTATTAGGCTCCTACTGTGTGCCAGGCATTGTGCTACAGGCTTTGAAAAATCTTGACATTTAATCTACATAATAATCCTGCCAAAAAGGGAAGGGAAGGTACTTTATGCACTTGTTAAGAATAAAGAAAAGAAGCTATGAAACCTGTCTAGAAGCATCTAGATAGTAATAGCACATGAGGCAGAGTTTGAACTCAGGTCTGTCTGAACCCAGAGTCAGTATACTGTGGGGTGCTGTACCCTCATCCTGTAGGCTCAATAGGCAAGTATTGATTGGTTGTTCATTCGAGGCATTGATTTATCACATGCTTCTTACTATCATTTTAGTTGTCCTACTGCACATGGACTCTCAAGGCCGGTGGTATTTATAAATCTCTTTGTATCTATCTAAAGCAGAACTTTAAGTGGAGATCGGAACACCGTAATTTAGTTTTGCTTTTCCTTCCGAGCCAGTGCTACGCAATCCAACTTCCCAAACCAAGCTCCCACTTTCTTGCAATTTTATTTTGTGAATTTCAGTCCCTAGAGTCAGCTCTGAATTAACTAAAATTTCCAAATCTGTGGTTTAATTTGTCTGCACAGCTTTGAAAAGCAAGCATCTCAATGATACTCCTGCTGCGATGTCCTCATCTTTGGAGCCTTAGATTGTGATTCTGAGCTCAGAGGTGCATCTTGGTGCATATTTAGCAGGTGTTCTTCAGTTTGCGGGAGTCATTGTGCGATGCTCACATGTCTGATTGAGAGAACTGCTGATCTCTAGAATTAATTGTAGTCAAGTGGAAAGCTGGCTTTTGCTTATAGGGAAAGTCATTGATCTCTTGATAAACATTTTTAGTTATGATTAACGTTAGTCATCTTCTAAGTACTTTTCACTACAACCAGGCATTAGTGCCTTGGCTTATTAGTAATAGAGCCCCTCATTTATTTTTGGCTTGTAGTACATTTTGTTGTTGAAAGGTGCTGGTAGTTTAAAAAAAAACTGGTAGAAGCTATGTGGTTTTAAAAAGCACATATAACTTTGCTTTTACAAGTGCCTATTTTTTCAAAGGTAACTTACATTTTTATTTTGTGTGTTCTGTTTGCAAGAGAATGCTTCTTGGTTTATTCATGTTGACAACTGAAAAGCCTTAGACCTAATTAAAAGAATTTCCACAAGCACCTTTACTGAACCATTTCATTACGCGGCACTGCACAGATTGCATTGTGAAACATGGTGATAGTTTAAATCTGACCTTTAATCCTGAACTGCCAGAAGTAAGGGGAGGAAGCCCTTCTTTGAAAATACTCCCCGGATGCGTACATATGTATGCATACATGCATGCACATATTTGGTTAGAAATAATCTTTTTATTGAATGACTACCTAATAATATAAATACACATTCACTTTGAGCTCAGATCTGCTAGACTCTTGTAGTTTGGGTAAGATTTTCTGGCTGCATTAAGTGTGTGTGTATGTGTGGTGTGAAAGCTAAATTGTTTTAGAGGAAAAACAAAAATAATTTACTTGCTCTGAGAGGGAGAAAAGTATTGTGGAGAAGGTGAATTTTACAAAGAAAAATGCAAAAGCCTTTGCTATTCTGCATCTGCTTCAGATGCTGAGATCCTCAGATAAAACGTGTGGGAAGAGGCTGGAGTGCATGCGTGCACATGGGCTCCTCCTGAGCTTGCTTTGGCAGATCGTGAAAATGGGCCTTTTCTGCTTTGTTTTAAAATTGTACTTTTTTATGCCAAGAACATCATTCTAAGAATTTGAGAATTTGCTCATAGGATTCTTAGCAGAGCCACTATAGCACATAGCAAAGTAGCCATTCACATAATGAAAATTGATTCTTTTGTCTGACAAAAGCTGCTGAGAACGTACACGTACCACTAACTTTCTAACCTATGTGCGGCCCATGAGTTGTCAGGAGGGAAGGAGGGAGCAGAGACCAGGGCCCTGAGGGTCATTGCCAGCCCCAGCCTGGAGCGACACATAACTAGCACAACCCCACTCCCCCATGGAGAACCTGGATCTTTAAGGGGAAAATGGGATGCAGCAGAAGCAATTAAAGCCAACCAAGGTCAAGGTCCAACCATGTTCTCAAGAAAGAAATAGAAAAACCAGGAATGAAAGGAAACAATAATGGAGATATACTGTCGGGGGAAAATAAGCTAGTATCATGGACAAGTAATTTGCAGATCTAAGAAACCCTGGCAACAGTGAGAATTCTTGGACTAGCACAGACTTCGGAGTAAAGTAGACATGAACTGACTGTGACGGGCTTCTGGGCCTTGCAGTGCTGGGTGACGTGGGCTGAGTCTTACTTTCTTCAGCTGTGTAGTAGGGCTAACCATACCTATCCTACTTCTTCTGAAATGTTGATACAGTGCTGTGTGTGGAAATGTCTGGCATTTGGTGACTAGTAGGGTGCTGAATTCCTGGCTGTCCCTGACACTGTTACTGGAAAGAGTACAGTGCGATTGCCGCCACACATCCAGAGTTACTGCTTTAGAGTCTAGGTAAGAACTAATGAAGGCATAGGTGTGTGCCCCATGCCACTTTTCATTGCTAAGATGAAGAGGGCAGAGGGAGCCCTGAGGATTCAGAACAAGTCAGTAGCACCTTCTGCCCTGTCCAGACCCAGACTTGCCCCAGGGGCTTTTGGAACAAAGCTTTGGTCCAGTTTATTCCAGGAGGGAAGAATCAGTCAACTTGCCTTAGCCCTCAAGGGGAAAAGAAACAGTGGCTCTGTTGCCCCTCTGCAGCTGCTGCTGGGTGTCTCAATTGTCAAACCAACAAAATATTTCACTCAAATTCTGACATGTAGCAGTTAGAGCAATTCCCACAGGAGAGGATCAGGGGCCCTTGCACAGGCTGGCTTGAGCCAGACTCAGAAGAACAGTGTGTCCGGTTGAGGAGCTTCGCCCACTCTGAGGATCAGCTTGGCCCTGCCTTCTTGGGCTGTTTAGTATATTAGAAGCGACAGATAAGAGTTGGTTGTCACAGAATGCATCGTTACAGAGCATCATGTGGCTGTGAAGGAAAGGAAAGGTAAGTATAGACAGCAGGGGCACCTTGGTCAAGTCTGGAGGATTCAGACTGAGGAAGTGATATTCCAGCAGAGACATGAAGGTGAATAGCAGTTGAGCCAGGGCCCTGTGTTGTTCAGGGTGGTAGCCACTATCTACATGTGATTACTTACATTGAAATTGGTTAAAATAAAATAGAACTTTTACCTTCTCAAGTCACACTAGTCATATTTCAGGTGCTCAGAAGCAGCTGTGTTATAACAGGATTGAACAGAAGATAGTTTCCATTACTGCAGAAGGTTCTTTTGGGCATTTCTGAATTCTAGGCAAGCAAATAACCATGAGTGAAGAACTCCAGACAGGCAAGAATAGCCTGTCCAAAGGTCCTAGGGTTAGGAGGAGGCTAGTGAGACTGGAACCCTGAGGGTGCTGCTGAAGTCAGGGAGGGGACGGGGAGCCTCTCATCTGAAAGAGGCTATGGCCAAAGCACATGAGTCCTTGCAGGTCAGGCTGGCTTTAGTCTGTGTCTAAGAGTGATGTGGAAAGATGCAGAAAGATATAAGGTAGCAGCACTGCTGCAAAGAGGTAGATATGAATGTCTTAAATGTGATACTTAATAATATGCCGTCACTCTGTAGGCCTCCCAAGCTGTTTGACAATTGAGACACCCAGCAGCAGATGAGTAATAAAAAGGTGAACCTATATTTTCTGAGTACTACTGTGTATTTTGCAGGAGTTATTTTCCTTTTCAGGGAAGAAAGATTATAAACTGCTGGGACCAAATACAGGGTGATGGTAGATACAATGTGAATGTCCCTTTGGAAGTAGTAATAGGTTCATCTATGGCTGACTTGTGGGAACTCAACCCTGAAGTCCTCAGGAGGTAGGTCCTTGTTCGTCTGGGGGCTCTGTTCCCAGATATCTCACCAGAGACATACATAGATTGAGTGTAAACAAAGCAGCAAACTCCTGGGCCTTGGAGAAGAGATGTTGGTTCTGATGGGAAGCATCCCAAAAAGTTAGATACTTTCTTTTTAAATAGAGGAGTTTGTCAGAGACAAACATAAAGAATATCCCAGGCTTAGGAAAGGGTTTTGAAGCCTCTGAAATCAAATAGAAGACAATATTGAAACTGGAACTGGAGCCAAGCCTATAAAAGCTTTTAGAATTTGGACTTTAATGCATATGTCAGCTGTAGAAGGCCTCTGAAAATGTCAGAAGGGAGTGACCTGACTCAGCCTCATGTTTTCAGAAGATAATTCAGTGCGTAGGATAGATTAGACCAGGAAGAAAACAGAGTAAGAGAAAACAGCTCAAACACTATTAAAATAGTTCAGGTAAAATATCAAATCTGAACTAATAACCAAAACAAAAAGCTGGACACTCTTATAGCCGTTATCCATTATATTTCAACCTTCACAGTATATGTAAATTGCAGATACCTCATTTTACAACAAAGGAATTAAAATTCAGAAGCTTCAGAAAGTAGTGAGGCACCAGGTTTCCCAGATTTAGAGCCAACCTGTGACTCCGACTCTGGGATGGGAGGAACACGTGAAGCTGAGAGACCTGTGAGGTGACTGGTGAAGGAGGTGGAGGATGCAAGGCTGGGGAGGAAAAGATGGCATTGGGTGTGGTGTTATACTTGTTGAATTTGTGGAGTTGAATGAGACTGGTCTACTTGCTCCTTTTGACTCACTTAGCATCCAGAGATCCAGTTCCTTGCAGGTGTGGTTGTATGTTACCAGTGGTATTCAGAAGGCGAATGGATGAGTACCAGTTTCTCCCCAGTGCTGGGCTCAGTTCCTCCTAACAATTAATCACCAAAAGCTAAGATCCTAGACTTTCCTGCAAGCGAAGGCTTGGGCGCTGGGAATGCCTTTGATGATGTTGAAACAGTCACTCATTTCTCCTTTCATTCAGCAGGAAGTGCTGAATGACCACACCGGGCCAAGAGCTCACAAGCTAACAGCAAAGGTGGTAGACTCTGCAGCTCACAGTAAAACCACCTACACAGTACAAGGGGCCTTTGCCTCACAGTCAGAGGCGGCACAGATGGGGGACATCTGGATTCCCTCTTTTGCTCACCTCAAGGCAAGGGGTAATTTGACTATTAAAGAAAAATACCTTGTTTAATTCTTTACGATAAAAGTAACATATGCTTTTTAAAAAAGGATAATCAAAACAATCAAGTGTATAAAATAAAAAGTGAAAGCATCCTTGCATGGTTAAAATTTGATACATGGAGTTTTAGGTTTTTACTACATACATATATATTTATATATGATTTTTAAATGATTCATGCTGTACATATTACTGTACCAACTGCATCTTCTCCCCATTTGACAGTATTTGACATCAGTGCGCAGAGTTCTGCCACTAGCAGCTTTGCACATTTTATTGTGAGGTTGTGGTATAATTTATTAACGAGCCACCAAGGGTAGACCCTTGAATGGACTTTCCTAAGGTGAACGGATGTTCACAGAGGACAGAAAGGAACAAGAGACAAGTATATCTAAGTTGTTGGGTAACAGTTTAATAGCGATCAAGTATTAACACTATAAGGTACGGATGGGAATGAGACTGACCCAGGAGAGCCCACATAGACTCTTGGGAGTACAGTTGTTTTTTGGAAGATGATTATGATAGAGGATAGAAACAATAAAGAGTTCAATGAAGGGCTGAATTTATCAGATTTGGATTTTTCCAAAAGACTAGGACAGTTATAGGTAGGTGATATTAGGAAAAACTGAAAGCAGAGCCCTCGCTAGAGAACTACACTGCCGGATTGTGCCAGAGGATAGATGGAGCTGTGCCTTGCAGGGCCACGGGCATGGGTGCTGAGAGGGGAGGGCAAAGGGGAGGCATCAGGTGTCTGACCCAGGAGCCTGGTTGGGTGGTATGCAGAACCCAAGATGGGGTGCAGAAGAGAGGAAGGGAGCTGTAGTGAGGAGCTGAGGAGCTCGATTTTGCACTTTTTCGTTTCTTCTCTTCTTCCTTTGACTCCTGATGAAAGGATGAAACCATCCTCACCGACACTTCCAACACCCCCCAGTTACCCCTGACGAACCCCAATTGTAGTGATTTGACCGGCACCCCAGGAGTACTTAGGGCAAGTTCAGCTTTAGATGTATGACGGTGGGTTATTTAAACCTTACATTTTCTTCCCTGGCTTTTATTGAAAGGACAGAATGTTATCACCAGCTATTAGATACACGTAGACTTGCCGTTTCAAAGTTTGAAGTGCTGACAGGTCAAGACAAAAGCTTCTCCATGTTGAGAGACAAAGGAGGTCTTCAGAAGTCTTGGCCTAGGTGGTCACAGGGGCATCAGGAGCCCAGGACCACTTGGCTGGTTTGAGACCAGCGGGGACAGGCTGGAAGGAACGCTCTCATATTTGCTCAGTTACAATAGCGACTCCTTCTTTGTGTAAAATGGTAATGAGGCCATTAGGAGAGGCTCACCTGAAGTGCAGCTTGTGAATCCAAGGTAATTAAACATCTCCTGAATGAAAGAGAAAGGCCAGGGAAGGTTAAGTGAGGAATAATCTACGGCACAGGTGGCCCAAGGCCTCTGAGGAGCCAGAAGAAGAGCGACAGTGGCCTACACCATTTCAAAGAGTGGAAATGTCACCCTAGTCCTTGAGAGGGGCAGGATTTTCATTATGGGGGGGATAAGGAATGAGTAATATTTTTAACACTTTAATAAAATATGTTTCTTTAGGTCCATAGCAGAGTGTGCCCCTCAGGGGCTCTCACCATAATGGCAGTAGGCTCACGGTCCCATGAAAAGGAGGTCACAGCAAACCAGGCATGCATCCATGTGTTGAAACAGACCACAAACTGCTCGCAGAGGAACAGCTTTCCCAGACTTACCTTTGTGCAGAGGTCCAGTAGCCCCGCTTGGGCATGCGTGCGTTGCTCCCAACCTTCACTCGGCTGACGGTTTGGGCACATGGCATGCCTATCTGGCAGCAGTGGTGGAGTTTCCAGACTTGGGTAGCTTTTCTTAGCACTTCCTGTGAGCTGAAGATTGTGCTGAGTGGCTTCATGTGGCCTTTCAGCTTGTCTTCACTGCATAAAGGCCAATAATGAAGGATTTTTGCTACTCAGGTTCTTGCCTCAAAGTCTCTGCTGTTTCCATACAAAAGCATGTATGGGAATCCTTGTGGCAGCAGTGTTCATCACCTGGTGGGCAGAGAAATAAGACTTGGTACACCCATGCCATGGGTTATTAATCAGTCAGGAAAAGGAACGAAGTATAAGGCATGCTACAACACAGGTACAAATTTTTCTTAATGATTAGTATACTAAGTAAAAGAATCCAGTCTGGAAAGGCTACTTGTTTTATGATTCCATTTATATTAAATGTCCACTATTGGCAAGTCCATAGAGAAAGAGTAGATTCCTGGTTGTGAGGGATGAGGTAGGGAAAGAATGGACAAATGGCAAGTGACAGCTAATGTATATGAATTTCTTTGGAGGATAATGAAAGGGCCTGGAGTTAGATAGTAGTGATTGTTTTCTGGTCTTATGGTGGTGTTAAAAACCACTGAACTATAACACTTTAATTCTATGATATGATAAATACATAAGGATATTTTTAAATTTCCTTATAAAAACTCAGCAACAAGAAATAACTTCTGCTGGGTGAGGTGGTACACACCTGCAATTCCAGCACACAGAAGGCTGAGGCAGGATGATCACCCCACCCTGAAGGTCAGCCTGAACTACATAATGAAACATTGCCCTCCCCCCCCCAAAAAAAAAGAAGAACCTCGGTGGGTTGTTTCTTATTTAAGCGTACGTCCCCAGGCAGTGATTCTGATATTTATAGGTTCACAGACGCCATGAGTGCTCTCAAGAAAGCTATTAATCTACGCCCAGAAAACTGACCATCACTCATTCATACTGCACATTGGAAGGTAGTTCATGAATCACCTAAAACTAATTTTCTCTTACTTTATCCTATTCATTTTATCCTGAGTTTTATTGTACATTCCTATAGTTAAGCCCCTTATAGAACTGATTTCCCAGAAATGTGTTTTTATATGTCACTTGAATGCTTAAAAAGTAATTAGCTTTTTGTTTCTTTCAAGATGGAGTAAACTATTATGAACTCTAGCAATCTTGGAGCAACCCAAATGTCCATCAGCCAATGAATAGATTAAAATAAGATGTATTTTTGGGGCTGGGGAGATAGCTCAGTAGAATAAGTACTTGCCTGGCAAGCACAAGGGCCTGAGTTCAATCCCTAGTTCTGAAAAAAAAAAAAAAAAGATGTATTTTTATATGATGGAGTACTACTCAGCTATAAAGAAGGATATATGAGACATTTATAGCTAAATGAACAGATTTTGAGACCATACTCTTTAGGTGAAATAAATTACAGCGGTCCGTCACTTAGCACAGAGGTTAGTTCCAGACACCCCCGCAATAAGTGGGAATCAGCAAAGTAGTGACGTTATATTTATTGTAGTATTTATATATGTTTTAAGGCTTTATAAACCTTCCTACACTTTTAAAAACACTTCTAATGTTCTTAACCATCTTCTAAACTGGTGAACCTACATAATTTTAACAATATACATGGATTGTACAGTACAGTATGTATTTACCTGCTAAAGAAATGCATATTGTAAACAATGTATTTTATTTTGATTTCATATTCTTTTAATATATGAGAATTAACATTTTTAATGTATTTTAATGTATTTTACTTTTTAGGCAAAAATCATTAAAGCCATAAATACTGTGCATATAACTATATGCAGAGCACTGTACACTACCGCAAAATCCCATGATATAGCAAAAAATCTGTGATAAATAATTTAGATTAATATTTTTTGAGAGCCCACGAAACAGTGAATCCACGAAAGTTGAACCACGAAATAGCGAGGGACCTCTGTGTATACATATGTGAAAATATCTCTAGTGTGAAAAAATGAAAGTGGAAATGAGAACCAAAGGTATAATAGATATTGTAAAATGGAAGAAATCGGTCAAAAAGAAAGGCGAACTAGGGAAGGGGAGGAGAAAGAAGGGAAAAGAAACAAACCTGCTAAACAAGAGAAGGATAAAATAGAGACAAAGCTTTGTAAATAAGGCGAGGAAGAGGGGTAGAAGCGAGGGGAAGGGAAAGGGGAAAAGAAAGAGGCCCCGACATGTGTCCTGTACAGGTGCAAAGTCTCTCTATGATGGTTGTAATCAATATGTACATGTCAGTCGTGCCAATAAACTTAATTTTTAGAAAATATTAATGTCCCTTCTGCTGGGGAAATGGCTCAGTGGAAGAAACACTTCCCTGGCAAGCGCAAGGGCCTGAGTTCAATCACCGGTTCTGCCAAAAAAAAAAAAAGTCCCTTCTGGCCACACTGTTCCCTCCATCCTCATCTTAAATCACCTTGGCCATCGTTCTGTCTCCTGAAGCCACATTTTTCCTCTTCTCGGAGCTTCTTCTGACTGGGGTTTCACGCATTACTCCTCGTACTTACATTGTCCCTGTCCCTCTTTGCTTAGTTACCTACTTCAGCTTGTTCTCTCTGTTCAGCCCTCCACCCAGGAAACCTCCCTTCCTCTCTGTTACAGACTCATCATAGAAGCAGTGTCACGTGCATTGGTGTTTTTGCTGACTATAATCTCAGGGAATGAGAACAAAGCGGTGTCTAATTTCACTTCTTATCACATCATCAACAGCTAACATAGTCTTGGGTGTGTAGCAGATAATAAATACCTGTTGAATGAATAAATGGCTCAAAGCCACCACGTTGCACCGTTCCAGGGAAGCCTGCATGTAGAACACAGTAAGATGGCGAGCCCTGAAGTTACGCAGTGTGGCATCCTGAGATGAATGAGGCGGGTAGGAGAAATAGTATGGGAAGCTTGACCTCATCCTTGAATTTTCAGGGCAATAGCCAGAGTACAAGACAGTCGTTCCTACTTAGACTCAGGAGGAGAGTCTCTTTTAGGTCTCATTGTTAAGAAAATCTTTATTCATCTGATTTGTTTATAATACTTTTTTTATTTTTTAAAAAATACTTAAGACTCAAAGAATCTCATAACTTTCATGTTTTCCTTTTTGCTCTGGCCACTAGGAGGCTCTAAAGCCAATGTAAAGCCCATTTCTACCCAACATGTGAGAGTGTATGGCTTACATTTACATCTGACCCTTGTCTCAGCTGCTGCTTTTCCCATTGCCATCACTTCCTTGCCTCTCTTGTTTTAACCTGTTGAGTTTCTATAAATTGTCGCTATTCCTTTAGAGTATGATGTGTGTAGTATATAAATAAACACTGTACTTCTAACATTCGTAAGTAACTTAGAGAGTGGAATTGTAACTAAAAGTCTGCGTATGATTTGGACTCAGATGATAGAACTTTGATTCTCATTCCAATCTGACACTTCTTGGGTTTGTTCCTAGGCATGGAGCTGGCTTCTCAGAGATTCTTTCCCTTTGCAAGATGGGAACAATACGCTCTTCCTCACAGGGCTGATTGTTGGAAGAAAAATTAGAAAATGTATGTGAGGGTACTTACCTGCCATGTAGTAACTGCTGAGGAGGAGTTTTGTTTTTATTTCTATTAGACACATCTCATAGGAGCAACAGTCATTTAAATTTCAAAAACCTGCGCTCGCCTTGGCAGCACACATACTAAATTTCAAAACCTTATAGTTGGGGCCAAGGTTGTAGCTCAGTGGCAGAGCACTTGCCTCAGCATCCCGTCACCCCAAAAGGTTGAGTGGATCACCTGTCCTAATACCAGAGGCATTTTTATTCTCCTACAGCAGTAGCAACAAACTGACCCCCTTCAAAAGTATTCCTTAAGGATCTGTGGGTACCAGGCTTAGTCAGCCATCGTCCTGTAATCAGCCCTCAGCCCATGTCTCCTTTCTGTCACCAGATCTCTTCACTGAAGAACAGACTGAAAAAAGTCTCCACAACCACTGGTGATGGCGTGGCCAGAGCTTTCCTCAAGGCCCAAGCTGCTTTCTTTGGTAGCTACCGAAATGCTCTAAAAATTGAACCGGTGAGTAACATCTTGACATATGTCATGATTCGTGTTTGGTCAGATCTCAGAAGCCTACCTCAGAAACTTGGAGAAATCATGCTTCTTCTGATTTTTGAACTCCCCTGAAGAGGACTGTGTGTGAATGTGGAGGGTCTGTGTGGGGGATTTCTCCCTTTGCCACACCTCTTGGCACAGGAGGTCTTGCTCGTTCTCATGCATAAGATACCCGCTACTCCTGTGATAAGCACAGGAAGATGCAAATGACATGCTATGGATAGTGCCAGGATTGTCACTTGCCTGCTGACGCTGAGGACTCACAGGGTGGGAGGTAGTGATGATCAGCTTTGCTTTCTAGATGAGAAAATCAAGACTCAGAGATGAGAAACAACTTACCAGCAGCACCAAAGCCTGAATTTTTGCCCTCAGTTTCTCTTGTCCTTAAAGGGACCACTCTTTTACCCTTGAGACAGCAAAGCATCCTGGGAGTTTACTTCTTGGTGGCTCTTACTTGTAGTCATAGTTTAAGTGACCACAAAGCAGGCCAGAGATACAGCTCAGCAGCACAGCGCCAGCCTGGCAAGCGCAAGGTCCTGAGTTCGATTCCAAGTACAAATAAATGAATGAAGGACCACAAAGCACAATGGGGACCAGTAGGTGGTGCTGCCTACCTGTGTGGCCCTTCCACTTTTCCCAACCTAGTTGACTTACACCTGTCCCTTGCCTGCCGTGTGAGGTGATGAGCTGTTGGAGGATGTAAAGACATCCAGGCTTTCCTGAAGCTAAAGGCACTTCTGTTTCTTCAACTTCCAGGAGGAGCCTTCTTCTGAAGTATCTCCTCTCAGCCTCCTTCGGCGCACTCATCCCAGGTGGACTGGAGTGTGGGGAACCAGCGTAGGTCACACTGCCTGTGTGCCAGTGCTGCAGTTAACTAGATGAAATGCCAAAAGCTAAGCAGATATCAGTTAGTACATTTCATATAAAAATTTTGAGAATGAACCTCCTCATAAGCCACTTATACACTGCTGTCTGTTTTACCGCCTTAACTGCATCATGTGTCTAAGGAAACACAGACAGCAAGCACCTTGTTTTCCTTCCACCCAGGAGTGGTCAGGGTGGTGGAGTTCAGGGAGCAGCATCCTCCCCTCCTCGTTTTCCTTCGGCACTGAGGCCTTCCTTCCCAGGCTGCCTCTGCATGGGGGGGCAGTGTTCTGATTACACACAGAAAAGCTGCACATGTCTTCTGTCCCTTAAGAGGTACTTGCCTTATCCTCCTAAGCCCTTCAGCCTAAGCAAGCTTCCACGTCCTGCTTGTCTCAAAGTGAAGTGGCTCTAATTGTTTGTCGTGATCTTAGACCCAGCTAGGCCCATCACGTTTGGTGCTGTTACTGGGAACTGACAGACTGGAAGTATTTTCGTTCTGATAGTTGTCGCATTGTTGTCACATATGTTTCTAAAATCCAGAGGGGGTCGATTCTTGGCACACATTGCCGGGTGTGATTTGGGCACATTTGGGATGTGATTGGGCTCCACAAGAAGAATCTGTGGTTGTACTTGCACTCAACTCTGAGTAGTTCTGTATTTAAAGACAGTAGTTCGAGAGTTTAAAGTCTGGCTCTGCTTTTCTTGGCCGTATAAAACTTGAACAAAATGCTTACTCTGTTTAAACTTTAGTTTCTTCTTCTGCAAAACAAAAATGATGTCCTTTCTATATCTCCTCATTGTTGTAAAGGTCAAATGCAGCTAAAGTGTTTATGAGAAAAGTGAAACCTGAATGGGGTCTGGTGAATAAGGTTTGGGGGGCAAAGGCAGAAGCTCCCCTCCTGACGTGGATGTGGCACTAACTGAGCCCGCAAAGGCTGAGGGTGGCCCCTCGGGGCCTGTGCGTCAGCTGTTGGGTTTGGAGTGATGTATGGTTGGGGAAATGGAGCTGCAAGAGAGGTTGGGGCCAGACTTGGCAGACTCAGATGCTAGGCTGGCTACGAGTGTGAAGTGCACCTCATTAGGAGCATAAAGTTTTGAGCAGAGATATGATGTGGTCAGTGTCAGGCTTAGGCAGTAAGCCAGTGATAGACTGAAAGAAAAGCTGGAGGCAGAGAAACATTTAGAGGAATATTCTGGGAATTCAGAAGAGAGCCCTCAGGGGCTTACACCAGGAAGTGGTACCAGGGCAGAAGAACTGAATAGGCCCAATGACAGATAACAGTTGGTAGATGAAGGGCAAGAAATATCAAAATGTTCCCCAAGACTTGGAGCCTGGGAGAGGATGATGATGCTCTATAGCAAAGAGAAAAGCTAATGCCATGGTATTCACAGTAGCAATATTTGTATTGTTGAAAAAATTGTTTGAAAAGTGTTTATGTTAGATAACTGGTGAGGTAAGGCCTCGCCTTTAAAAGCATCATTTTGAAGATAAAGTCATGGATTTGATTGTAGACATGGCACTTTTCCTTGAATCTAAGCTGCCATTCAATTGCAAGACAGACCATTGTTGTAGATATCATTAAAAAAGGGAAGAGAGTGCTGCTGGTTATAATTGAAAGACACCATCAATTACAAGACACATCCAGATTTCAGAGATGTTACAGCGGGAAGAAATTTACTTCTTAGAATCAATGAAATATGGCAGATCTGTCCTGTACTCAGTTCCATTCATCTGTACCAGAATGGGTTTCTTCTGTGAGTCCAAGAAAGAAAGCAGAAGGTCTGAAATTTTTGAACCAAGCCATTGGTCAAGTGGTTTTTAAGCCATAAATTTAATTCTGGTAAATTCTCATCTACAAAATGGGATAACAACATTCCCTGCACAAACTTCTTATGCTGGAGATTCAAGTGAGCCTGAAAAGGGAGAAGGGGCCAGGGCTGTGCAGCCCAGGCCGGGCAGAAGGGTGTCCTCTGCAAGAGCACAGTGCTGAGGGGGCCGGAAACCTCCCCTGGGCACTTGGCTTTCAGTTGTTTCTATGGTTATTAAAATAGCACCTGTTCTTGGTAAAAATGGTTAAAGAAACGAAGGAGTGGAAATAGACATACCATACCACAGTCCCATCACCTGTTAGGATGCTGCGTTCAAGCTTTCACCCACCAACCTCTCTCTCTCTCTCTCTCTCTCTCTCTCTCTCTCTCTCTCTCTCTCTCTCTCTCACATACACACACACACACACCACTCCAGGGTCTTTGATTTGCCTTTGGTTCATTTTCTTTGGGGACTTCATTTTTATATTTTTCTTTTCAGCAGCTGAGATATTCCTGACAGAGCCATCTAGTATCCCAATTATTAGTTTGTTTTTGCCTTTTGATATGTGTAAGCACTTTTTGCATATAAAATTCTTTTCTTAAACATCATTGATAAGCGCTGCATGCATCTCAGCAGGTGAGCTCTGTGGTTCTCAACCCAGCTCTAGGTCACTGTCATGAGGAGGGTAGGAGACAGGGACAGGCTTTTCAAAAGGTATATGTCTGAGCCTTGCTCGTAGAGTTTTATTACTTCTCGTGATCTGAAAATTGGTGTTGAGGCCCACCATATTATCCTAATGTCAGTCTTTTTATTTGTTGTAACATTGCATGATTTTTAAACCACACTGTGGTGAACATCTTCATATAAATCTTAGTGCCTGTTCTAAATTATTTTTTTAGGCAGAGTCCCTGCTATAGATTTACTAGGTCAAAGGATCCAAGTGCATTTATGGCCTGTGGCACCGAAAATGATGGAGAAGCGGTGGTGATGTGCAGGGCAGAGCCCTAGAGTCAGGTGCAGGCTCTTCCCCCAGGCTCGGAGCCCTCTTGAGATTTTGAACCCTGTGGCCATTTTTTCCCCTTTCCTACTGGGAAAATTTCATAATACCTCTGACTAGGGAGACCTTTTAGCTTTGTGCACTTCCCCTACCCAGAAGAGGGAATGGTGTTCGCAGAGGCTAGCTCATGCTGAGAACAGGGGTGATATGTCTCTTCAGGGCCTGATAAATTGTTTTAAAGGGGTCAGAAAGTAAGATGAGGGGATTACAAGGGCGTCAACCATAGCCAAGTGAACCACCTCCTGAGAGCCTTCCCACAAGATGAGACTTGGTTGGTCTTGGAGCTGCTGCATGTCTTTGATCTCAGTAATTCCCCATGACTGCTCCTAACTGCATTGTAAGGTGGAGGAGGAGGATGGCTCTGATTGCCAATAATATCCTGATACATGGTAGAGCCAGAGTCAGACCAGGTGAGGCTGACTCCCAGACCCAAGTTCCTTCCACCGTGCCTTCTTGCCTATCTTAGTTGTAGTTCCCATGTGTTCCACGTTAATAATTCTTTCTCTCTGCACTTCTAGTGCCAGGCACAGATCACGGCACAGTGTATAGGCATCAGTAAATATAGTTTAGAGTAATTGATGGAAGAATAAGAGAAAGAAATGAAGAAAGAGGGAAGTGTTTGGGACAAAAGGTTGGCTTTGTACATACATTGTTTCCTGTCCTATCTGTGGGCTTTAGAAGTTGCTGCTCCTAGCAAAGGGGAGGGTGTCTGCAAATCACGAGGGCATGTGACCCATTTTTCAGTCACCTGGAAAATATCAGATGCAAAGCCCAAGATATTTTAACAGTATTGGCTAAGCCAGCTTGTTCTTCCCTACTTACATGACAGAACCACAAGCAGCCAGGAAGCCCCATTCGGAGAACCCCCCTTTATCCATGTCAAGCTGCAGCCCAGGCTCCAGCTCATTTATTTAGGCCTTTCTTGCTCTCTGACACGCCTCCTAGCAGTTGCCAGGCAACTCTGGGAGTAGCAGTGTGTGTTAGGGATTAACTAGTTAGGGCTGGGGTCCTTTTTGGCAAGAAGAGGATAAAAGACAAATGATTTTAATTGCTAGACCAACGACCCTTTCTCTGCTTGGTAGAAGACTGCAACTTTTGGAGGATGTGTATAGCAGTATGGTTCTTGAATTGCCTTGAATTTTCTCTATCCTTCTTCCTAGGAAGTGCAGATGAATTTTAAAAGAATCTTCTACTTCATTCCTTTGTTTAAAATTAAATCATCATGAAATCTGAATAAGACAAGACTTTTGAAAGACATTTCATTCCACAATGGCTCACTTTTGAAGAACTTTTGAAAATAGATGCAAGTGCTTCCATTCCATCCCTTGTTCTGCTCCAGGTGTCTTATTTTATAGTTCATGCTACATACATGTAGTTATCTGCAGGTGGCCCATGTGAGGTGCATCTGCCATGTATGGCCACAGCAGGTCCTTGGGAAACATTAGATCAAAGAGCAAAACCCACAGATACTGGTGCTGGAAGATCATTCTGTTCTGTGCCAGCATCTGTACAAAAGCCGGTTTACAGGAGCATTATGGGAGTTGTTTATTCAGCCAACTCTTGCGGCCCTCTGGGGGCCAAGCTACTGGTTGGGCCTCTGACAGTACTGGAGCCCAGGTCCTGCCACAGGGGGCCATTGCTGGGATGGGGGACGTAAACAAACTGTTTAAACAGGCTGAGGCCAGTTCATTCTAGTCCTACTCTCTGAATCTATCCTAGATTCGGCTGAGGAGACACTGTCATCCACCTTACAGCCCCTGATTTTGCACTTGATTCTGCTGAGTCATATTTATCCACCTAAAACCCCTGGAAGGCACAGAAGTTAAGATAAAGCAGATTGATAGCCTGGCTTTCAAGCTTGAATGCACGTGGCTGTGCTGGAGTAGGCTGGAAAGACACCACACATATCTGTATCCTGCTTGAATAATGCTGTTGATCTCGCGGTTTTGTAAAAGGAACCTGTACTTAAATTTTTTTAGTGTAATAGAAAATGGGTAAATTAATACATCAACGTAGTTCCACTGAACTTACACGTACCTTTTGTATGTGTCTACTTACTTTGCTTATGGAGAGGGTTCTCTCCCATGCTTCAATCAATTCTAACTTTATATTTGTTTGTCCCCATTCAGTGCACATGGCATGCCTTGTACATAGCTGCAGAATGTTCCATCAGTTACAGCCACTATCACTGCCATAACCATGGCCCCATGTTGGACATTTAGTTTCTCTTGCATCATTTGATACTATAAAAGAGCCCCCAAAGGACAGTGTGCGCTCCCCCCTTCTACACACTAAAGCAAAGCTGTCCCACAGCACTAAGAAGGGCTATGACTCCCTTCTCGTGCCTGCATCTCATGCTAAAAAGGCTTGAGGAGCCATGAGACACTTGGTACAGTGCAGGGAGACAAGAGGTAATGGATGGGAGGAAACCAGGAGAAAAGGCAACAGGCAGAGCCTGGGAAGACCTGACGTGCACCTGCGAGCCTCCACACGGGCCCTGCTCTTCTCCATACAGCTTGGGCGTGCTGTGCTTGGAGTCAGACCCGTTGCATGCGAGTCTCTTTGCAGAGCACCCCACTTTTTTTCCAGTAGTGGTAAAATGTGTGTGTGAGTGTGTGTGTGTGTAAATACCCTAAAAAGTGTCATTTTGAACCCCTGAACTGTGCAATTCAGGGGTGTTACTTGCATTCACAGTAACCATCACCCCTGTCTATTTTCAAAAATTTTAATCACTTTAAACAGGAATTCTATATCCATTAAGCACTAACTTCACATTTCTGTCTCCCCTTAGCCCTTAGTAACCTCTAATCTGCTTCCTGTCTCTATGGATTTCCCTATTCCAGTGATTCCTTAGAAACAGAATCATGAAAAATGTGTCCTGTTGCGTCTGCCTTATTTTCACTTGGCATAATGCTTTCACTCATCCATGCCATGACCACAGCGTGTGTCAGAGCTCCATCCCTCCTTGCAGTTGGATGATGTCTCCTCTCTGGATGGGCACACAGGTTGTCTACACCTTTGGGGTACAATGAGTAACACTTCTGTGACCATTTGTGTTCGAGTGTTGTAGTTCTGTGAAGTAATGTGTATTCTTCAGCATAGAATTGCTGGGTCATTTTAATTCTGTGTTTACACTTTCTTTTATTTGTTGTTCTGCTGTGCTGGTGGCTGAACCCAGGACTGTGGATGTGGTACGACAATGTGCACCACTGAGCCTCTATGTTTAATTTTTTGAGGAACTAGTGACATGTCTTCCATACAGGACCCATGCTTGTGTTATGTGAATAGTAGTGTCTTTGTGAAGTATGACTAGCTACTCTTGAATGTTTTGTAGGAAGAGTTGGTAAACGATTTTCTTTCATTCATTTGTCGCAGTAGGAGGATTGAACCCAAGGCTTTATTTTAGGCAAGTGCTATACCACAAAGCTATATCCCCAGAGCCCATTTTAAAAAATGTATTTTCAGAAAAGGTCTCTGTAAGTTTGCCCAGACTGGCCTCATACTTAAGATCCTTCTGCTTCAGCCTACTAAGTAGGTGAGATTGCTGGTGCACACAACCGTGCTTGGCAAGATTTTATTTTTCCAGTTTATTTTAAGTAAGTGAGTACATAATTTTAGCGAGAATCCTCAGCCTGAGCTAAGTAGATGCATTGACAGCAGGAGTCTGAAGGAGACTGCACAAGGGGTAGTAACGTACTGGTGACCTTTTTTTCTCATTTTAGCAGCCAGCTAAAGTCAGGACTGTGTCCTGGGAACGAAGCAGGTATAAGGGCAAATAATTCCACTGCTAGGATTCTGGAAACATCCATGATCATTATGATCCTAAGTGACTCAAGAGGCTACTGAATATTATAGAAAGAGTATATAGCATTGGGAGTTGCTTGGGTTTTGATTCGGGCGCCGTCATCTACTAGACAATGACTTTGGAAGTCACTTAGCCTCTTTAAGCCCAATTTCCTTTTGTGTAAAATGACAGTACCTCCCTTATAGGATCATTGAGAAAATTAATAAAACACCAGCACAGTGCCTCACTGATAGGAGATACAGGCTAAGTGATAATGACCATTTGTGGATGATGAGAAGGTAGAAGAGCAAGAGGAGCAGGAGAGGGAGATGGCTGCTACATTTACAGCAGTGGTGTCCAGACTTGTTCAGCAGGTGTCAAGGCACACGTAACCATGCAGAATACTATGAGATTCTGGCCCTTTTAATCCTGTCTTTTGAACTATGCAAGTATGTCTTTTATCTCAAATGATACATAAAAAATTTGAAAGATATCTCATATTTAATTATTTCCTTTAATATTTATTTGGAATTCCTTCATTCATGTTATTGCCCACCAGCACCTTCAGAGAGGTACCAAGGTTTAAAATTATGAAATGAATTAGAGGCAGTTTTTAAAATGCATAAGAGAAAATGTAATTGAGAATGTTCCTTGTTTCATCAAAAGTATTGCCTATTGAGGAAAGATGACTATTGTTCAGTTTTGTCACCAGATCACCACTGGCCCCGGTGCAGGAATAGTGGTGCTGCTCAGGAATGCATTTTGGGAGTCCTGTTACCTGCAGATCACATAATAAGTGCTTCATGAGTTGAGGACCATTATTCCTGAAGTTGACTGCCCAAGTAAAAAGTAGGGTCCCAAGTGAGAGACGATGAGAACTGGAAGGAAATCCACTTAAATACTATGATCAAGCCCAACTGAATGATGTCAAAGAGCATCACTGAATATGATGAAAATGAAGTTCCCGTATGTTCTAACATACTTGAAAAGTAAAACACAGCTAGTGTATCTTAGATTATCCCAGAGAAATGCTAGGTTTCAACTTGGTCTCGCTTAATAATTCAGCCTCCTATCTTACTCTGCATATTTAGGATAGGGCCACATTTTATACGCCTCAGCATCTCAGTGTACTGTTGATACACACTCATTCATGGGCAGGTGAATGATACCTGCTTTTTATGGGATATAACAGAATGGTGGTCATATTTTCATGTTGTAAGACATAAATACTTGGTCCCCCAAAATGTGTGTCCCACAGCTTTATCTCAGAACCTCTCAGGTGACTTTATCTCACCTCTCAGTGACTTCTCAAGTCACTCTGTGGAGTAAACATGCCATCTAGCTAGAGATAGGTGAGAGAGGAGTATGTTCATAGATAAGCTAGATCTGCTGTGGCAGTTTTAAGCACCATACATTCGTCAAAAGCAGTGGCTAAGAAATGGTTGCTTTTGCCAGGGTTTTAAACCAAATAATCTCACTTTAGGGTCTTTTGCTTTTTCATTGAGGCTCTGCAAAGGATATCTTTCTGATCCATTTTTGAGCAGTGATAACATTTGACAATTCAGAGCCTGCGACAGAGCTACGTGACTTTACATGCATAGCTAGACCATGAATTTCTTAGGCTCAGGGTGTCTTATTTTCCTTATACCTCCCACACAAGAGAAGCCCAGTAGCATAGATAGAGGAAGAGTGTTGTGCTACTTGTGATGAGAAGATGGAATTAGAGATTCGCCTTCCCCTCCCTGCACCCAGATACATCCACACTGATTATCTATGGGGTGTGGGTACGTTCTCTGAAATAGACAACTGCATCACATTCAGCTGCATGTCACCTTCCACAGGCACCTTAAAGCTTACTCCACAGGGCAGTAGAGTACCATATTTATTCATGTGTCCCTAGCACAGAGCCTGGTACCTAAAAGATTCTCAGTAACCATCTCTTGAATGAGTAAAATTATTACAGTTCTCACAATTCCTGTAATTGTATATGAACTGAAAAAGTTATGTTAAATAATCATTAAGACTCGAAGTCTTATGAACATAATATCAAAATTTATTGTATGCTGGGTTCTTTACAGAATGAATTCTCTTCATTTGTATGGTTCCCCAGTGAGAAGAGTGGTGTTGTCCCATTTTACAGATGAAAAACTGAGGCTGGGCAGGCTAATGTCACTTTTTAAGAAGTGGCACAGCCAGGGTTTGGACCCTCCATCTGCTTGATTCTGGAGACCACGCTCCTTCCCCAGCCACTCTCTGCAGTGGTGGCTACCATATGGTCCACGTTACATGCAATTTGAGAGCATCTCAGAAGAAAACTGAGCTGGTTTTCTTTTAAGAGTCAATTTCTCTAATCTGTGCGAATGTTTCTTGACAAATACAGGTTAAACTAATACCATTTATAAAGCATTTTGCAAAGGGGAAATGTCAAAATTTTATATATCTTTTTAAAAACATTCCCTTAATAGATAATTTTAATTGCCCAATATTTTGTTGTTTAAATATTTGATATTTATGGTGATAATTGGATGAAAAAGTACAACACTGGTTGTACTTTCTCCCCTTTTCCTCGGCTGACACCTAGTGGCTAGCTTTCTCACAGCATTGATCATACATGTTTCTTGATGGCTATTTGAGGGATGATTTTAGGATTTTAAAGCAATCAGCTATGTTCACCATAATAAAAGTAGCTGCATTAATCTAAGGTTGATTTATTAAGAATCATCTTAACAGAATTTTCATTTAACCTCTTGTGAATTTTAAGTCCATTGTAATCAAGCCTTAGTATCAGAAAATGGCATAAGTACTTGAAATCTTGTGATAGATTGTATACCTGCTCGGGAGCCCACCCTGCCTAGACACTGGCTTGCACACATTGATACATGAGACCCAGACAGTGTTCTTACAGGAGTTGCAGAGATAGAAAATGAGCAGGGAATTGCGATTAGGAGTGGTAACAGCTATAGCAGAACGTCATACAAGAGGTGGACGCTCATAGGCAGGACCGATCATTTCCATCTGGGTGTCAAGGGGCAGCTTCCCAGAGAGAAGGATGTGCCTGCGAGGAGGCCTTCCAGGAGGAGCTGGTGGGCACAGGAGCAAGGGGCAGGAAATAGTACACAGAGTCACGGGGCCTTGCAAGGACATGGCACAGTCAGACGCTGTGAGTGGGGCTATAGCTAGAGCCTTGACAGGAGCCGGAGTGTGCCTAAGGGGCCACACTTAGCTTTCCGAGCATGGGAAACCTTGAAGACCCTAAACTGTTTAGCACTGGTACCGTAAACTAGCATTTCCAGAGCAGTATTTCTTAAAATATTAGACCCACAGATAGTGATAAGCTTTCTGAACACCTAACATTTGGATTTGTCTTGTATTGTAAACCCTAACTCTTGCTTCCTCCTTCTCTCTCTCCCCCATATATATTTTATTTATAATGCATATTATTGAAACACTGCTATAAACAAAGGGGAGCATTACTTTAACACAGCATTTTTCAAAACCCCTTTTCCTCACAAAATGCCTACCAACATTTTATACATTTAGTGCCCCTTACAGCAGTCCTGTACCCAATAGTTCTCACTCTTGGACCATGGAGTTAGGATACCAGCGGTGTTCATTTTTACCCTAGTTTTGTGGCTGTGAACCTTAGAGAAAGACAAACACATTCTTTTTCTAAAACATTTCTTATCTGACCAGATATTTTGGGGCAACGGGTGGTTACTTGGCCATCAACAGGTGGTCACCCAGCTGTCACTTGGCTTTCCCAACTTTGGACAGCAGGCTGTTTCTAAGTTCCCGTAATCAGTGTATCAGGCAGCCTGGGTCAAGAAGAAAGGTGGGCCACTGCTGCACATCTGCCAAGCAGACATGGGAGAATGGAGAAATACTCAAGCTTTCCCTCCCTCCTCCTTGTCCCCCACTGGTTGGGAGCCCAGGGAGCCCTGCTTGCAGAGATCAGCTCCAGGGCATGCAGAGCCAGCAGAAGCATCATGGTGCTGAGATCGAGGGCATGCAGGCTCGACACCAGCACTGCCAGATACAGGGAGCAGTGCTGCTTAGGGAGCCCCTTTCTCATAGCAAATAGTGCTTGGTGAATAGCATTGAGATGCAATGTCCCTTGGGTTAGAATTAGACGTGGTGCCAACCTGGACTCTGCCTCTTGTAGGCTGTGTGACCGCAGGCAAGTTATTATACCTTTCTGAACCCTTTTCCTCAGTGTAAAACTGAAAAGATCTTTTCTACTTAAATGATTCCTTCCAGAGCTTCCTTGACATATGTCTAGCTGGTTCCTGTCTCACAGTAAAATAAGAATGAGATATTGAAGGCAATGTGGGGCTTAGCCTGGAGCTAACAGGAATGTTAAAAATCCACTTATGTTGATTGACGACCCCCAAACTTGAGTGAATTTGCTGAAGTTTTATTAGCTATCAATTATTAGCTAGTAGATGTCTAATTTCTCATCTGAATGTATCCTTTTATTGGGAGCTGGAGGGTAGGAAAAGCATGCAAAGTGTACAATGGGATATTCAAATGTTAGAGATGGATTCTGCGTATATTGTACCATCCAGTTCAGTACAAGCTAAGGAGCGTTGCTATTCCAGGAGAACACCCACTTAAATCAGTGAAACCTTGGACATCACTCCCTCCATGAAGCAGAGGTCTTCCATTTGTTAAATGGGGATTAAAACAAAAATTAAGAATTAAATGCAATGGCAGATATAAAGTACTTGTCTGTTGTTCATCTTTCCTTCCCTCCACCACAAGCCTTTTATCCAGCAATGCCCACCTCCCTGACAGTCACTTTCCATGGAGGCATGGCGGAATTTTTGGAAAGCCTTTAGCTGGAAATTGTTTGTGTTTGCCTTGCTGGTCCCTGTTAGAGATGTGACCTGGCAGATCTCACTCACCTCTGTCCCATCAGTCACGGCTCACCAGCATTATTCATAAGCCAGTTGCCTGAGCCTTTCTTTGGCCATCTTCCTACTGAGCTGCATTTGCACTTCAATCTTCACAATGCTGACAATGGCGTATAGTTTTGGGGTCATCCTGAGCAAGTCACCTGCTAGCTTAAAAGGTCATCATCTGTTCTCTGAATGAGACTGTCTCCCCGAGTTGACTAATGTTATCCTCAGTTGATGAATGCTACATCAAAGTAGTGTGAGAGAGAGGAAAAAAACTGGTGTATGTGGATTCCTTCTTCCGTTAATTTTTATGTTCTTAGTTACCTATACACTGTAATATCCCTCACTCACTAGATAAGAAACTTAAAGCAAAGAGAGTGGAAACCACTTAATTTAAAAATTATGAACGTGTACTTTCCTCTACTCTGACTCCTCTAGATGCTCAGAGATGTGGGAGAGAGCAGGGGTGTAGTTGCATACTCCCGTAGTCCGAGCTCCTTAGGAAGCTGAGGCAAAAGGATCCCTTGAGCCCAGGAGCCCAAGGCCAGCTTGGACAACATTGTAATGGCCAAAAAAATAAAGTCCCAGCTCTAAAATCTTGGAAGATGCAGACAATAGATAGAAATGAAACTCAACACAGATGGTATGAATGTGCTGAAAAAGCAAACTGAAAGGGGCTAGTCCCTAGGTAAAGAAGAAAGAAAAGAGGGAAAAGAGCCAGATCAGAGCCCTGTCTGCCTGCCTGTAGACCCCTGGGCTTTGGACTGGTTCCAGGCTGCTTCTGGTTCTCCTGGGTATTGTTTGGGTACCTCGTGCAGAAGCATGGTCTTAAGCATATTGCTTCTTAGGCTAGAGTTAATAATTCAATGTGTCGGGGTGGTGGCTTTGCATTCCTAGGGTACCACAAATTTTTCCCTGCACTCCCTGCTGTCAGCAGCACGGAGCCAATTCTTTTGTCTCTCTGACTTCCCAGACACATCAAATCTTAATGCAGAAAGTGTCTTGGCAGCCAAGGTGGGAGCCCTCATGCCCATGCGACCAGTCTGGCCCAGAGGAGATTCTCGGCGGCTGCTGGGCTCAGAGGGACTCAGCACCCCTTTCTTCCCTGCTTCCAAGAAGCTAAGCCATGGGGAGTCTTTTATGCAACCTTAATGTAGCTTCCTTATCTTTAAAATTCAAGCGATTCATTTATTTTCACAAATAGATACAGGACACCTACTCTTTACCAGGCCCAGTGCTAGGCACTGGAGAAAAGAGACAAATCAAATACACAGGACTCAGGCAGTCATGGGTTCCAGGTACTACCACTTTTCTAGTTATGTTATTTTGGGCCAATTAGTTAACTCTTCTGTGGTTCAGTTTGCTCATCTGTAAAATGGGTAGAATAAACGTCATACGCATTAAGGCTTTGTGAAGACTAAAGATGACCCAGCGTGGTGGCTGGTACTTGATAAGAACTTGTTAGTTTTTAAAATACATAAGAACAGCCCTTCTGTTTGTAGCTGTGTTTTCTCTATATTCTATCCTATGATGAAACAGTAGACAGGATATTTTCTTTTGCAAAGTATGTATGTTTTAATTTAAAAATAGTAACATGATGGTGTGCTCACAAAGAAATGTGGTTGGGGGTTGTTTTTGTTTTTGTTTTGTTTTGTTTTGTTTTTGGGAGAAGGACTTGCTGTGTTGTTCATGCTGGCCTTGAACTTACTATGTAGCCCAGGCTGGCCCCGAACTCACTGCTATCCTCCTGTTTCAGCCTCCTGAGAGCTGAGATTACCACAAAGAAATGTTGCCATTCAATCTATTTAGTTATTTCCAACTGGTACCATTATTAAAATCTACCTTAATGAAATGAAGCATGTCATGAATCATCATTTAAGACCAACACTTCCCAGGATAAGAAATAGAGCTCTCCTGGAAGTCTTTTGCACCGCAGCTCTCCCTCCCTCCCTGTTAAGTGGCACCACCCTGACCTTCATAGTCATCACCTCCTGTCATTTACTTTAAAAATAGTCTGACCACCCAAATGTGTAACTCTGGCTAGTTTAGATTTGTTTTTGAGACAAAGTCTCACTGTGCATTTGAGGCTGGCCTAAATTGCATAGTTCACACTGGCTTCAAATTCACAAGAATCCTCCTGTCTCAGCCTCCCAAGTT